>NW_006399830.1:8336421-8363455 GCF_000299155.1 Elephantulus edwardii | reverse complement strand
CCCCCCCCCCCGCAGCACCTGCTAGGAGCCTCTACCTGTGGTTCCGTCACAGCGAATAAATCCTGTCCAAGGTCTCGACCTTCGTCCAGCCTCTGCTGCACTTGAACCCGATTTTGAACCCCCATGTCAGTCTTCATCGAGGCCTTCCTTTCTTTTCTGGCTGACTTTGTACTAGACCTAGCCTGATGTCCTCCAGGTACTGCCCTCCTGGTAACACTCAGTGTTCCATGCTGTCGCACAGGGGTCACTGTGGGTCGGAGCCGACTGGGCGGCACCCAACCACACTGAAGTCTTAACCAGTGAATATGGAGATGGACAGGAGCAATAGAGGCTTAGAGACCAACACAGGCGGGAGAAGGATGGACAAAGAGGAAAGGGGTGATGTTTAGTCTAATGACACATTGAGAGTTCACTTTTAGTATTGCGTCTGTCTAAATGTAAACAGTAAACCCTTCCTTTTCTTCTTCTTCCCTTCTAATTCCAGTTCTGGTAGTTGTGTCTGAGTAAGAAGGGACACTGGAAAGGGAGAGACATCAAGAGGGGTCCAAGCTTCTAGTTAATGATTGGCCACGGGACTCTGTTAATAACATGACCAGAAGCAGCCCGCTACTGGCTCCTACAATAGCTACTGTAGCTGCTACTGGTTTCCACAGTGTGGCCCTGTTAAAGCTGATCTCTGCCATGTAGCTACAGTGGCTGCTGAGAGAATGCTGGCTCTCTTTCTGTCCACCTTTGTTCTCTTCACAGAAGAGGTAAACCCAGGACGTCACCCCACATAGAATGAGTCCTTCATGTTCAGCTGTCTGTCACCTATCATAGCTCCTTGCTAGGAGTGTGTGTGTGTGTGTGTGTGTGTGTGTGTACACATATGTCCCTTCAAGTTGCAATGGACCCAGAGCTGGCCCTTCAGCAGGTTTTCAGAGGCAGTTCATTGCATGGGAGGAGATTGTCCATCCTTCTGCAGAGCAGCTGGTGGATTCAAACTGAGTGCCTTGGGAATTGCAGCACAGATTCTTACCACTAGGCCACCACACTTCCCTGGGACTACGCCCCTATTTATTGCTGTGTTGTGAATAAATAAGACTCTCTTTGCTCGTTGATGATGCTAATAGGACATGTTGTTGTGTGCCATCATACTAGAAACAACTCATAATTGACCCTCCAGTGTGTCTTCAGAGGCAGTAAATCCCACGGGATAAGATTGCCCATCCCTCTTCCATGGAGCAGCTGGTGGATTTAAACCACGTGCCTTTGAGATTACAGCACAGGTTCTTACCACTAGGCCACCGGAGCTCCCTAGTGGCACACAACAACAGTAGGACCATATAAGAGATCCATTGTAGAACCCTGAAGATCCAAGTCTCCTGTTCAGTAAGAAAGCTGGATGCATCCATTGCTCTTCTTCTGACTTAAGCAAAAGCCAGAGCTCAAGCCAAGGCCCGCAGGGAGCTGGTGGTCATCACTGCTTCCTCCTCCAGACCAAGACTAGTCGTTAGCTGCTGAGTGTGTGAGTGCTGACGAGCTTGGCACATTGCGCTCCCTGGGTGTGACGTAGAGGCCACTCGCTGGCACCTTAGTTCCACTGCCCTCTGTTCCTACCATGGTGCCTCAGTCTGGAGAGTAGTGAATGGTAGAGGCTGGCGTGAGACTCTCTCTAAGATACCAGGGACTGGGCCTCACAGGTGAAAATGTGCTTTAGAACACTCACTGAAGAGGCGGTTTCTCCAGTTCCTCCTCCTCTGAGCTGACACGTTTTCTTTTACTTGTTGGTGTGTGTGATCCAGTCGGCTCCCACTCAGAGCAATCCTAACTACACCAGAACAGACCCCCACTCAGTACTGCGCTGCCCTCCAGTCTCTGCGGTGCTGAGAGGGTGGTTAGCCCCTGGGTCAGTCCGTCTGTGACGGTCTGCCTCGTCTGCTGATGCCCTGCTCTGCCAAGCACGGCCTCCTTCTCCAGGAACCAGTCTCCCAGCTTGCTTCTAGGAGCATTTTGGCTGCATTTTAGGACAAGCTCTCAGAGCTCCACTCTTTTGAATCTTTAGTGCTCGACTCAAAGACAATCAGTAACAAGTTTTGGACAAGTGGAAGCTCGGATGAGGTGGCTTCCTAGCACCTTTCTAATGTTCTGTGAGAACTCAGAGTTGTATTCTGATGCTTGGGGGTAAACCAGTGAGGAAAAGGTCATTTTGTCCATTTAGGGATGTCAGACATCAAGTAAGGTATAATATCTGGGGTCAGCAGAAATCGTTTGTCCAATTGAATTTAAAATAGAAGTGAGGAGAAGGATTTTGCAGAATCTGTTTGTCTCTCGGCATCCAGCACAGGCCCGTGAATCATAGTGATGATGATGGTGGTGATGAAGATGGTGATGTGATAGTGATTGTGACGATGAAAGAGACGAGCATTTAGTGAGGTGGCCTCGTGGGAAGAAGCCGCCCTGCTATCCCAAAGCGAGGGGTTCGGCTCTATCAGCCTCTTCGCAGAAGAATGGACATTCTCCTCCCCGTTCAATTAACAGCCTCTGAAAACTGCTGGAGGGTCAGCTACGGGTTGATTCCCACTCAGTCGTGCACAGTAACATGTGCAGAGGACATTTACCGGGTGCCAGACTAAGGATTATGCATGTGTTTATCCCCTTAATTTTATGCCAATGCCGTAATACAGGTCCTGTTTACATCTCTAAAGAGCCCAGCGGCTAACAGAGAGTCAGGGCTTTGAACCTACCAGCTCCTCCACAGTAGAAAGCTGTTAACAATCTGTTTGTGTTATAATTACAGCCTTGGAATCACAGCAGGGTAGTTCTCCTCTATCTAGAGGGCTACAGTGAGTTGAAATCGGTGAGCAGTGATTTTTTTATCATGCCCCTGTTCATGTGTAAGAAAACCAAGCAGGTGAGTAATCGAACGTCAGAGCTGAGTCCCGGGGCTGCGAAGTGGCAGAACCCAGATCTGAAGCTGGTGGACTGCAGAGCCCAGTTGCTGCCCCATAGGGTTTCTCGGGGTGTAATCCTCATGGAAGCCACCTCTTTCTCCTGAAGAGCAGTTGGTGGGTTTGAACCACCAACCCTTTTATTAGTAGACTAGTAGATACTATACCACTGCCTCAGAGGATTTGGGAGCAAATGAACATGCTCCTCTAAAACACTGAGTACCTGGCAAAGAATAAACCCTTGATGACTGTTATATTTTTGTTATTATTGTTAACCTCAAAATAGCAAGAGAGAGATGTACTCTGAGTTTAGGAAGAATCTTTACAAATGCACTGTGTTGTGGGTGTTTTGGTTTCCCTTGGCCATAGACTTACAGTGACCTTGGAGCCTTTAGTTGGGCCTGTACGTACCCCTGTCGTCCAGCAGCCTGCACGGTGGGGCGGAGGGGGTGGTGTGGAGAAGACAAAGGCGTAGGCAGTACAATTTGGTTCTCAAGGGTTGACATGGGAAGTAATGACGTCAGCCTGAGAGTTCCCCCACGTTAACACTATCCCAGGACAATGGTGGTGTAGCACACCTTTGTCTAGTTTGAGATCTCCCTAACCCAGAGAAGAGGTTAGGTTTCAGTCACATGGTGGAGCCCAGAGGACACTGTAGTGTAAGCATCGGGCTGCTGGTCACCAGAAGGAGGACGATACAGTCCACTTCCATCAAAATTCCCAGCCTCAGAGAGTGTGAGGGGCAGTCCTGCTGTGCTCATCTGGGCAGCTGTGAATCAGAACTGACTTGGCAGTGCTGGGGTTTGGGTTACGAGTGTGTGGCTGGTCACCCTGAACAAGGAGAAGGACTGGCCTTCGTCATGTAGGCCCTAATAGAACTCAGGTCAGCACACAGTAGATCCTCTACGTAGAACAACGTGCAAGCACTTCAGCACCAGCCAGGATCTGTGTGAAAACTCCCCAGAAAGGAGCGGCATGTCTTTTATCTTGTGTTGTTATCTAATCAGAGTTTTAGGCATTCAAAATGGATTTTACTTTGTTAAAATTAATAACATCAGGCTGTTTTCACACTTAAAACAGGACCAAGTAACTCTTTCCATTGTATTTAAAGGTCCCATTGTCCCAGAGCTAGATGCAAACTCAGCGATGTGAATGTGGCAAGAAGGGAGGGTGTGGCCTGAGAGATCTCTTTTCATCTTTTTAGTGTGATTTGGATAAACGTTTACAGAGAAAAAAATGGATATTTCCATTCAAAATTGAGATGCATTATGTTTCATGACATCAGTTGGAGTCTCCATCCTGTCACCACACTCTTCATACTTCCTCCTTGTTTTTACCATTTCTCTTCATCCTTTGCTGACCCTTCATGCTTCCTGAACATTGTTATTCCTGGACAAATGCTGCCCTTTGTTCTTCTGGACTTTGATGTGCTGAGTAGTGCATGCATCTCTGGTGTTAGCATTCACTTTACGTGCCTGTCTGTTGTTTGCCGTAAGCTGAGCCAAGGGGATGAGTTCAGGGCGAGGCTTGAAGATTGTCCTCTGCTGACTCTTGTGAGGACTAGCATGTAGTACTCCAAGGGTAATCTAGCTCACTCTCTTAGGAAAAGAAACCAATTATATTCTACTGGTAACCAGTTTGTCTCCTCCAGAGAACCTAGAGGTTAAGGGGGAAAATGAAGACAGATGGGGAGATTAATTACAATACAAGGAGCAAAAACTGACAAAGGAGGTAGTAATATCTCAGTAGATTGAAAACCTAAGGGTGCTGAACACAGCGATGGCCCTGGGGAAGATCAAGGCCTCTCAAGTGCGGGCAGCACAGAGCCGGTGCCCTCTCAGAGAGACTCAGCAGGTTTCTGAGACTTAACAGCAATGACACACACGCTTTTGATATTGGGGGAAGGTTGTCTCTTTTATATAAGGTTGTGCGTGTCTTTTATTGTTTTTTGAACAATGTATTACCTAGAGTAGATCACCAGAGATACATACCATAGACAGCCAGAATAAACCAGTTTAGTTGGAAGTAGATCAGAAAGCTGCGTAGAAGGAATGGTGGCAATACCTTATCTCACATACTTTGGACATGTTGTCAACAGTGACCAGTCCCTAGAAAAGGACATCATGTCACTGAGAAGGGGAAACCCCTCAGGGAGATAAATTGGCCGAGTGGCTACAACACTGGACTCATGGCACGCATTATTGTGAGAGTGTGTGGAGCACGCCTGTGAGGGTGTACAGAGCTTGACTGTGAGGGTGTACGGAGATGACTGTGAGGGGGTACGGAGATGACTGAGGGTGTACAGAGCTTGACTGTGAGGGTGTATGGAGCCATGACTGTGAGGGTGTACAGAGATGACTGAGGGTGTATGGAGATGACTGCAGAGCCGTGACTGTGAGGGGGTACGGAGATGACTGAGGGTGTACAGAGCTTGACTGTGAGGGTGTACGGAGCCGTGACTATGAGGGTGTAGCCCCTTCATGTGACCCTGAAGGTTACATGAAGAGGAAATGAAGGCAGATGGGAAAGTCATTGAAGGAAAGGAGCAAAAACTATAACAGGAGCAGACTCTAAAATCTGTAAATTGAAGAACCTGCGAGTGCTGAGGAAGGCCCAGGAGCCTGCCCCCATTCCTCTGGGAATTCAACGAAAGGCGCACCCATCAGACAAAGGTGGTTATTCTCTGACGCCTGAGGCTGGAGGAAGGGTCTGCCTGCTGTGTAGGGCGTCTTCGAGACCTGGCAAGGCCATCTTTGTTTTCTTGAGCTCTAGGTGCCGTGCTCATTACCAAAATAAAGTAGTTCAGTGCTTCCTGTCAACTTGAAAGGGATCCTTTCCCCCGCCGTTTGGTCCTGTAAATGTGGCAGTGACGCCACCTGTCCAAGCCTGCCAGACCTTCCCCATGAAGCCCCATGGATGAAGTCATCAGGTTTGGGGACTACTTCCCAGATAATGCAGCATGGCACCTTTAATGTCCAGTAATGTCCATGGCCGGCAGAATACCAAACTTCTTTCCAAATGAAATAGTTTCCAATGAGTATTTAATGGGGGCTTTTCATTTGAAATAGATTGAAAACAAGCTATTTCCTGCTCCCATTTCAAACAAATTTTGTTCCAATTATTGTCCTTTTTTTACAAAAAACACCATAAAGTTAAATGGACTAGCTGCCCATCCCCGCCTGAGCCGCCCGTGATTTCTCCTGATTATGCTTTTATGCCGGGAATCGTCGGACCCGGGAGACATAATGGACGGCTGTGGGAGAGTGGCAGCAATTTTTTAAAATTCTGCCCATGCCTGTCGCTTTCACTCGGGGACCTGCTGTGCAGGAAGAAAGCACCCCCTCCCCAGAAGGAGAAAAAAAAATCCACCTACAAAAGCAGTGCTGTCTGCCTAGCGGTGGGGGGCTGGCACAGGATGCCCCCCCCAGCAAGTGTGTGTAGCCCCAATTTCCCGAGCCCCTCCTCCCCCTGGGTCCCAGCCAGCCATTAGCTTTTTGTGGTGTTGAGGGTTCCTCCCTGCCCCAGTCTTATTTCCCTCCGTTTCATTTGGACCTCAGCCTCAGAGCAGAGGAGTTCCTGGCACCCAGCCTCCTGCCGGGCCCTCTGCCTCCTTAGGCCCAGCAGCCACACTGCCAAGAAAATGCCCACAGCCCTTCTCCTTGGGTGGTGGACTCCGTTCCTTGGCTTTTCAGTGGGAGTGGGGAGCATCCTTCTGGATTTGCAGATGATTCCACCGACCTGGAAGAGGAATGTGTGTCTTGCTCCTGACTGTCTTTGGGTCTGGCAGTTGCCTCCTCCAGCTCCAAGCAGGTACAGGGTGCACCTTGGGCAGTTTCTGGAGTGAGAACAATCTCCCTGCACTCACTCAACCACGAGCCTCACCAGAGGGAAAAACACCCCCCAAAAAACCAAAGCAAAACAAAACCCCTATATCCCAGCTGCCAGCCGGGACACCCAGAAGGCCTCCTTGGCTCGGGGTGCCTGGCCCGTGTCTTTGGAATTGGACCAGCCCCACCGTGCTCCAAGGTGAGCCTTGAGCTCACACACGTGGTTGGCTGTTTCTCACCTGGTTTCTGTGGATTCTCGCTTTTGGATGCTCTCTACCTGCGTCTTGGACTCACATCCTTTAGCGAGCACATTGCACGGTGGTACCTCACCTTACTCCAGAGATGAGACAGATCTGAAGTCCACATGCATCTTCTTCTCCCAGAAGAACCCTGACTACAGCGCAGCAGACTGCCTGTACCCAGTGAGGAAGGTCAAGTGTGGCAGAGTGACAGCACTTGGCCTTTGTAAATGTCGCCATCACCATTAAGAGGCTACCTGGCTTCTACCGAAACCCCCTGTGTGCAGGGAAACTTGACTCCAGAGCAAGACCCCTGCGAATGCCCCTGACTCCTTAAAGGTGCCCCCACCCACACAAGGCATATAGTCTGCCTGGGACTGTGGCTTCGGCCCCTCCTGGATCCGCAGAGACTAAGTGCAGCCTCTCTTCCAAGTGTGAGTAGCCATCTAGATACTTCCTGTGTCTCTTCTTGGGCTTACCATGTTGAGTCCATTCCCCTTCCATCTGGGTTCCTGCATGGTGCTCACTCCTCTCCTCTGCATATGCACCAGTCAGTGAAGTCTGGGGTCGACTGCCCTGGGTGAAAGGCTCTCCTTAGTGACCTAGGTCACCTTTAGTGAAATTGGCTCTTTTGGCAGCCCTATCAGAAGTTTATTGGAACACTAGGCTAAGCGTTACTAGTAGATTAATGTTAAGATTCATAGTTGTTGTTGTTGTTGTTGTTGTTGTTAGGTGCCAGTGAGTCTAATGCAACTCATAGCGACCCTGTGAACAACAGATCTGAGCCCTGTCCTGTCCTGTGCCAGCCTCACATTTTCTGACACACTCGAGTCTTTTGCCACAGTCGGTATGTAATCCATCCCACTGACGGCCTTCCTCTCTTTCACTGTCCCCCCACCTTTGCAAGCATGATGTCCCGCTCCAAGGAATAGCAACATGCCCCAGAGTATGTGAGAAAAAGCTGCTCTCTCCTTGCCTCCAAGGGAATTCTGGCTGTGCCCTCTGTAAGACAGAGCCCTTTGTTCTTTTGGCAGTCCATGGGATGTTCAGTACTCTTCTCCAGTACCAGTGGCAGAGATTAATGTTCTGCTAAACACAAGGTCTGAAGTTCAAATATACCAGTTGCAAAACTAGAGAACGATGAGATCATTTCCTTCCATTAAAACTTAAAAGCTAGGGAAGCCCGATAAAAGGTAACCATGAGTGATTCAGTGGCAGGGAGTTTATCAAAGCTTCGTTTGAGAGGGTGTGTGTGTGTGTGTGTGTGTGTGTGTGTGTGTGTGTGTGTAAAGGAGAGAACTATTCAGTGTTTCTGGTCCACCTATACGTGTATGTGTATCTGCTGTTTGTAGAACTATGTGCCAGCCAGTTGTTCCTATTGCAAAGTCATCATCTCAGAAGGAGACTTAGTAACACAGTGGTTAACTAGCTCTAGCAGCTAAGTGGTAAGGCATTGCATCGTCACTTTAAAAGTATGCAGTTCAAATCCATCAGCTTCTCTTCTGGAAGGAGAAAGGTGGACAGTCTCCTCCCCATGCGATTTACTGCCTCTGAAAATCCAACTGACGTGTCAGCTGTGGTGGGCTCCGACTTAACACCACAAAACAACAATAACTAAAAGGCTGGCAGTTCAAGTCTACCAGCCATTCCACAGGAGAAAGTTGTAGCAGACTGTAAAAGTGACAGCCTTGGAAGTCCCCTGAGCAAGTGCCCCTTTGTCGTCCAGGGTCACTCTATGTTGTGGTTGACTCAGTAACAATGTTTTCAGGTTGGTTTTGTTGTTGTTGTCATTGTTGAGAGATCACCCATTCCTAGGGTCTGTTAAGATCTTTTGGTTCTCTGTTTTCTGATCCATTGTATTAGCATTCTCAGCTTCATGTTTTATGGACAGTTTAAGTCGGGCACAGAAATTCATGTTCTGGGCAATTCAGCTGCTGTGTGCACAGTGCCTGGGGATGCAGCAGGGGAGAGGTCATTGGGGGTATCCCAATCCAGATGACAGCACATGAGAGAGGAATACCGGAGCCCAGAGGGGAGGGGCTTTCACAGAGGCAACGTGATATTTCTCAGTAGGAGCGGGCCAACCAAGGGAAGAATCTTAAAGACGAGAGAATCTGCATACGCAGCATTAGAGAGGTGCCAAAAGGCATGGTGTCTACAGCAATTTGAAGTCACGTAATCCCTGAGATACTTGTCATTTGCTGGCACGAATGTGGAACCTGAGAGGGTGAAAGAAATAAGGTTCCATTAGAGACTTAAATGGCTCCCTTTGGACGTGTCATTCAGACATGTAAGAACTCACCCGATTGCACATTTGCCCCAACCATATTTCTCTCTCTTGGCCACTTGAGCTTTATGAGCAAGGTCTTATACAACTTGCTGTAAACAGATACATCTACATTATTTTGGAATTTAATAAATCTCCAAATGTATTGTTCTCTAACTGTTGGAGTAAGGAGTCTTGATAGCTCAGCCACTTAAGAAGTGTGACTGTTAACTGAAAGACTGACAGTTGGGTCCCACCCAGTCAGGTCATAAAAAGACCTGGCTGTCTTCTCTGTAAGGATTACACCCAAGAAAACCCTGCTGGCCAGTTTTTTTCTGTCACGTGGGTTCTTGGAGTTGAATTGACAGGACAGCACTCAACTTGTTTATAAACCCACAGTGTGTTGGAATGGTCATTGGTTGCTTTACTGAGAGTAAACCAGCAGTGTTCTTGATCATCTGTTCACTAATTAACGTAGTAAGGAGCTTGGATGGCGTAGTGAATTATGCATCACACTGCTAATCAGCTGTGTGAACCCACTAGTGGCCTCCAAGGGAGAAAGATGGGCAGTGTCCTCCATAAGCTTTACCCAGTGGACACTCACTAGGAGCTAGAATTGCCTTTATTGTTAATAGAATAGTAGCACAATTGTACTGAGAAACCAAGTGTCTAAACTCCTAGTCAGACGGTGTGTGTGGGGGAGGTCTGTATGTCCAGTTCCTCATGAGCTCAGTCAGTCATTCCCTTAAATGCGGCGTGGGACCAGTGCTGAGATTGTCCACCTCACCTCTCACTCCCAACATGGAACCAGCTTGCTGGGCTTCTCAGCGCCCATACTGCGAAGTCAAGGGAAACAGTCTTACTCCCATTGGACAGGTGGGACCCAAAGTGTATAAGAGGGTTGGCCCATGAACTTGCTCTTAAATCCAGGCTCAACTAACTCTGGTGCCCCAACTGATTCAGGTCTCTTTCCCCTTGCTTATACCAACTAGATATCAATGCCCTGACCTCTCTCCTCAACAGAAGGCTGGACAGTTGGATAAGAAAATATAAATAGAAAGGAAGGGGAAAGACTAGATCAGGTTGCAAACACTTAGGCGCCAAGACAACTGGCCTGGGAGATGGGGAGTGGGGGCGGGAGGGGAGACAGTGCTTGGACCAGAGGTCGTGTTCCTGACACTCCCCAGCTAAAAGGGTACATGGGTAAGTGACACCCAACAGTCTTCCAGTTATGACTGACGACCTGGAAAAACAAACCTGGTACTTGCTATTCTGAGCATGATGACAGGATTGGAACTCAGTAGCATTGCAGATGTGCTTTTAGGTCCAAATGGGGAGGCATTTAGCTCTGCCAGAGTGGTTTAAAGTGGTGCACTTGCTCTAGGCAAGATTCAGAAGCATGGCCTGAGGTGTGGCGCCCAGGAGCTGGAGTTGATGACACACCCAGCTCTACTAAAGCCTGCAGTGTCTCTTGATGGCTCTCACGCCCTAGACCCTTCTCCTGTCGTTAGTAAGTGACTTGACTTGGTTCCACTGGTGTTGCCGCCGGGTAACCAGTTCCTGTCTCCGCTGCTGCTGCTGTTAGAGGCCATCGAGTTAGACCCTGTGTTCAAGAGAGCAACGCGCTGCTGGTCAGGCACCATTCCAGCAGTCTCCGCTGGACTTCAGCCCGTCAGTGGAGTCGCTGTTTCAGTGCCTCTCCTGATGGTCTTCCTCCTGACAGCAGGACTTCCACCCTCACCACTACAGGACCATTCTGGCTACACTTCTTCTGAAGCAGATGTGTTCACTCTTTTGACCGTCTATGGCATAGATTGCCAACATCACGATTCAAAGACAGTATTCCACTTTGGTCTTCCTTCTTCTTTGTCCAACTTTGATATGCACATGAAGCAATTGAAAATACAGCGCCCTTTTCCCAGCCAGACAGAGCCCTGCGTAGTCCTGCCCTGTCCCCATCTCTCCTGGGCCCGAGCTCATTGTTGCAGCCCCTGTGTCAGTCCATCTTGTTGAGAATCTTCCCCTTTTATCACTGACCTTCTAATTTATTAAGCACAATGTCTTTCCCCAGGGACTGGTCCCTCCTTACAACATATCCAGGGCATGCGAGATGAATTGAGACTCCTGGTGAGGGCTGCTAATTGCATGAGTGAGAAATAAGCAATGGTGAGCATTTTCCTAGCAGACCTGGGGGTACCTCAGGGGGCCAGTGACAAGGACTGTCACCGTTTCTCGGCTCTGGGACTTGCCAGGTCTTTGAAGACCACTAGAATTTCAGCCGTTAAGCCTCCTTGATTCCTCAGCAAGAGCAAAGGGCCAAGCACTCTCTCCTTAAGTCTTTGGTGACTTCAACCCTGAGACTTCATAATTAAAATGGATTTAATAGAGGCAGGGAAAGTGGGATGTCTGCCCCAGTAAGCAGGCATCTTCTGTCGGTAGGCGAGTCTGTCCTTTGTATTTAAGCCGTGTCTCCAAAAGGCTCTAAATGAGATTTGGGACTTAAACAAGATTTGGTGTGATTTGCTAATTACCCAAGTTACTATTACCTGATTAACACAGGAATCCTAATCGCCTGTCGCAGAGCCTTTCTTCCGGGTGCCAAGAGCCCTGACATCTGTCACCTGTTCACTGGGAGGCATTTTAATTAACCCAAATTATCTGTGTCTTTTCTGCTGTAGGATTTGGTGCCTGGATTTTATATTTAAAAGTTAATAAGTACCTAAAGGAGGTTTGCTGCCAAAATATGAGGAAGGGGAGCCTGACAGATCTGTTTGTCACTGAGAGTCGGGTGGAGATGGTCGGTTCTTTAAAGGAGTTAGACTGGAAAATGTCACACAGCCGTTCAGCAGGGTTTCGTGATGCTAGCTCACAGCCATCCAGAAGACATGCCCCCAGGTCTCCCTCTCGCCTTCAGTCAGGCCAGTGGCTCACTTGTGGCGTACCAAGGAGGTGGTTCGAGTCCACCGCCGGCGCTGCAGGAGACACATGGGCACTCTCTTTCCTGACAACTTAGAGACGTGGCAGCCCAGTGGACAGTCACATGAGTTGGACTTAACTCTGTGCTATGAGGGGTTTTTGGTCTGTCCTAGTAGTGATATGAGTAGAAATGTTGGAACCAGAGAAGCTAACGTTTTTTTCTCAAGGTCATACAGGTGGCCTGAGGTTAGTATTAAAATACAGTGGTACCAATGGCTTTCCTCTTTGACCACAAAGTGGCTGTCATTTCAGAGGTGGGATTTCACTGTGACAAAGTCATGCAAGTGGGAGGCTGACAGGTCTCCTTGGAGATCCGGATGGCTTTGGGGGATGCCGGGGGGCTCTGTGCAGTCGCTGGTTCTCGCTCTCAAACCCAGATGGCTTCTGTGCCTGCTTTTGCATTCTGAAGCCTGCCTGCCAACTTAAAGGGCTGAGGACCACTGGAGGCAACAGGGTGTAGGGACACAGTAGTGAAGACTAGATGGTGATCTCTAAAAGTGAGGCCTGGGGATATCTTGTCCGTGTGTGGACAGGCCTGATATCTTTCCTCACTCGCTCCATTCTAGCTTTCAGAAGGACTCAGGAAATAGGATCTTTTGGAGGCCCTGAATTTCACACCCAGAAAAGCTGTCTGAATCGTCTGTGGGAAATAGCTGGGCAGAAGGAAGTCCAAGTTCAAAGCTAAAGGCCCTCAGACAAGGTATCTACCCCAGAGAGGAGGGGCTAACCTGAGGGTTGTTCCCTGAGCCAAGCCTCGGCCTTGGGTGGCCTGTGGTGTTTCTAAGCCTCTTTCAGGGACTAGCACTGAGGACAGGGAGCCTTCAGAGGATTGGTTATTCCATTTTTCCCCCCTTTACAAGAAGTTCTCATGCTCTTGGAGTTCACTGGGCATCCAAGAGTAATAACTGACCTAAGGCACAAACTCCTCAACCATGGAAAGTGATTTGTTCCTGCAGGGCAGAGGGAGACCACTCGGTAAATTACTTCATCCACTGTGCTCACTGGAACCCTGGCGAAGTTAACCTCTTTCCTCCCTGTGCATTAGAAGAATGTTCCTAGAAAATTGTCCACTCATAATTGACCAGGCGCGCCCTGCTGTGGATGGCAAAGTCTCACCTTAACCGTCATCATTCTGTCTTTACATTTCACTCAAACCATTTCTTCTGCCCAGAGGATCATCCACAGAAGATTGGCCTCTGGTTCTCTACACCCAGACACGTCGGGTCCTCAGAGCTATCTGAGGTTCCATTGTTGCTCTTTGGCGTAGTGGGAAGTTTAGTCCTTCAACATCTTCATATGGGGTGGGGTGGGGGACATGGAAGCAGGAAGGAATAGGGGGGAAACGAGATCAGCCATGAGACAGTTGTTGAAACAGGGAAACACACGGAAGGTCGCTAGATCATTCTATCAACTTTTGTAGCTCTTGGAACTGTTTTGGAATAAAAGGTTAAAAATGGATAGTAAGGGCTTTGGATAGTCTCACCATGCCCAAGTGTATCTGAGAATAATGAATAAAAGTATTAACGTAGTATGAAAAATCAAAATTGTTATCACCAGCAAAAATACTGGTGTAGAATTCATTTTTTAAAATCTTAGCTTGATACATATTTATGATAAAAATATTCCAGCAATGCTGTAGAGTGGAACCACCCCCTTTCTGTTCTCTGGAGAGGCCCCGGTCCGTGGTGCTCTACCTGCCCGTTTACGTGGACACAGCCCTGACGTGCGCACGCCCAGCAGCTTAGTTGGAGATTTGGTTATCTTCTGCCTTGTCATTTTGTGTTTTGACTTCTTTTCAGATGGAAGGATATTATACATATTATTCTTCAGCTTATTTTAACAGCTCTATTCAGGTATAATTTACATCTCATAAAATCCATCTGTAATAAGTATACAATTCAGAGATTTGTGATGAAATTGAGGGCTGCGTAACCATCACAATTCAGCCTCGGAACATTTTCATCAGCCCAATAAAATCCCTCCTACCCATTTGTCCTCGGCCCCCATTATCACTCCCAGCCCTCTCTATTTCAGTATATTTTCCTCTTCTGGGCACATTGTAGGAGCCTTGCAGGTACAGTAATGACCAAAAGGTTAACAGTTCAAATCTACCAGCTCCTTCGCTGGAGCTGTTCATTTTTTTTTTCCTGTAAAGATTTACCACTTTGGCAAACCATTGGTAGTGGTTTAGATTCTGTTTTATGTAAATGGACTCAGACACCCCATTGTCCTTGGAATCTGGTCCTTTTTACCTTGTTTTGTATTTTGGGGTCTTTCCCATATTATGCTTTTACCAATTCATTGCTGAGTATTAGTCCACTTTGTGTATAGAATGCATTTGAATACACCACATTGTGTTAACCTATTCATAAATTGGTAGACATTTGGAGCACGCCTACTTTTTGGCCATTAGTAATAATGCTGTGAAACATTCATGTACTGATCTTTGTGTAGACAAATGTTTTCATTCTTGTGGTAGAGACTTGGGAGTAGACTTGCTAGGTTGGAGAGTAAACTTTTTAAAGATAATATCAAATGGTATTCCCAAGTGGTTGCACCATTTTACATCCTCCAGTTAATACAGGAAAGATGTAATTTCTCTACAGTTTCATTAGTATTTGGCATTGTCTTTTTTGTTTGTTCATTTGTTTATAATGATAATAGTGGGTATAGAGTGGATTCTCATGGTGGTTTTAATTTGCATCTCCCTTATGACTAATGATACTATCTTTTCTTGGGCTTATTAGCTATTTGTGTATCATCTGTGAATACTAGTCGCACACTTTGCCTATTTTTAAATTGAGTGTTTGCCTTATAATTGATTTTTTAAGAGTTCTTTATAAACTCTGAATACAGTCCTTTATGGATATGTGATTCCCGGATATTTTCTCCCAGCAATTTCTCCTTTCATTTTCATAAAGGTGTCTTTTGACGTTCACAGGTTATTCATTTTAATGAGGTTTTATTTAGCAAATACTTTCTTTAATAGATCATAGTTTTGTTGTTATTTCTAAGAACTTGATGCCTAACTGTAAATCACATTTATTTGCATCTGTGTTTCCTCTTACAAGTTTGACCATTTTCACTCTTAAATTGAGATAAATGACCAAGTTAATTATTTTTATGGTGTGCCATAAGCATCTAAGTTCATTTTGCCTAGATAAAGCCAGTTTCCCGCACATCCTTTGTTGAAAAAATTATTCTCTTCCCTTAAGATACAGCCCCTTTGTCAAAATTCACCTGAATTGAATGTTTTCTTAAGATTCTCAATTCTAAGTCCTCAATCTAGATATCTAATCTTATGTCAGTAGCAGTCTGTGTTTATGACTGTAGCTTTACAGTATTCTCTTAAAATTTTTTACAAATAAAATTATTATTTTATACTGGCTTACTTACAAAGCTCGTGTATGAGTCCTTCAACTTTGTACTTCTTTTACAAGATTATTTCTACTATTTTGATGGGCCCCATACATTTCTATATAAATTTGAGTATCACTTTGTCAATTTATGGGGGGGCGAATCTGCAGTTTTGATAGTGGTAACATTTACTCTCCAGATCAATTTGAGTTGACCACTGTCTTTAGACTACTCCATCGTTCAAATGTGGACTAGCCTCCGTTTATGTATACATCCTCTTTAACTTCTCTCAGCAGTGGTTTGAGACTGTGGTTCACTGGACTGATAAGTCGCAACACTTTTTTTGGTAAAAGTTTTTCCTCATTTTTAAAATCTCTTTAATACTATTTGCATAGACTTGTTTTCGTTCTTCTATCAAATTGTTCATTGCTAGTCTTTAGAAATATAGTGGGTTTTCCTGCCTTGATCTGATATCTTGCAATATTGTTCAACTTTTTAATATTTGTTTTGGTAATTGATTTGCTGATTACTTGGGATTTTTTGTGTTGTGGTTCATGCCATCTGTATATGAAGACATGTTTGCTTCTATTGCAGTAGACCCACTGCTGTGGAGTCTGTTTCAAGTAATGCAGCCCCTCCATCAGCTTAATATGAATATTAATGGAGCAGACTCCGTCATCGCTCTCCTGTGGAACACCTGGTGGATTTGAATCACTAACCTTTCAGTTAGCAGCCCAACACATCGCTCACTAGGTCACCAGCATGCCTTTTATTTCTTCTTGTCTGGTATAGAATTTTACGGATTAAACATCATCTCGTGTTCTGGAGAATTCCTGTGATTATACTGATGGTCTTTGGTGGCCTAGAGGCAAGCAACCACTTTGCAATCCCAAAGGCACAGGGTTCAAGGCCACCAGCTGTGGAGAAGGATAGGCAATCTCCTCCCACGGGTTTACTGACTCTGAAACCCGCCAGAGGGTCAGCTGTGGGTGGGTTCCAGCTCTGCGGCGCACAGCACCACCACTGATCTCCATGAAGGAATAATCAGATCCCACATTAGGATTCAAGTGCAGCACTTCATCATTACCTCTGTGGTCAGCTACCTTGAGTCAGCCCGTCGCTGCAGACAGTCAGAATCTCCTCGGATTTGGCTCCTGGTTCCTGAGCTGAAGATGAATAACTTAGCTGCACAGTGGCTTTTCACAAGCAAGCATTAAACCCCTTACACGGCACGTAGAATAGAAGAGCTTGTCTGAAGATCTTCGTCAGAGAATGTTAGAGGAAAAGCAAGCAGTAATAAAACCAAACACCTACTATCCAAGCCAAGTTTCTTCCTGTTGGTGTGGAATCTGCAGATAAACAGAGGTTGATCCATGTGGTAATGCATCTGAGGTAGGAATATCAGTGTGAACTCATTTTAGTGTGATCTAGACGTAGCTCCATATAGAGATAGGGTAGGTATGCATAGTGACACAGGTTAGTATTCACATACACAGTTCTTTAGGAACAAACCACCCAGACGCTGATTTCTCATATCATTCTTCAATGGAAGGAACAAGCCGGGATTAGTTGGGCAAATGACTGATCTAGAATTGGAACAGGAAATGTACACGATGTCCTAGAGTATCTTACAGTGGGGGACGGGTCCCCCACTGATGAAATTACAGCTAACCACCATGGGTGTTAGCTGAAAGAGCTCTCTGTGGTCAAAGCTCGAGACATACAATAAATGACTACAGTAATAGTTATTTATTAAATATTAATAACTATTTCTTTATTGGACAATATACAGCAATGGACAGTCTCCGCTGGTCCATCTGGAAGGGTCTGAAAACCCACTGGAGGGTCAGTTGTGGGTCAGTTCCAACCCGACAGCACACACCAATAGCAAACAATATTAAAATAGGGCCTAAAACGTGCACCACACATCTGTGATCCCATCCCGGTGTGACTAAATGATGCCCTGAATCAGCTACAGGAGACCAGGCCAGTGGTGGTGGTGTTTATTGTCATCAAGCTGGAATCAACTCATGCCTGACCTTCCAGCACATGGTCAAAGGCAGTAAATCACACAGGAGGAGCCTGCCCACCTTTCTCCAGAGGAACAGCTGGTGGATTCGAACCTGTCCTGCCTTGGTTGGCAGCGCAACTCCTTACCCACTAGGCCACTGGAGCTCCCTCAGTCACAAATTGACAGGATTAAGGTGACTAATAACACCAAGGAGACACTCATTCCTTAAACAACCAACCCTATCGGGTCAGGAGAGCAGCAAGGATAAAGCCCAGAAGACAGAGAGGAACAGGATAGAAGCATTAGTGGAAATCAGAACCACAGGGAGGGAGGAGAAGTAGCATTTCCGTTGTACGTATTGTGATTAACACTGTAGAACCACATGTGTACAAATGAATGGCTGAATGAAAAACTAGGCTTTAAGCTTTCACTCAAACCTCAGCTTTTAACAAAGATAATTAGGGGAGAACACTTCACTCCTTACGAGTGGGCTGAGTGTAGTGACTTCCTTCCACAGGATCGAGTGGGAGAGTGAGTGGAGGTAACCAAAGCATGGAGAGGCCTGGCAGGCATGGCTCCCGCCAGCTGGCCAAGGCCCCCGCCACAGGCATCAGCCCTGCTAGTAACAGACTCCTCTTGATAGGATGGGATAAAAAATGGTATTTCACCTCTGAAACTTTCCTTCTAAAAATCCCTGCCATCCTTAGTATTATCATGAGAAAGCCACCAGAAAAATTCCTACCCTACAAAAAGTCCTCCTATTAACTCCTCAGACTTGTCAAGATCGTGAAAAACCATCACAGATACGTGGACCCCAAAACACCCTAATGACTAGCCATAATGTGGGTCCTGGGACAGAAGACAGACGCCCAGGAAAAGCCAAGAGAAGGTGAATAAGCATGGACTTGAGGGCAGCACTGTGTTGGTATTGGGTCATTAAATGTAACAAACGTAACATAAGCTGGACCTGCCAAAGGAACAAGCAAACCTGTTTTGGAAGAAGTGCTCCTGACAGGCAAGGATGCAGAGAGTTCAGCTCACATACTTTGGACATGTTTTCAGGAGGGCCCAGTTCCTGGGAAAGACTATGATGCTTGAAAAAGTAGAGGGTCAGCAAAAGAGAGGAAGACGTTCCGCAGGGTGGACCGACAGTGACTGCAGCAGTGGGCCAACGCTGAGGGCCGGAGGATGGCACAGGGTCAAGGCCAGTCTCTGCTGTCCTAGGGGTCACGGTGAGTCAGAGCCAACTCCGTGGCACCTACACACACAGTGGAAGAGATTAATGAACAGGAAAGCTGGATGTGAGGTAGATGGGGACCTTCTAGGCTAGCTTCTCAATCTTCTACAAATTAAAATGGTTCTCAAGAAATCCCTTTAAAAATTACTATCACTACCTACCTTAATACTTCAGAATGTTGGAATTAACTGGAAAATGTGTTAGAAAATGTTATTCCTTTCTGATGATGAATAAGTGAGACATGGCTGACTTAGCTTCTCTGAGCAAGTTAATGTTGCCAAGAGAGGGACAAGCAGAGAGAGGGGAGGGAAAGAAAGTGGAGGAGGTGTGTGTGTATGTCTGCTTTAAACAAGAGAAAAAGTGAATTCTAAATTGATAAAACCTTGGAGTGGAACTTAATCTAATTCACAAGCAGTTCCACCAGAGATGTGTGAGGATATTTTTTTTTGTTGTTAAAGAGAAAAACTAGTTTCAAGCATTATTAAGCTTTTTTCCCCTCCCAGAAACTAAGAAAACCATCTGTGAAAACCTGTTTGCGTGTTTGTTTTCTACAATAAAATGCAAAATACTTCTTCCTGTTAGCGGATTATGCCATATGTCTCCTCAGTAACAAAATCAGCATGTTTATTAATGAACCCAATCAGAGGCAAAGATTTAGAAAGATTTAAGAACCGAGTTTTCCATTCAATATTTCAGCAAACGAAACTTCTGGTTAGATACGTTACTATGCTTGGAAAAGACAAGATCTGTTTTTGCTTTGAAACTCATTTATTTGGCGAGGGAGCGAGCAGGAGAAAAGGCCTGTGAACATTTTTTGTTAGGGAAAAAAAAAAGCAAAAGCCTGCCTTTGAAAATGGCCCGCTTGCCTGATGATTCCCCTACAGATTCAGATGCACAGTTTATATGTAATTAATATTTAATTTGATCAGTTTCATTTTTCCAGACAGACTAATTACATTCCTTCATGGCCCTTGTCCCCACATCTGAATGCAGCGGCAGGCTTGTGGGCTTCCTGGAGGGGCAGAAAGTAACCTCAGTCAGATCAGCCCTATTGCAGTGCCGCCCAAGGTGCGATACGGATGGGTCAGAGTTTTCCAATTCAGACACTTCCCTCGTCACCATCCTGATGACCAGCTCAGTTGACGGGTTAGTGGCAGTAGTCATAGCATCTACATTTAAAAAACCAAACCTACTCTTACCAAGTTGATTTTGGCTCAGAGCAACTCTCTGTAAGCTTTTGAAGGCTGTAAATCTTTATGGAAGGAGACTGCCCAACTTTCTCCCCCTGAGCAGCTGGTAAACTCGAACTACCAACCTTTCCGTTAGCAGTACAACATGCATTGTACTATACCATTGTGTCCCTAGGAAGAAAGAAGTTGGACTTCGTACCCACCAAGTCTGTCCTTCAGGTACTCATGGTGCCACAGCTTCCATGTGAGGTGTGGAGGAGGCAACTTCGTCCCTCCAGGCCCCAGTTTTCCCATCAGATAAATGGAGACAAAGGTCTGCTCTCTTTTCACATGTGGACCTGGGAAAGAGCAGACTTACCAGCTGAGGCCATAAATCCTGGACGTCCCAAAGCTAAGCCCTGGGTCAGTTTTAGGGTCAGCCTTCTACTCTGATCATTCTGCTCCTGCTCCAGTTGGCTTTGTGGTTCTCATTTCCTTGTGTGTGTTCACCTGTGCTGTGGCTTCTTAGACGTCTCCATGGGAGAATGAAGCACCTGTTACTGCAGGTACAACTTCAGGGGGCAGAGTGATTGATGAGCTGTTGGAAGGGCCACACACAGGGCCCAGAGCCATCCCCAGGCAGCCCTGCCCCATCCCTCCAGCATCTTCCTGGAGTCTTCCGGCATGCTCGTTCTGTAGCCATAACACATATGATTTGAACAAGACGGCCCAACCAGCGCTGGCTCCACTCTTCAGGGCATTCCTGACAAGTGTCGTCATCTTATCAGGAGCTGGAACAAGTTAGAGCAGGAAGGAGGGGTGAGCAACCTTGAGAACTATAGAAAGAACCGTTTCAAATTGGGGACAGTGACTCAGGATGGGAGGATAAGGCTGATTATTTGCAAAGTAATCACTTGAGGAAAGGACTTTTAAAACTGTATTGAGACACCATGTGAAAGGTCTGTTGACTAACCCATCTCTGGACTGGGTGCGTCGCAGGAGCTCTCCGACCCAAGTAACGGCTGTCCCATTGCCAAAGACAAACGTGCACACGGCAGAAGTGAGGATCCCTCCAGCTACGGAGTGTGCTGCCTAAGCAGGGGTTTTAGGTGCACGGTGTCATTTCAAGCTCATTAGTAATCCACGTGGTGTAGGTTATGCATCTTTTGGAGTTTCAGAGATTGAGTCTCAGGGGGGGAAAAAAATAACATGTCCTACATGAAGAGTAGGGTGAGGAATTGACCCCAGTCCTAGTCTGGTTCTAAAGCCCACCACAGAGACCCAGCCCCCTGGACACTCCACACATACATACATGTCCTTCCGGAGGACTCTAACCCCAGATCCTATCTCTGCTCAGGTCAGTCCACTTCTGTGACTTTTCTCTCACCAGAGGAGCCAGTCTGGAGGGAGAGGAAACAAAAACTGCAAAATCAGCTTCCCTGTAAATCCTAGCAAGGGGGCTCCGTGACCAAGCAGCAGAAGCCAGGTGTCCACTGCATCTGAGTGTTGGGTTCTCAGAGGCCAGGCGAGATGGCCAGTGATCAGCCATGATGTTGGACAGCGGCTTCAGGTGATGGGAGCATTGTGGTCCAGAAGCCCGAGTTAGAGTAGTCAGGGTCATTGGTTTTGCTCCATTCCACGGCTGCAGAATTTCACTCCACTTCTGCCCATGTCCACTGCGTCCCTGTTCAGGGCCGTATATCTGAGCTGGACACTGTGAGTGCAGAGCTGAATGAGAGCTGCCCCTTACTCAAGAGAGGGACTAGCATGGACGCGTAGGTGGCATTTGTTCTGACAGATCCGAGACTAAAAAGGCAAGGACGGGGGAGCTTCATCTCACACACTCTGGGCATGTTGCCAGTAGGGACCGGTCCTTGGAAAAGACCTGGTGGGAAGCGTAGGTCAGGTAAGGAAAGGGAGCCCCTCGGGGAGCAGATTGTGGGGGTGGTGCCACACGGAACAGGGTTTTCCTCTGTGGCTCACAAGGTCTCTGTGAGTTGGAGTTGACCCGAGGGCACCGAACAACAACAGCAGCTGGACAGAGCAGTGGGGACAGGTAGCACAGTAGATGTGTGTTGTTAGGGCAGCCCGGCCCGCTCCACTGTCACAGACCGCGCAAAACCACAACCTGCTGGAGGAGGCTGATGAAGGAAGTCAGTTGAGGAAAGTTGCTTGAATTCTTCTAAGGCAAGTAAAAAGGTGGAGCGTAACAAAGGATTCCCCCAAACAAGTGAATTTGGGACATAGTTAAAGGGAGACACGTTGGTGAGCTTGAATGACAGGACTCCTCAGCTCCTGCGTTTCCCAAGCACGCTTGTCACTGGCCCACGGGTTTTGACTCGAGAACCCTTTTCCACAGAGAGTATATTTCCCCTGTGTCCTCAGACAGAAGCGTGGTGGCCAGCAGTTAGAGCACTTGGCTGCTGACCAGAAGTTCAGAGGTCAAAAGCACCAGCTGCTTTGCAGAAGAAAGGCAGAGCAGTCTGTGAAGAGTGACAGCCTTGGCAAATCCCCTGGGGGTAGCCACTGCCCTACAGGCCACTATAAGTCAGAGTCAGCTAAGTGGCCGTGGCCTCGGGGCAGTGATCGGGCAGCTTGCTGCTTTGGAGCTGAGAACCTGAGGTGGTGGTTGGTGGGTGACATTGAGCACAGGGCGTCTGGGAACAAGCCCATGAACCACAGACCTGAGCCCTGGCCTGCCCTGTGCCGTCCTCGTCGTCTCTGGCACACTGGAGCCCATTCCCGTGCTCTCTTGTCCATCTCTTTGCCTTTTCCTCACCTCCCACCTTTCCAGGTGGGAACAGCCAGGCCCTCCTGAAGAGACAGTGGGATTCCAGTAACCAGGAAGCCCTCGCAGTCTTTTCATCTTCTCTGAAAAATGGTTGATGGCACCTGCCTATTTCCCAGGATTGTTTGAAATAGTATATGGGAAGTTAGTTTTTACAAGTGAGGGCTCGGATCCAGAGGGTTATAGTGGGAAAGCCTTTTTGAGCTTAGAGATGTGACTCTGGAGCCTGTGGCCTCGCCTCTCCTTGTAGATTCTCCTTTCTCTTCTTTCTCTACCTGTCTCGGCTTCCCCATCCCTTCAGCGGAAGGTCCATATCTCTGGGACTTCGGTGTGTAGGCCCCTCTCCTTTCCCCCAGTACCATTTCTTTGAGAGTCAGCATGACCCATGTGCCAGTATCAGCATCACCTGCGTTACCTGGCGTGGCCTGTACGAGGCAGCACAGCTAACCCAAAGGCCAGGCCACTGTGGGATTCCAGTGCACCGGTGGCCCCACGGGAGAAATACGGGCATTCTCCTCCCGTGTGGTTTACGGCTTCGGAAACCCGACGGTGGGTCAGCGGTGAGTCCGCTTCGACTCCCTGGCAGTGGGTTTTTGAGTGAGTGTGGCCTGCGTGCAGATGCTGACGTTGCTTCGATTGTTGTTGTTGTTGTTATATGCCGTCGAGTCGCCTGCGACTCATAGCGACCCTGTGTACAACAGCCCTAAACTCCGCTCTGTCCTGTGCCAATCGCACTGTCTCTGACACTCCCATCCCAGTTATCCCAGTCACTGAATCAATCCACCTCATAGAGGGCCTTCCTCTCCTGCGCCATCCCTCCACCCTCCCAAGCATGATGTCCCTCTCTAAGGACCGGTCTCTCCTCACAACATGTCCAAAGTAAGTTAGACGGAGCCTCAGAATCCTTGCCTCCAAGGAGCCACCCGGTTTAACCCTTTCCAGGACAAATCTGTTTGTTTTCCTAGCAGTCCATGGTACCCTCAATACTCTTCTCCACCACCACAGCTCAAAGGCATCAATTCTCCTTCTATCCTCCCTGGTCATTGTCCAACTCTCTGATGCATAACAAGTGATTGTGAAGACCATGGCCTGTATCAGACGCACCTTAGTCTCCAGAGAGACACCATTGCTCTTCAGTACTTTGGAGAGGTCCCTAACAGCAGACTTTCCCATGGCAATGCGCCTTTTAATTTCCTGGCTGCTGGTGCCAAGACTGTTGACTATGGAGCCAAGCAAACTAAAGCTGTGTACAATCTCATTGCCTCATGCTAATGCTAATGCCTGGGTAACTTTCTCTGGCCCTAGCTGTCCTCTTAAGTTTTGGACCCAGATTTCTGGCCTCTTGCCAGGGTCTCCACATAGGAGCCCTGTCCCGTCTCAATTCGGCACCACTACATCTCAGTGGCTCCGTCGCCATCCACCATGATCCTTCCTGCTTGTGTATCGGTTTCGTGCTGCCTCCTGTAGTGGAATCACGCACACACACACACGGTGAGCTCCTGTCTGTCCATCAAAGCCCAGCTGGAGGAGCTTCCCTTGCCGACCTCCACCTGTGGGCCCACAGAGCACTTGGCACCTACACCAGCCACGCCATTTGTCGCATTGCAGCAGTGGTTGGCGGCAGGGCTGGGGAGAGCCGTGCGCTGTCTCGTTTGCCGTTCATTCCCCTCGTGGAGCGTGGAGCTGGCAGAGTCCACACTGTCCTAGTCGTGCCTGTGCAGCGGGGAGGCCCCATCTTCAGTGAGTGCCACATCTGGCTTCACACCAGAGGCCCCGGCCTGATACCGCCCGACTCCTGGCTGCGGTTTGCACGTTCCCACAAGCAGGAGACCCCTGGAGGCCACAGGGGGTCTGGGGCCAGCCCTTGGCACTCAGCCGGTCTGCCTGCCCATCCCACAGCCCTCAGCTGGCTGGTGGAGGTGGGCAGGAGGTCCCCGCGCCCGCCCCAGCCTGGCTGTGGCATGTTGATATTCTGGCGGCATCGCCGGGCTTGTTACTGAGCACATGCTTTGCAGATTAGCCTGTTTGTATAGCCAATCGAACATGTGCTCCATTAAAAATTAAAGCATCCTGTTTTAAGGCCGGAGCAGGAGACATCAGCTGCCACTGTGTAGCAGACAAGCAAAGCCCCAGAGCCCATTACCATAGGTTACAGCAAATGTTAATCAGTGCCAGCGCAGTTAAATAATGCAGTTTGTGCAGATGGCAGCTCCTACATCTCCTCACAGATGTGTCCTCGAGTCCCGGAGGTTGCCGTATCACAGGAGTTGTCGGGAGCAGTCAGCTCTGATGCCGACTGGCAGCATCACCTTTTGTGTCTGCACGCCTCCGCCAGCCGCCTGAGCAGCTACAAGCGGGGTGGCTGCAGGCTCCCCTTCCGGAAGCTGGAGCAGAGAGGGCATGGAGGAGAGCAGAGAGAAAGGTGTCAGGAGCTGGCCAAGCCTCAGCCTTCTGAAATGCGGACTCTTCTCTCCCCTCTGACAGCGGTACCTTGGGAAGGGTGTCCAAGCCAGGTGGTCGGGGGCTGACACTCCTACCTTAATCTTTCCTGCTTTCTGGTTGCTGGCATGAAAGAAGTCCAGATGCACTCACTCCTCTTCCCGCTCCCTAAGTGCAGGACCTCTCACTCTGTCAGAGCTCAGAGGTCACAAGCTCCTTCCTTGCTCAGGGCCGGCATCTCTGAGCTGTGGTCAAGTGTTCCCAAATGCCCACGAACTTGACTCTCGGGGCTCCATGCCTCTGCCTTCTGATCGTATACAGAAAGCTGCATGCTGTAGTTCATGCAGAGGATTCTGGGATGAGACGTCCAAGAAAGGAAGTAACAAACAGCCGTGTAACTGTTGGTGAATCATTTTCAACACTGGGGGAGGTACAGATTTGGGACATAGTTTTTCCACATGTGTTAAAACCATTGCAGGCAAGGACTGGTCTATAGCTTCTTCACAGGGGGCGGCAGATAACTGGTAGGAAGATGGCTATTGTGGTCAGTACAGTAAAAGGTGTGCTGAGAGCTCTAAGTAAGTGTGGAATGTACGCAATAATCACCATTTGCTAGATGTGCTGCTGTAGTGAGGAGTAACGTGTGGCCACCCCCCCACCCACACACACCCTCACACCCTCCATCAGCTTCATGTCAATTTTGGGGCAGATTGCTTCCTCGTGGTCCCCAAAACTCAGTGATCTGACCTCTGCCTCCTGCTCTGACTTCATGCTTTATCGTTTTTGCTCTGGTCACACTGGCCTGTGGTCTTTCCTCCAAGAAGCGAAGCTAACTTGCATTCAGGACAAGGCCTGGAATTTAACAGGTAGAGAATCTACTACCTTAGATCTTGTAGCATAGTGCATTATGTAGGGTGCTGCTAACCAAAAGGTCATTGGTTCAAACCTACGAGCCACTGCAAGGAAGAAAGATAGTCGGCTTCCATAAGGATTTGCAGAGACCATTGGAGGGTCGATAGAAGTCAGAACCAAGAACAGTGGGCATGGGATTTAGAAACTCAACAGGTGTTTGCTGAAAAATGTGAATGAATACCTAGGCAAAGATTGAATTAGGGATCTTGAAATCACGTATTACGAATAACAGTTACAGTAATGGTGTTTGCCTAAAGAATGAATGACTGAACAAATGAACGAGTAAGCAAATGCTAACTCAGGCAGTTTTAAAGCCTTGTTTGTGTCTGAACTGTTGAAGTAAGTATACCTGTTTACATAGAGAAGTGCATGTTTCAGGAATTCAGTGACTTCTTGAAAATGCAGTACTTTGTTAAAGTCTGTCTAAGGGAAAGAGAGCTTGGACTCCCCTTAGGGAATATCTCAGTCCCGGGTGGGACCAGCTGTGCTCTATCACTAACCTGGAGATTGGAAGTTCTCACCAACCACAGGCTCTGCCCAGAGCCCTGGAAAGGAAAGAATTGATAAGCTGCCACCAAAAAAAAAGACTGCAAACTCATTCCTGTCAAAAGAGCGCCCCATGTGTCAGAGAGCAGACGTGTGCTACAGAGGCTTTTCTCCACTATAATCTTTGATGAAACATATCTGGGTGACCTTGAACCTTTTGGTTAACTGTCAGGACTGCACGCGGGTACCTCTCAGGAGCTTTTCTGTAAATAAAGGTGGTTGTTGTTGTTATGTGCCATCGAGTCGTTTCCGACTCATAGCGACCCTATGCACAACAGCCCTAAACCCTGCTCTATCCTGCGCCAACCGCACCGCCTCTGACACACCCATCCCGATT
>NW_006399830.1:8312166-8334049 GCF_000299155.1 Elephantulus edwardii | reverse complement strand
GAACAGTTCTGCTCTGTACCACCGAGGTTCATCATGAGTCACAGCAGACTCAGTGGCACTGGTTGGGGTTGGGATGAGAGATGGGTTGGGATGAGTTGAGCTGTCAAAGGCTAGGGCTAGGGAAAATGAGGTGAAGCTGTAGAAAGACAGAAATCTCTGCCTTGTCTTGAACTAGAATCTCAAAGTAGAGTTCTAAAAAGAATAAATCAGTTGTTTAAGAAAAGAGCGACCTCTTCTTCATCAAGCAGAAAACAACTGTTACTTGGCAGAATATTGTAAAAAGGGCTGACATTTATCCATGAGGATTACATGCCTAGCAGTCAGATTTTCTTAAATAAAGATTGTGAGGAACTGAACTTTTTCATTGTAATCTCAGTGAACGTTTACAGAGTTAATGTATTCCATTCAACCATTCATACATATTTTATGGTGTTGATTACAGACCCCACATTGTATCATGATTCTTCTCACTGTCCCTAGGGTTTTCATTCATCTTTCCATCCTCTTCCTCCTACCTTCTGGGTTGTATCCCTGGTTGAACACTGCACTTACATCTTGTGTGGTTGGTTGATCTCAGTCTGAGGACTGAGTATCTCCTGGTATTTTTGTTCACATACAGATCATGTCCATTGTTTGGCTGAAACTTGTGCCACAGGAAGGAGTTCAATTCCAAGGTCAAAGAGTAGCTAAGGGTCATAGTCTCAGGATCCACCAGTCTCGGTGAGACCAGTAAGCCTAGCCTTTGCTGAGATTTTGAGTTTTGTTCTGCATTTCTCTCTCACTCTGTGCACGATGCTTTATTTTCACCTCTCTCAGAATGGTCAGCAGTGGTAACTGGGCACCGTCTAGTTCTTCCGGTCTCAGAGCTATGGAAGCTGAGATTGACACGGTCTCTTAGTGCTGTGGGCTGATTTCCATGTTTCTCTCATTTTCTTCACTGTACTTTGCACCAGACAGGAAGCCACCAATAATAGTTGTACCATAGATGGTTGCTTAGACGCTTTTAAGATCCCAGTCAATAATCACAAATGTAGGGAAACAAAATTCTAAATATTGAGGTGAAATAAAGACAAAAATAGCCATTTCCAAAGTAGCAAGAGAGATTGTATTATGCTAGAAGACATCCTGGAAGAATCCCATCCCTTTTGATGCTCCTAGGTTGATGTTCTTTACCTCTGTTGAGCTCAGTTTCATGAGAAAAAGGGTTTGTTTGTTTTTTTTTGAGATCTCACTGGCCTGTGGGGGATCAACGTCTCGCTCAGGTTGCATTAAGATCATCATCAAGTTGGCTTTTGCAGCTCACTGTGTTTGGATAAAGAATGGAGAGGAGAGCTTTGGGGAGCAGGTCTTGGACTGTGCCTCCTTTCAGATGGGCTAGCTCACGTCCCACCTGCAGATCGGAAAAGCAGAGAGGAGAGCCGGAAATCGAGCAACTGTGGCACATCATTGGCGCTTGTAATGACAGCAAGGAAGCAGGCTGCGTATGTATGTTCCCTCCGTAAAACAGGTGTTCCGCCCTTAAAATCGTGATTGTGGCCAATTTCAGATCAATGATCTTCACTTATTTCATATCAGTGCTGTATTCCCCCACACTGAACCACTCTGTGATACAAGAAGCTTGCTCACTGCTGAGGGGGGAAGAACTCAGAATGTGTATGGAGTTTCTGAAGGAACCAGATGATTCTGTGGATGTATGTATTTTGTGGTTCATTTCAAAACGTAATATCCTGAGGAAGGTTTTGGTTAGCTTCTGATTTTCATAATGAAAAAAGTGAAATCACTCTGCAAGGAGTGATTTTTGCCTCCATTAGTCTAATGTCTCTGTGGTTTCATCTGGGATCACCAGTAGATCTTTTCCTTGCATTATTTCATCAGCTGTCTGTTGTATTAATATCATGTGATCCATTCAGAGCGCTGACTTCAAAGAGAGGTGACTGAAAGCAAACAAGGCAGTTTTGAGGGAAGTTTATTTAGTTGATTATAGAATATCAGCCATGCCTCAGTCTTCTCCATCCTCAGAATTAAACAGGTCACTGGTAGATTGCAAATGATCTTGATGATCAAGTGGTATCAAGCTTTTATCCTCCACACATAGAAATATCTCTACACCTTCTTTATTATCACCTTTTTAAAAAATTTTGAAATATTGGGGTACTATTGGATTTTGTCGTGATGATTTTTTTATTGGTTTGCTTACTGAGTTCATATACATTTGTGTGTTTCACACTATTCTTCATTCACATTGTGTTTTACACAATCAATTCTCATACGTTATGGTTTATAAAATTAATCACCATTGGATTGGACCTTGCCCATCATTACCTTGTCTTTTCACCTGGGTGCTTCCCAATCCTTCCCCTCCTCCCTCCACCCACCAAACTGTGCAAGCCTCTAGTTTCACCCCTACCAGTCCTTTTTTGAAAGACTGTGGTTTGCCTGGGGGGTATGCAATTATGCTCTCTTCTGTAGATCACAGAATGCATGTTAGATCTCTTATTTAACACTAACAGGAGCCATTTAAAAGGTAGTTTTATTTCAAGCCTTCTCTTAATATATTCACCATTGTGCTTTGATTACAATAATGCAGTGTATTTATGTTTGCAAATATAACATGGATCATTCAGGAAATCATTTGTTAAACACTAACTATATTCACCTTGTTGAGTGATTTTAGGCAAATTAGAAGTTGTCTGCTCTTGAACTTGAACAAATGATTGAGAACCACAGACACACCTAAGAAAGGGGCTTTAACTTGTCCTTTGAGTAGGGGGATAATTTGTGAAAGTTAAAAATACATTTATAGCCCCACACAGAGATAATGGTGCCTTTACCACCTTGTTATTTTAAAAAAAACCTACAAAAATGCATGTACTGAATAGACATGCATAAAGCAATTTTCAAAAGTTTGGGATTCGTTTCAGAATTATCAGGAAAGGTGGGAGCACTCGAATGACTCAGGTGCAGATGAGATGTGATTGGCCTTGCATTGGATATTGAAGAACTAGGTGAGAGTACATGGTGGTGAGTAGGGATCACAGTACGGTTCTCTCTACTTTCATATACATTTAAAATTGTCCACAATTTTAAATAGGACTCCATTTCCTCAGAGTTCAGTGCTTTTAAGAGGAAGACTGGTGGAGTAGTGCATTCTGTGTTGAACTTCTAATCAAAGCGTCAGCAGTTTGGATCTACCAGGTGCCCTCAGACTGAAGAAGGGGCTGTGTCCTCCCATAAAGAATTCCAGTGTCAGACACCCAGTGGGGAGTCATTGTGCATCAGGATCAACCCCAAAGCCCAGGAGTTAATTTGGTTCTAAAAGCAAGCTGTATTTTAATTATCATGGAAGCATCTCTGAACATTCGAAAACAATAGTCACTTGAGAGTTTTCTTTGACTATGAGTTCTTGAGACTATGGACAGACGTATTGAGGATGTCACGGGATAGGACAAGGTTCAGATCTGTTCATAAGGTTGCTTGGAATAGGTGACTCGATGGCACCTAACAGCAACAATAATAAGAGTTTGGTACTCGGGCCCTGGAACTCCTTGAGTGTAACTATTAGAGTACAATAGGTAAGTAAGCAAGGTCAAGGTGGTTTGAAAGAATTCCAGGTGGCCTGAGCTGGACTTGGGCAACCTGCTTTTAGCTGTGCTTAATGTAGGGTTGCTGTATTGTTTAGAAAGGGGCATCAGATTTGGCAAGGCAGAAGATGAGTGTCTCAGTCAAATGGAAAGACACAAGAGGACTCAGACCTTCCAGCATTCGAGAAGATGACACAGGACCAGATGACTACCTATGTGCCAGGTCACCATGACTCAGTGTTGACTCTAACAACCAACAACAACAAATGCTGCTTAGAGAAGACAGTGCCTTGTGCGAGATGGCAGTGCTGCTATTAAACATTGTATGTGGAAGGTGAAGAAGCCTTGGGAATTTGATGCATAACTTTTCAGGCTACTAATTAAAAGGATTTAAAAAAAAAAAACAAACAACAAACCAACACACCCAGGCTTGCACCCTGAGCTCTCATTGTCTATAAAAGATGCTTCCAGCCAACCAATCATTCCAGAGCCAGCCCCCAGCCAGCACACAGGGGGAAAAAGCCAAGGACTCACCCTTCTAAAGGCTGTATGAATTTCCAAAGATTCCGAATAAGACAGGTGTGGAAGCAGGAGTGGCATCCACTTCCTAACCGTGCCTGTATAAACACTATGGGCTTAGAAGAAGGACAATAGTTCTTTTGTTTATATGGTGGGTACTAGATGGCACTTAACACCAACATGCACCAAAGCCCTTGTCTCCGTTTTGGAGGTGGCTGGAGTCTGTAAGGTGATGATCTTGTTTTTGGTTCAGGATCTGCGTGGATTATTTAGTTGTTTTTATTTAAGCCTCTTGTTTGGAGTCAACCAGACCTCCTGGGGGGCCCTTAAATTTAAAAGCTGGGTTAGAGGGATTATATTTTAATCCCTTGTCACTCTATTTTGGAGGAACATTCTTCTAAGTCCTACAGCTTTCTGGCCAATTTGGTGTGATGAGGTAATCTAGGTTTGCTGTGACACTGAATGTTGTGCCATTTGGGTTTCAAATGCCGTAATGGAACAGCGGTGCCATAGGTGTGTCAAACGCCATAATGGTACCCATCATGGGCAGTGTTTGGTGGAGCTCCCAGATTGATTCAAGTTTAGAAGTAGGAGTGGCATCCACTTCCTAACAACACATGCTCTGAAAACTCTATATACTTGGAGAAACGACGATAATTAGGCTTTTAGCCTTTTGTTCACAGGGTCGCTATGAGTCGTGCAAGAAACAACAACAACTAAAAGGTTGGCAGTTCAAATCCACTGCGTGTTCAGAAGATAGGCAGTCTCATCCCTCTGGGGGATTTATAAATCAGAATGGACTTGACCACAGCGTGTGGTGGCAGGTATTTAAGAACGGAGCAGGTTGATGAGTTTAGATTTAAAAGCCAATAACCTGAAGTATTCAGAAATTGAGACACCTCCAAATGAGAGCTGTTTCCCTCTAATTGAAGTGCTACCAGTTTGCCCTTGGCCCAGTGTCACCAGTCTAGATCCCAGTGACTTCCTTTTTTGGAGGATTCAGACGTGTTGACCTCTTCGGCCTGTCTGCTGGTCTAGCAAAATTTAAAACGTCTACACTGCGTATGAGTTCCCTGTGGTTAGAGGGTAAAGTCTTGCTGTCTTTGTCCCTGGCCAGTTTTCACAGGGACCACAATCTTTTTTTCCTGGAAATTCTTGTGTTTTAAAAGCATGCATGTGCTATGATCCCTAAATTACAATAACATCGAGTTTTTATGTCTTAGCTTACATGGAAATTTAATATCTCACATGGATTGGCCATAGGAAAATGTTTCTTCTTTTAAAAAAATTATTAAATATTGGAACATTGTCCCAAAAAACAACATTGAAATATTTAATGTGTGGCTCAGTTCTGTTGTTCATTTAAAGATTTCACTGTTCCCCGTGTTTCTGTGTCACTATCTGATCATTGGGACTAAATTAGCATGTCCATTGCGTTGAGAAACAAATAAGTGATAAAGGGATCCTAGCAGCAGTCAGCCCCCGCCCCGTCCCCCAGTGAAGTCAGAAGGGTGTTCTTGAGGAGGGGGGGGGGGAAAGGTGGAAAGGAAAAGCGTGAAACTTATTTAACAAGAAAGATTTAAGTCAGGTCATCTACATAATGCGTCCAGCGGCATTACGCCTGTCATCGAGGTACTGCATTTCTGGTGTGCATTTCGCAATAGCTGTCTTTCACTGTCGGTTCTGATAAAGAGTGTTGGTCAGCTTAAATTCCCTAGGAGCTCAGAGTTATGTTTTGTGAACTGCATGCGCCCGAGGCCTCTCATGCATGATTTAAACTGCTTTGTAAATGTCAATAGGTGGAAAAGCATTGGAGCCCTTGTAGATTTCTCCAAATCCTCCTAGATGTGTGTGCCATGTATAAACCATGCAGCGCTCTCAAGGCCACTGCCGTTTTTCATACCTGCCTAACTGGAGGTTTAAGGTATTGCCAGCAGCAAAATATCAGTGTGTACATGTCTCCATCCAGCTGGCCAATGAAAGCCTTTATTAAGGAAACCTTTGCACCAGAGACATGTCTCCAGTGCCCGGAAAGAGGCACACCTCATGAATGTTGAATGTTTTTTAAACTCTGTTTCTTCATCCTGAGCTCTTTTCAAAACACGCATTTGACTTGAGCCAATTTGTTGATTTCCTGGTACTACATCCCCTGGCTAGCAATAGGGGATTGTCAAAAGAATTCCCAGACCTAGGTCCTGGCCGTGTCCGGCCCCTGTCTCTTTATCTTTGGGCAAGGCCCCCACCTCTCTGGGCCCCCGATTCCTTACTCCTTCAGGAAAGGAGGTTGACTGAAATGCTCTGAGGTTCTCCTCTCAGTTAAGCATGGGGAATTCCAAGAGTGAGTGACGGAAAACCAGTGTGACACTTACAAAGCCGGGGGGACACATGTGGCTTTTAATTGGCTTCTACTCTGGGAAGCACCAAGTGCCAGCTCAAACCTCAAAATGGCCAGAAGCAATCGCACAGAGAGGCCTGATTATCAGCCCACAGGTTTATCCAGGCACTTTTGTTTGAAAGGCTCCTTGGTGGCTGTTGTCCATCGGCCTAGGAACTTCCTGACTGGCTAGCCCCCAGCACACATCTCCCCTACCGCATTATTCCTAAGTAAAAGTGTTTTCTAGAACAACAGTGCTGGTCAGTAGGCTGGTCTCACCTTCCATCCCAGAGACCCAGGCTCAGTTATGGCTCAACGAACCCTAACTGCAGCTGTGTATCATGGAAGCTTGAGTGTCGCTCTGAGGCTCCACGGGTTTCAGCAGAGCTTCCACGCTAAGACCAGCAGGGGAGAAAGGCCTGGTGATCGACTTCAGGGATCAGGGAGTAAAACCCTGGATTACAGTGCTCTGGTCCATGACTGATGAGGGATGGGCAGAATCTCCTTCCACTGGGCATGGGGTGGGAGGCAGGAGTGAGGGTGAGCTTGACAGCCTCTCACAACAAGAGAAGTCTTTTCTGGTGTCCGACAAGGCCACGGCAAAGGAGGACAATAGGACAAGGGAGTGGTACTCCGGGATCAAGGCCCTACAGCACGAAAACACCAGACCGGCATCTCAAAGGCTTCTTACTTCTCTGTATACCCCTGGCTCCCGCCTAGAACACTGCCAGGTAGAAAGGTGCTTAGCAAGGCCTGTGCACTCTTGTTCCACAATTAATTTAGTCGGAGAGCCGGCAGAAACAGATCTGGCTTCTGTTGTTGTTCTTTCTTTTCCCTTCCTACTACCGAGCATTAAAGAGGCCGTTGAGCTTTTCTTTGTACTTGGCCACCTTCAAGTCCAGCATTTTGGGAGGAAGACTCTGTTCTGAGAATGACCGTTAGGTGCCATCAAGTCAACTATGATTCATAGCAACCCTGAGAAGAGCAGACCGGTGCCTTGGCCTGTCCTACACCATCCTCAAGATCTCGGCCATGCTCAGGTTCACTGCTGCAGGCGCTGTCCCGCCCCACCTCATAGGAAGGAGTCTGCTTAGTGATCCAGAACCAACCACCTGAGTTTGAATCCTGACCTCCTCCTTCCTAGCTGTGTGACCTTCAATAGTTTCCTCAACTCTCCTGTATTTTAAGTTTTACTTTCTGTAAGGAGGATCAGAGGGTACTCCCTTCATCAAGGTGTGAGGATAGAATGAGGTGTATGTATAAACTGTCAGAACAGTGCCTGGCACGCGGTGGCTGGTATGAATACAGACAGCCCTGGAGGTGTTGTCACGATAAAGTGATTGGGGTGACAGTGATGTGATTGATGCAAGAAAGCCCATATGGCAGCAAAGCAGAGCACACCAGCGCTTTGGCTTCTCTGTGTTGAGAGTACACTGTAGTCTGGGAAGTCTGCGTTCGCAGGATGGAAAAGTTTTAAATTCTGTGGCAATGACCAAAATGGGACACGCAGAGTGAGCACGTGCTCTTGGAAAAAGGGTGCCATTAATTTGTTCAACCCAGAGTCACCACAAACCATCAGTTTGTAAAAAGTGCAAAACGCACGCGATGCAGCAGAGCACAGCTCAGTGGCACCGTGCAGCGGCACGAGGTGTGCGGCATTGATCCTCTCTGTGATTTCAGTTTCTTTTTTTTACTTTATGTTGATCTTTGTTAACAATCATCCAGGGCAGTTGTACCCACCTTGGGACAAGACCACCTGCCTAATTCCCAGTGAGGGGTGGTCCAGCACGGGCAAGCTAAGGTGAATGATGGGTGACGCCACCTCAGTGGCAGCGTGAGGGTCTGAGATCCTACTCTTTGGCCAGCTCTGGGCTCACTGGGCTCCTTGGTTACACATTGCTCCTGGCCGCACCTGCCCCACGTGCATAGCAAAGCTGTGGGATCTGCAGCCCGGAGAGGCCCTTTTCACCCCATCACCACCAGCCCTCCATCGGTGCCTCTGTCGAGCATCAAGTGAGCACATTCTTTTTCACCCTCCGAGATGACCTCAGGGCGACTTCTGCAGTTGTTGACAAATTTTTAGACATCCTGGTTTTATCAGCGGAAACCTTGAAGAGTGACAAATGGCTCTTGGAAGAGTCAGGGCGTCCTATCAAATGTCAGCCGGCTCATTTATAACCCGACGGTGGCCGGGGCCTAAGCCGTGCTCTCAGGAGAGCTGCAGTTAACTCACCCTCACGACACTCCACACTCGCCGAGCACTTTGTGCAGCTGTTCTGGTTGAAGACCCAGTTGACATCTCTAATAGATATCAAATGGAGAGCCTCTTACTTTATCACTCGCCGTGTTTCAACACCACTGGTCCCCATGGGCTGTCAGGAGCCAGAAGCCAACACATTATGGGAAAGGTGACTTGCTGAGTCCCTGTGGCCTGAGGACATTATTAAGTGCTAGGGGACCTTGTTAGCTCATAAAGTTGGTTCAAACCAATTATTGCCCTATGACCATTACCATTGCCAAGAATGTAACGCTCTCAAATTCTTGCCCATAAAGCCGATCTTTCCATTACATTCTATCATAGAGCAGAGCTTCTGATCGGGCCATGGCTTCATCCCACTGGCTGTAAAGACTAAACATTGCATTTGCTGCTCAATACTAGTTACCCTTCAGTGCTTCATGGAGGCGGCAGGACGGCTATTTATAGATTTATTTCTGTCTCCCTAGTTCAGCGCAGTCAGTTTTGACACACTGTCCCAGTAATCTGATCAGCCATGCTGCTTTTAAATGAAGGTCTAGGCCTTGGCCTCTGCAGAGAGGGTGACAGCTGTCAGATACAGATAGTAGGCTACAGATCCTTGCTGCTAAAACCCTCTCATTCATTCTTGTTACAGATCATTGCCCACAGCTGGAAGCTGTGCTTTACAGTCCCGATTAGCTGGCAAGAGATCTACATACTGTATTAGCAAGGTCAACCACTGAGATAAAGGCGAAAACTTACACCCAGCACTATTTTTAAACCAGTGGCCATTTGTTAAAGCTGGTTATTTTGGTGTATGTCTCTCTGCCTTTCTGGTTTGTTGTTGTTTTCCACTCTCTCAAAATCAAAGCAGGCGCACTGGTTTAAAGCTCTTGAGCAGATTGAACATTATGCTCTTCAAGATGTGGGATCTCATTGACAGCAGCTACTTGAAAGGTTAGATAGGAACCTCAAGGGGTCATGAGATGGTTGTGTGAATGGGGAAGGGGCAGTTCAGAGGAGTGTAAGAATGGGTGCCTGACTCCGAGAGAATTAGTATCACTTGCTGTCCAAGTGGGAATTGTGAAATAATGTAGACTCTGGTCAGGATAGGATTGGTAGTGAGGCCCTCACTTACCTGCTCAGTGAGGTGACCAGTCTTCTAAATGGGCCTCAGGTGATCAGGCGCACTGTGTGGTGTCTTTCCTCCTCGTTCTCCTTTGCTGGGTCATCTTAGGCCAGCATTGTTTCATAAACCAAGTCCAGACCCTGTCTGAGTGTGTGAGGAGCAGCTGTGTCCCGTGAGCCCTTGTTGAGAAAGGGATTATTTTATTTTATTTTTTTTCCCCATATTCAGTGGGTATCCTGCCATTGTAGAGTCCATACAAAAGACTAGACTTCAACCTCCTTTTTCCCCAGGGGCCTTCCACTTCCAACAGCTTAACCGTCTGACCCTCCTAATCTCCACTTTCACCTCTGTCTCCTTCATTCCCACAAACCGTTCCTCCACCCTGGTAAAAGGCACCTGCTCTTTCACTTGTCTCTGTCTCGTCCTGTCCTTACTCTTAGATGGCACCTCCAGGCCACAGCAATGCTGTGTACGACAGGAGGAAACACTGCCCAGTCCTGTACCACTTCACAGTCCCTGCCCAGTCCTGTGTACCTCACAGTCACTGTCCAGTCCTGTGCATCTCACAGTCACTGTCCAGTCCTGTGTACCTCACAGTCACTGTCCAGTCCTGTGTATCTCACAGTCACTGTCCAGTCCTGTGTACCTCACAGTCACTGCCCAGTCCTGTGCCATCTCACAGTCACTGACCAGTCCTGTGTACCTCACAGTCACTGTCCAGTCTTGTGCATCTCACAGTCACTGTCCAGTCCTGTGTACCTCACAGTCACTGCCCAGCCCTGTTCATCTCACAGTCACTGCCCAGTCCTGTGTACCTCACAGTCACTGCCCAGTCCTGTGCCATCTCACAGTCACTGCCCAGTCCTGTGTATCTCACAGTCACTGCCCAGTCCTGTGCCATCTCACAGTCACTGACCAGTCCTGTGTACCTCACAGTCACTGCCCAGTCCTGTGTACCTCACAGTCACTGACCAGTCCTGTGTATCTCACAGTCACTGCCCAGTCCTATGTACCTCACAGTCACTGCCCAGTCCTGTGCCATCTCACATTCCCTGCTGTGCTTGAGGCCGTTCTTGCAGCCTGTGTCAGTTCGGTTCAGTGAGTTGTCTTCCTCTTCCTAGTTGCTTTGCCAAGCACGGTGTCCTTCTCCAAGGACTGACCCTTCTGATAATCCGCTCAAAGAACGTGGGATGAGATGGCACCATCATCACTTCTGAGCAACATGCTGGCTGTGCTTCGTCCAAGACAGATTTGTGTTTCGTTGTGTGTTAGTTTTGTTTTGTTTTTGACAGTCCACGGTACGTTAAATATTTTTCACCAGCATCGCAATTCAAAGGTGACAGTTCTTATCAATTTTGTTATCCAACTTCCACATGCATATGGGACAATTAAAAATGGTTTTGATCCGGCGCACTTTAGTCCTCAGTGCCATTCTTACCAGCACGTTAAAGAGGTCCTTTGCAACACGTTGGCCCAAAGCACTGCGCCTTTTGATTTCCTGACTGCTGTTTCCATGGTTGTTGATCACAGATCAGGTACAATTAACGCTCTTGACAATTTTTCAATCTTGTCTCCATTCACCATGGTGCTAGCAAGCAAGATTGTGCAATCTGCATATTGCAGGTTGCTAATGAGTTTTCCTCCAATCCTGACTGATGACTCATTCTTCTTCATCTAGTCCAGCTTCTCTGATGATTTGTTCAATACAGAGTTGTAATAAGTGTAGTGAAAGGAAACGACTCTGACACTCACTTTTCCTAATGGAGTATCATCTTGTTCTATTGAAACAGCTGGTTCTTGATGTACGTACAGGTTCCCTGTGAGAACAATGAAGTGTTCTAGAATTCTGCCCCATGATTTTGTTAATCTGTGTGAGCTTCCCATGTGGAGCTCCCATTTGTTTCCACGACTGGGTCTTCTGTTGTCTCTGTTTTAGAGTCCCTCTCTTCTCTTTGGTCCATCTGTATCTTCTTACTTATCTTTCTTCTTATCATCTTTCTTATCTTCTTTCCTAGATGTCTAATGTTCATCTTTCACTCTACTTCTTACTGGTTTTTAACCAAGCTCATTTTTCTTGAGATTCAAGGGCACTATTAGCCCTTGAAAATAATACACCAGCTCCCTATGGCCTTAGAGGTCAGGATGGTGCAACTTAGTGTAAACTGCTTCAAGCATCTTGTCAAGAGGGGGCCGTCCTTAGGAGAAAACATCATGTTTGGGAATAGATTAGTGAAAGAAAGGGTGGCATTAATGAGATGACTAAACACAGTGACTACAATAATTGACTTGAACAAAGAGGAGATTGTGAGGGTGGCTCAGGATAGGGCGAGGTTTTGATCTGTTGTTAGTAAGATCACTGTGAGTCAGAGTTGACTTGATGGCACCCAGCGCGCACACATTGTGGAACATTCGCCGAACCGTGACATTGTGGAACATTCGCCGAACCGTGACATTGTGTCCTCTCCCCTTAAGGACCTTTAGGAGGCCGTTCTTGGTATGCATAGTACACACACTCAGTAACAATTTGTAGCACAGGTGAATGAATGGGTGAATGAAAAGCGAATTGGCATTCGTTATTAATACTGATTTTTTTTATTAATTTTAATGAACATTTACAGAGATTTTGGATTTCCATTCATTCGTTGTTGCATTTTGCTCCCTGCCCACCCCTTCCCCCCATTTCGCTCCTCTCTCTCAAAAGTAAAAGAAAAACTCCTTCATTGGCATACAATCTCCCCTCCCTCCAGTACACTCCACTATGCAGCCTTCGCTCTGGACTCTTGTCATAACCATAATACCCAATCATATATCACTTTTCAACTATTCTCTCCCTCATCTGTTTCAATGTAGTATACATAATTTATCCAGTTTTTCTCAGTGTCCCCCCAACCCCGATGTCAGTCCGTTTTACAACAGTGGCCCTATTGCAATATTTGTCCTTCTGTGAGTGAGCTATTTCACTCAGCATAATGTCCTCCAGGGCCACCCGTTTAAAATAATATTTCATGAGATCCTTGTTTTTCAATGCAGCGTAATATTCCAATGTGTGGATATACCACAGCTTCTCTATCCATTTGTTTGTTGATGGGCACTTAGGTTGTTTCCAGGTCTTTGCTACTGTGAACAAAGCTGCAATAAACATGAGTGTGCATATATCTGCCTGGGTGGCAGTTATGGTCTCTTTAGGGTATATTCCAAGTAGAGGAATTACTGAGTCAAAGGATATTTCTATTTGCAACTTTTTCAGAAAGCACCATACAGCCTTCCATAGTGGCTGCAAACATTGACCTTTTGAAGGAAGAAGACAATACAAATGAGTGGCAAGAGGTTAAGCTTGAGGCTTGCTATGAGTAGAAGCTGGAGGGATTACTCTCTCAAACTTGAATCTCTTATGTAGAAAATGAAATATTGTAAAGAAAAGTTTAAATGTTGTTTATCTCATTCATTATATTTAAAATAATATCATTAATTAGAGGGAGGATTAGAGATGGAGATAGAAGAGCCTAGAACAATGTCTGGCAGATATGGGGACTCAACAGATGTTACTCACGCAGCCCACGGTACTAACCCTTTCCACTCCCACCAGCGTCAGGGACCGTTCTTTCCATTCTCCCTTTGGAAAGCTATACGCTGGGCTCTTTTGGTAGAAGAGAGAAGACAGGGAGTTGATAAAGTCCTTGCACTTGTCCAACTTCTTAGAGCTGTAAATAGGGGATGTTTAAGCAGACTTTACCTCCAGAGCTGATTCACCTTCCCCCCAGCCCCCTCCTGGTTTCCTGCCTAGAGAGTGGGGCGGGGGAGGGCGGATGGATCTCCCCTTGTCAGCTTTACACCAGAGTGGAAAGAGAAACAGAGGAATGGGGGAAGATTGCCCTGGGCCCCGTGGGGAGCAGGACAGGGCATGTCAGGCCCTCCCAGGCCTCTGCCCCAGGTGCTGAAGGCCAGGCCTTTGCAGGGTTGCAGGCACAGCTCATTCCCCCACCAGCAGCCGTCATGGGGTGGGAGTTGGAAGACTTCGGATTCTGGGGTCCTTGGAGGTATACAGAGCAGCTCTGGATATTAATGAGCTTGTGCTCCGTGGGGGAGGCTTGTCCATTTCATTTATGTGCAGGAAATATCTGAGGTGAACGTACCTCAGCAGGTGGCTTACGTATCTACGTCAAAATCCCAGGTAATCCGGGCACGTAGTGGGGGCCAGCGAGCCCCGAGGGGTCTTGGTTTCCTGTTGTGAGTTGGGTTGGGCCTCGCTGGGGAGTCGAGGAGGGAGAGACTCTTGTCTGTGGACACGAGAGAGCCCCCGCCTCCCCCAGGCCTCTGCAGCTCCACATGTCAAGTGATCCCCTTGCTGATGCGGACAGGGTGGGAGGGACCAGGAGGAGGGGCCTGCTCATGTTTTAGGAGGGGCAGAGCTGGGTCACCTTTGTGGGTAGAAAACGGTGGGGTCCGGGGACTTGCAGCTAATGAATTCCTCACAGGCTGCAGGGTTGGCGGGGATCATAATCGCTCGCATCACGTGCCTTTTGAAGGCTTCTCATCAAGGGAGTGGAAGAGAAGGTTGCAGGGGGGTGGGGAGGCAGGGAAAGAGGTGAGAAAGTGAAATATTACTACTTAAAACATATTCCTAGACATAATAAAGCATTCACGGGAAAATATTGTGGAGACAGCTTTCATTACGCATGTCCCGGGCCTCATTATGGGATAAGCAGAAGTGACTGCAGGGAGGCCTCGCCGTGTCTGCGCCCAATTCCTATTGTGTGAGGACGGCTTTCTAGTCCCTTTCAGCGTTGGGATGTGGTGGTTGGTTCTCAATAAAGGTCAGAATCGGTGCCACGCTGAATAGCGCTGAAAGTGTGTTTCATTCTTTTGTAGGCCACGGGCACTGCTGGGGATTGATCTGGAAATCTGGTCCGTTGCAGGCCTTTGCTCTCAAGGGAGATTAATATTTTAGCTATTCCTTTTTGTTCAGTGCTTCTAAATGTATTTGGAATGAAAAGAAAGGTTAAAGAGGGGCTCTGGGACGGCTAGCTTCAGAGACTAGATCATTTCATGAAGGGAAATCAATTAAAAAAGGTTGACTGCGAACATTTATCCATTTAGCTCAGCCGCTATTGAATTTTCATGATGGACTTCGACTCTTCGGAGAGAACGGAGTTAATGGCAATTGTTCCTTTCCCCTCAAAATTTATTATCTGGTTTATTCAATGGAAAACACTCCATCAAACGAGATAGAGGCCTGAGGCCTATTGATAGATTTGCCTGTGTGGGGTTGGAACGGGGAGGTTCGTCACAGATGTCCGGCCTTTGAAGGAAAATTAAACAAGTATCTCATTACAGAATGCTTCACTGGTCCCCGGAGGTGGCCACAGACGCAGCGGATTTAATGAACTGGGAACGCCAGTGCTGTCAAAGTTTACCTCGACCTGCCTTTCTGAGGAACTCCTCTATTTAGGCCCACTCAAGCACAGGGGAAAGGCGCCATGCTGCTTTCTCCCTTTCAACTCCAGGGAAAGGGGATAATGCACTTTTTGTGCCATGCATCCAAAGGAATTATGTGTGCTAATTTGATTAGGGGAGATTTGATTAACTGGAAAATGAGGGCTTTGCTAAGACTTTCACACGCTTAATTTATCCCTTGCAAAGTAGACGCAACATTGTGTCATGACGTTCAGAAGGCATATGGGAACAGTATTCAATGGTTAGACGGCCTTTCAGACCCAACAATATCAAGGATTGCCACGGTTCATATTGGGATAATCATTTTAGAGCATTCGCTTTGCTGCAGAATACAAATTGCATTTGGCATTGCCAGTTAAACGGTTCAAAGGATAATGAGATTAATATAGTAGGAAACTTAGCTGAGCAAAAAGCTGCTTCTTTCTTTTCTTTTCTTTTTTTAAATACCACTATTGCATAACTCGTTTCAAGGGAGACGTGGTGGAAAAAAAAAATGCCGCTGGTTTTCTCCAAGGGGGGCATTTGTTGTGTTTTGTGGTTCCATGCTTGCCTGGGCTCTCCTGGTAAATGAATCACCCTTGAATCTACATGAAGAAAACCTGGTGGTGTGGTGCTTAGAGTTCCCGGCTGCTAACTGGAAGGTCGGCCCTTCGAATCCCCCAGCTGCTGCTGGGTGAGAGATGGACCCGTCCGCTTCTATAAAGATGGTCTGCGTCGGAAACCCTGCGAGGCAGTGCTGTGCCCCGTCGGACCGCTGAGAGCCAGAATGAGCTCGATGGCTGCGGCTTCGGTCAAAGTCAAGCTCTTGCTGGACTTGGACAAGCGGACATTCGATGGGAATGTGTTCCTTTGGGTGAGTTGAACTCGCTCCTCTTTATCCATGCAGAAGTGTGGTTATGAACTTGAATGTGAGGTTAAAAAGAAGTCATCCTGGCTCCTCCTTCTAGAAAACTTACCAAGCTCTGGTCCTTCCCTCACCCCAGAGACGTTCGAGGCCCACCAACACACTTCTTCCTGTTCAGCTGCCTGAGAGCAAGGTGGTGTTTGGTCCTTGATTTCTCAGGTCAGCTTTTGTGAAGAAAATGTTCATAGGAGCCCAGCAATAGATCTCTGCTACCCTGGACGGGGCGTGGAGGAGCTGGGTGGCAGTGGTGAGAGGTCAGAGGACCCCTGGGATGCTTTTCCCGGAGGTTTTGGGGGTGTGGCCAGGGCCCTTCCGCAGCCTCCGCTGTGTTCCTGCCACCATCTTTATCCAAAGCTCTTCCTTGCCCTTGATGACTTCAGTCTAGCCTTTGTTTCAGATGCTGCCTTCTTTTGCCAGGTTTGTTCGCAAACAGATTTTGCCCTCCTGTACTTACAGCAACTTAAGTGCAGGCAACTTTTGAATCCTATCTCATTGTCAGCCCTAGAAGTTTGCCCCTTTTCCTCTGTGAAAATCAGCCAATCAGTAGCATAAACTCATGTCCAAACACACAGAGAGACTGGAGTTTAACTTTCCTGGGGAACTGGGTTGCCACACTACAGAAAACTATTGAAATGGTCTCTAACTAGGGCAGACACTGGCCCAATTCGGACAGAGCCCCTTTGTTTGAGCTGGACCTTGAGGTCTAAATCTCAAGCTCGTTGGCTGCCTTTCCTTCCCCATCCACCCTTCCACCCTGGCTGACTGTGGGAGGCCACCCTTTGTGAGTACCTCCCCGGCCATTTCCACGTTAGGAGCAGGTCAAGGTGGGAAGGACAGGTTCATCTCTGCTGGCTTCACTGTGGCAGCAGCTGCATTGGGTCTGGCCAGGCCTGGCTCTGGCAAACAGGCCCCTGTCGCTTTAAGCGGAGTGCTGGGTAATCGTTCAGCTTGGTTGCATAACCAGAAAGGGATGTGTCAGTCGTGGGCCCAGCAGACAGCGAAGGCTTCATTAAAGTGCTCGCGGAGACCTAGACAGATGAGTGGTCTCCAGTTGGAGTTCTTTCCATCTTCCCCATCTGTTCACTGCAGTTTTAATTAAATCTACTGAGATTATTTTTGGCCTTCTCCAAGAACAGAAAGCCAGCCTGTGCCAATGTCCACTCGCTTCTCTGCTTTCCTGCCAGCCACTAATGAGCAGACACATGGGGCATTGCCGCCTGGGTGCCCCCCTCCCTCTGCCAGCCATCATGAGTTGCTAATAGGGTAGGAACAGAAAGTGCCAGCCCAGGCCCCTCCAGCGCCCCCCACGCCCACCCCACCCCCACCCCGGCCCCACCTTGGTGCTAAAGAAAGCCAGCTAATGAATGATTCCACTTGTGGTTAGCCAGCTAATGGAAATGACAGGCTTCAAATCACCTTAAAGCATGCAGCCCGATGCTTGTCTGTCTGATGAGGGCCCTTCTGCTGGCACCTGACACTTTCAATACCATAATGGCATTCACATGCATTCTTTTTGAATGCTGTCATATAGCAAGACCTTTCTTCTCTTCCTTTGCTAGGAGGATGCCTGGCAAAGCTATTAAGTCTGTGATGGAAATGACAGTTAACTGCGGGCCTGTCAGTCCCACTTTGGAAGTCAGCACATCCTTATACCCATTAGGAACGCATCATGGGAACTTCAGAAATAACCTGCTGTAATAGACCGTTGGGTTGTTCCATGGCTACGCGCTACACGTGTACCCCCGAGCCCACGGTGGTTCTTCATGGCCTCTCCTGGCTGGGGTGTGGCTGTTTGGTAGTTGGTATAGTTTTCATTTTCAGATTGCAGTGTGATAATTACTTTGGGAGGACAGCTCGGCTAGCTTGGTGTTCTTCATACGAATGGCCAGTTGGGTTTAGTAGAATTCAGTTTCTAGGGTTCCTAAGCCAAGTTGTGTTTAGAATCTAAATCCCTAATTGGCCTCCCAGCCATCGAGAGCAGATTTTGGATATTTCTACTCCCTGCTGGGGCCGGAACCCCATCATGGCCAATGGCCCCACGTTGGTCTGCTGGGCTGGACTTGTGTGTGTGCTGCTTGAGTCGAAGGACAAGGCCTGGACTACCTTCCTGTAAAGAAAGAAGGAAGTCAAAGAGAGGGCCCGTGAGCTCCAGAGAAAACCCTCACTCCCCCTTGCGGAAGCTGCATTGCACGGCATGCGGTTCGAGGCCACCAGGTCGTCCACGGGAGAAGGATAGGCAGTCTCCTCCCGTGCGATTACAGCCTCTGAAAACCTGCTGAATGGTCAGCTGTGGGTGCGTTTCAACTCTACAGTACACAGCACTTTCCTGCTAAAACGTTCACCCTGCCTCAGTGACCCCTTTGTCCTAGAGGGTGTCATTTTGTCTTTGGCTTCTAGAAGCACTTGTGCTTGAAGGGTGAAGGAGGGATGTTGCGGGCTCTAGAGAATGAGAAGGTTGGTCCAGGTGTATTGCAAAGGATGGAGATGGTTCATTGTGTGCTGTGTTTACCAAAGCAGGTTTTGCCTATAAAATAAATACTAACATTTTATAGGTTCTTTCAACCTGGGAAGAGGAAGTTTGCTAGAATTAAGTCGAAAGTAGTTCTAAGAGGTTGTGCTGCTAAACCACAAAGGCCCCTCTCTGGCAGTTTGAATGCACCAGCAGCTTCACAACAATCTGCGTTATGCAGATGACACAACCCTGCTTGCTGAAACTGAGGACCTCATGCACTTGCTGCGAAGGGTCAAGGACTGCAGCCTTCAGTATGGACTAAGGCTTAACGTCAAGAAGACAAAGATTCTCGCCACTGGACCAATTGGCAGCATCAGGATGGATGACGAAGAGATTGAGAGTGTTCACAGCTTCAGTTTGCTCAGCTCCACAGTCAACACACTTGGCACCAGCAGTCAGGAAATCAAAAAGCATATCGTGATGGGAAAGACTGCCGTTAGGGACCTCTCAAAGGTACTCAGGAGCAACAGTGTCTCTCTGGAGACTAAGGTGCGCCTGATACAGGCCATGGTCTTTGCAATCGCTTGTTATGCATCAGAGAGTTGGACAATGACTAGGGAGGACAGAAGGAGAGTGGATGCTTTTGAGCTGTGGTGCTGGAGAAGGGTACTGAATGTACCATGGACTGCCAGGAAAACAAACAGATTCATCTTGGAGAGGATTAAACCAAGCTACTCCTTGGAGGCAAGGATTCTGGGGCTTCGTCTGACATACTTTGGACATGTTGCCAGGAGGGACAGGTCCTTGGAGAGGGACATCATGCTTGGGAGGGTGGAGGGACAGCGCAGGAGGGGAAGACCCTCTATGAGATGGATTGATTTAGCGACTGGGGTAATCGGGATGGGTGTGTCAGAGGCGGTGCGGTTGGCGCAGGATAGAGCAGGGTTTAGAGCTGTTGTGCATAGGGTCGCTATGAGTCGGAAACGACTCGACGGCACATAACAACAACAACAAACAACATCCTCCCATGTGAGCTCTGGTAGCCTAGTGACAGGAAGCTGTGCTGCAATCCCAAAGGTACACGGTTCGAGACCACCAGCCTGTCCGTGGGAGAAGAATGGGAAATCTGCTCCTGTGCAGTTAACTGCCTCTGAAAACCTACCTGAGGCTCAGGTATGGGCCAGTTCTGACCCGATGGTAAACAACAACAAACAATCTTCCATGCAGTTTGCAAGCTCAGAAACCAATGGAGGCTCAGCTTTGGGTTAGTTCCCACTCCACAACCCTGAACATGAGCAGCAGAGAACTGGACATTTGGCCTTTGCTCAGAAGTCAAAGTCATTGCCATGGAGTAGAACCAGCTCACAGCTTATCGGGTTTCCAAAGCTGTGAATTATACGAGAGGAAATCACCTGTCTTTCTCAGATGGAGCCGTGGTGCGTTTGAACTTTCAAAGAGGTGTCTTTTGAGTTAGCAGCACAACTCCCTACAGACGACGCCACTAGAGACTTTGTCCTTTATCCTAGTTAGGATGGCCCCAAAAAACTCCGCAGAGAGACCGGTGAGTTCATGACCCTCAGCGCCAACACTTAGAAATGGATGTTTTGGGGGAGAAGAAAGCAGGGGCACACGTGTTTCCCATTCTCAACCCCTTGCTTTTGGAAAATGAACCTACCTAAACCCAGACTGGAACCAGGAGTGGCATCCACTTCCTAAGTAACAAGGTTTCGGAAACTCTAGGAACTTTGGTAAATGTCGATAGTTGTAGAGGGGCTTCAGGCCTTTTGTTCATAGTGTCGCAATGAGTCATGCTCAACTCAAAGGCAGTCAAAAACAACAAGGCCCAGATGGCAATGGAACCCTTGTCACCGTGTCCTATGACCTACTGTGTTGACGTGGAGTTCTCTTCCTTCCTGCTATCGAACGGAATAAATCTGCCAGATTGATCCTCTTGTAGATTGCCACTGAATTAATTATAACTTGAACAGACTATAATTCACCTTCTTCCCCGTGTATAGCCCAATCCTCTGCCACCTTTTTAAAAAATACTACTTTATTTACAAAGTTCAAATACATCGTTTTTCACACTAGTTCCTTCCCATTGCCCTCACCCTCCCACCCATCAAATTGTGTGACCCCATGATTCATTCCCCACCCCCACACATCCTCACCCCTCTGCTTCCACCCTCCCCCACCTTGAATCCATATACTCATTCTACAATAATGGTTTTTGCAGTATTTGTCTTTAAGGGACTGAGTTAACATAGTGCTCACCAGTCCCTCCACAGTTAGGTAATAATTTACAAAATCATTGTTCCTGAGTGCTGCATAGTATTCCATGGTGCGAAATGTACCATAATTTCTCAGTCTATTCAGTTGTGGTTGGATATCTGGGCTGTTGCCATGGTCTTGCGATGGTGAATAATGCTGCTATGAACGTTGGTGTACAAGTCTCCATTTGTGCCTCAGTTCTCATTTTCTCGGGGTATATTCCAAGCAGTGGAATGAATAGCTGGGTCATACGGAATTTCTGTGTTCAGCCTTCCAACATGCTTGTACCTATCTCACCACATCCTCTCCAGCATTTATTATTTTCTGTCCTGTTACACTTTGCCACACATGTGCCTCCTTTTACAGTTTCCTAGAGAATTAAGAATCAAGACCATCCATCAGTGGTCAGACCGAGGCCGATTTTGAAGAGCACTGGTGACATAGCAAGTGATGAGTTGGGCTGCTAACCAAAAAGTTTGTGGTTCAAACCCACTTGATCTCGTTAAGATTCTTTTTAAATTCCATTCATTCATTGTTGCACTTTTCTCCTTAGCCTTTATCAAGGCTCCATCTTTCTGAAGCTCTGTCTGACATACTTTGGACATGTTGCAAGGAGGGACCGGTCCCTTGGAGAGGGATGTCATGCTTGGGAGGGTGGACGGACAGCGCAGGAGGGGAAGGCCCTCTATGAGGTAGATTGATTCAGTGTCTGGGGTAATGGGGGTAGGTGTGTTGGAGACAGTGAAATTGGCACAGGACAGAGCAGGGTTTAGGGCTGTTGTACAAAGGGTCGCTATGAGTCACAAGCGACTCGACGGCACATAACAACAAGCAATCTTTAAACCAGAGGTTGATGTGTTGCGTTGCAGACCGAGGGTCCCAAAGAATGGAATAATTTTATAGTTATTAATAATGAGACAAACAGCCAGGAATGAGATAGAGCAGAGAGCATAAAACAGGGGG
>NW_006399830.1:8276580-8311846 GCF_000299155.1 Elephantulus edwardii | reverse complement strand
GGATCTGCCACAAGAGAAATCCTAACTTATAAATCTGTAATTCCTTCAATTCCTGAACAAGGGTTTTCATATAATATTTGGTATGAAGTTTGGCTTCCCATAGTGTTGTTTAAAGATATCCCTTCCAGTAGATTATTTCCCACCGGCTACTTCTTTTGGTCAGCAGGAATGGCATCCACTTCCTAAACAACATGCCCCTGGAAACTCTATTAACTTTGGGGAACAACAGTAGTTAACAGTAGTTAACAGAAAGGCTTCAGGTCTTTTGTTCATAAGGTCACTACGAGTCGTGCTCCACTTGATAGCAATCAGCAACTTCTTTGGTCAAGGGTGTTGCTAGCCACAGTCAAACCAACATCTGAAATTACAAAGATAAATTATCTCATATTCTCTCTCTTTCTAAGAAGGATGGGAATATATTTGAAGAAACGGAAGTTGGAAGGTTGATGGTCTTGATCTGCAGTGCTGAGAAATGTCACATTGTTGGAGTTAGGTGCTTTTGAGTTGACTCCAACTTGTAATGACCCATGTACGACAGAACCACCCTTTCCAACCCAGTTACTGTGTTCACACCGTTGGTATCGGTGTCGTCACTGTGTCAGTCCACATTCTTAAACAATTCTTCAGTAACAATCTAGGTGAAATTGAGAGGAACAGAGTGACTCTTAAGGACTTTTTTTCTAGGGAGGGTAAAAATTTGTTTCCCTAAGCAATTTAATTAATCTGGTAATAAAAAAGATGTTAGTGATTTTCTATTTCTTCCTCTTTCCTTTGGCTCATCAAAAATCAGGTGAGTGGTCTTGTTCTCTAACATGGCGATGAACAGTTGATCTCAAGTGTCGGAGCCAGGAGTTGCCAGCCTCACCCTGCCAGGGAACAGGACAGAGTCAGTGCAATTAATAAAGACCTGTTTCAAGCTTTTTTTTTGCCAGTGGTCTGAGGACTGCTTTGCACTGAAGTGAAGCTGTGGAGTGTGATGGCCTCCATCTGGGAGGGCTCTCTCCATCCCACTGAGGAATTGCCTTCCCAGCTCCCCTGCTTGACGGCCTCATTTACCACGTCCTGGAAGAGTGGGTGTCGAACTGCTCAGCTGAGAGATTGCTTAGGGTGGGACCATGGAGAAACCAGCCCCTGTGCCACTGCTTCCTGCCCCATCAAAGCCGATTCTTAACCAGCCTGGAATTGTCTTCACAGTCGGAGGAAGCCGTCCTAGGAAGCTGACGTTTTAGTGGTACGGGTATCTGTGGTATAAAAAACCCCTGGATATATATCAGTTGATGACAATGTGTGGATCACAGCAGAACATTGCCAGAGACTTTGGCTTGCTTACTTTGGAGATATTGTCAGGAAAAGGAGATCATGGAAACCCTATGAACTTTGATAAATGTCAATAGTTGTAGAGGGGCTTCAGGCCTTTTGTTCATATGGTCGCTAAGAGTCATGCTCAACTCACAGGAAATCAACAATAACAACATATATATTCATACACACACACACTGAGTATGTGTGTGTGTATTGAGAGAGCATGTGTGTGTGTGTGTGTGTGTGTGTTTATATGTATACTGAGTTTTTTCTATATATGTATATACACACACATATATGTGTATGTTGTTGTTGACTGCCTTCAAGTCAAGCATGACTCATAGCGACCCTATGAACAAAAGGCCTGAAGCCCCTTTACAACTGTTGACATTTATCAATGTTCATAGAGTTTTTGGAGGCATGTTATTAAGGAATTGGATGCCACTGCTTCCAAATATATATACACACACACACACACACAGAGAATTTCTGGAGAGTCAGTTCCAACTCATAGTGACCCTCTATGTGCCAGGGTGGGTCTCTTCCCCAGACTTTCAGTGGCTCATTTGTTCAGAGGCAAATGGCCAGGCCTTTCTTCTGAGATGCTGCTCAGTGGACTTAAACGTCTGACTTTTTGGTGATTAGTCAAGGGTCCTAGCCCATTTGCACGACTCACAATCTTTGAAGATAATGAACCCTGGCTTGTTGGAACCAGATTTCACGGAGCTACAAGTCCAAATGCATGTCCGTCTCTTAGTAGCCAGCAGCCCAGAGCCAACAAGAGTGGGCAGGTGTGGCTGTTTATGTCTTGCAAACCAGTGGGAGAAGACCAGGCTGGTTTCATATTGACTTTAAGCTCTGTACCAGCTCAGCCGCCTGCTGCCTGAGAACGGGGCATCATTGAGATTCCAGGACAGTGCTTCCTGCTGGCCTCCCTCTCGTAAGGTGCCGCACTTTCTATTAGTTCTGCAGGAAGGAAGGCAGGTCACAAAGGTGGCTGGAGTAGGTCAACGAGAGAGCGGACGCTAATAGGCGGGGTGGCGCTGACCTGTTGGCTTCCATTGAAAAGAAAAACAACCCAGCACCAAATTAAGCCTCAGGACGCAGGCCCTGCCTTGGAAGGGCTCAGGCCATTAGGGCTGCAGCGCAGGCCTGTGTTGACTGACCTCCTGCCCTCCAGCTGCCCACCTCAGGCTCCCTGCAGCATTGCCGGTGCGTGGGAAGCACCAGTGATGTTCTAATTGAAAAGAAATCTGCTCCTGAGAAAACGGGAACACTGCAACCTTCAAGGCAGTTGAGAACGCAAAATAAATGGTCCAGTGTCTCACCGAAAACGGGCTTTCATCCTGTAATTGACCAGTTACTGCAGGATCTGTGAATTAGCTTCATGAAGACAACAGTCTCCCGCACGTGCTCTTCAAGTTTCACCTGCACTTGTACCTTGGCCTCAGAAGAAGACCCATAGCTTTCATTAGATTTGCAGATAGGTCTGTAACATCAGCAGATGACTCTGGGCTAACCCAAGAGCAAAGCCATTGTGGTTGAGTTGAGGCCAGTTCACGGTGACCCTCCATTGAGTTTTCAAGGCTGGTAACTGTGTGTGAGTGATCTCAACAAAAGTTTACAGAGTTGATGGTTTCTCCAGTCAACCATTCATACGCATTTTGTTTCATAACATTAACGGCAGTGCCCACAATGTAACTGGACTTGCCCACTTGCGCCCTGTGGTTCTCTTTTCATTTAATCCTTCTACCCTGCCCCCTCTTTCAGGGCTTTCTCTTTTGGCAAATACTGCTTGCCTGATCTTGTAGGGCTTCCAAGTAGACGCCTCTCAGATATTATTGGTAACATTATGGTTTTGTTATGTGTCGTAACATTAGTCAACTATAAGTCATGGTGACCCGTGAACAGTGGCTCTGCACCTTGCCGTATCCTGACCCAACTTAACCATCTCGTGCACACCTGACCCCACTGCCACAGTACACTGGGTCAATCCATCTCATTTGGGGTCTTCCTATCTTGTGCTGACCTTCTCCTAGGACTGGCCCCTCCTGGCAACATGCTCAAAGGAGGTGACACCAAGTTTCAAAATCCTTCAAGGATCCACCTGGTTTCTCCCTCTCCAGAACAGACTTGTTTGTTCTCTTAGCTGTCTGTGATATATTCAACACTCTTCTCCAGCAACACAACTCAGAGGCATTGATTCTTCTCCTGTCATCCTTAGTCATTGTCCAGTTATAGAGCAAGAAATTAAGAAGACCATGACTTAGATCAGGCGCATCTTACTCTTTAGACTGACATCATTGCTCTCTAGCACTTTAGGTCATTTTATAGGCCTGTCTGCTGGGTGGCTGAAAGTTGAGCCACAGAGGTGAGATTGTCCTGCATGAGAGGGTGACTAAGGAGGGGCCATAGTCTCAAAAGTTACCCATCTCTCTTAGACCATTAAGCCTGCCAAGGCCTTAAATCTTAATGGGAGGTGACTGCCTCATCCTTGTCCCCAAATAGTGCCTGGAGGATTCAAACTGCCAACCTTTGGGTTAGCAACCCAACACATAATGTGTTACATCACCACAGTTCCTTGGCCAAAGAAGTAGGTAGGTCAAATGCCAAAAGATTCACTCTAAACCAGTAACTCTTTACCATTTACATGCTTCGTTCTCTCTGAGATCTTTGAAATACAGTGCTGGATGTTTCCAAAAGGAAGGTCAGACGTCTTGAGAAGGAGAGTAGGCTCCGAAGGCATTTTCTGTCCTTAACACTGGCTCCTTTCACACCTCTCTGATTGCACGCTGCTTTTGTATGCTTGGCTTTGCCACCTCCATGGAACTAGGCCCAGCTTACGTGAAGGTCAAGAGCACAAGGGGAAGAAATCAGTGAGGAGTAGCAGTGTGGCCAGCCAGGACCAAGGGGAGAGAAGGGGAGTGAGAGGGAGTGTTCCCTGTGGGGCAGCCTCCTCCAGGGCTGCCAGCAAGGCTCTCAGCAGAGGTCCCTGCTGTCATCGGGCTGACAGTGACCTCAGGTGACAGGGTAGGCCTACCCCTTGGGGTTTTTTAACTGTAATCTTTATGGTAACACATCACTAGGTTTTCCTCCCAGTAGGTGGTTTCAAACCAGTAACCTTTTGATTAGCAACGGGACTCTTACCTATTGGCACCACATGGGCTCCTTAGCTGGTCCTTACAAAAGAGCTCAAGCTCACAGGACAATGTTGCGTGAAGGGAAACAGAGACAAGCCTGGGCATTTCCTTTGGTCTTGCCACCTCACACAATTCCAGGTAGCTCTAGTGGCCTCGTCCCTAGGGAGAGGTACTGCCAGTTCAAGGGGCATGTCTCTCTGGAGGATCAAATCTGCCAGGCGTTCTGAGGGAGCAAGATGGACATTCTCCTCCTGTGCAGTTTATGGCCTCAGAAACCCAGTGGAGGGTCAGCTAGGAGCCACCTCCACAGCAATGAGCACGAGCCTTCAGTGGGCGGCAAGCTGCCAGGGTCATAGGTTGCTCTTAGCTTCTTCCTTCATCATTCTTGGAGCTGTTAGAAAATGAGTCTGCTTAGCGGTTGAATCTTCTCTGAGGCGGAGCTATTTTCACAGAAAGCCCCTTTCTCACAAATAAGAACTTCTTTCAGCTTTGTTCAGGTTACCCTACCATATAGCTGCCTTTAAAAAACCCCAAAACAAGAATATTGTATATATAACCTAGATTATGTCCCCATAAAGTGAATTTCTAATGACTCCCTCATGAGTTTAGCAAAAGTATGTATGTCTAGACAGGTTTTTTTTTCTGGCTCTCCTCCCCAAACTGCTTTGGGATAAAAATAGGGGAAGGTTTGTTTTAATACGGTGTGGGGACTGTATCTTTAACCTTTTGTCCAAATGCAGATTGCCTGTTTCACGTTTTATTTAGAAAAAGTGTGTAACTTATAAACCAGCTCGCTCCGGCCAGAGCCCGCCCGGCTGCTCAGAAACGTTCTCTGGGAAGCTTAGACAGAGGGAAGCACTTAATTATTATCCAAGGTTTTCTCTTTAGTTAAGTCTTACGGTCAGATATCCTAGAGATTATATTTTTAGCAGCCACTTTAAAGAGACTGGGGAGATTAATTTAAAATTGATAATCGCATGGCAGCCCCACAATTTAACAAGCTCACTGGCGGCCTTGTGGAGCCGGCCGTTCTCAGGGGACTCCTGGTTCAATTCTCTTTGCTGCCAGTTGAAATCAGAAATCACAACCACAGTGATTAGCAGTGAATTCCCTGATCTCAGAGCCCCAGGCAGAAGAAGGGGGGCTGTTTTCTCCATAGCCAGTAGTTAACCCCTTTGTGGGAGAGCCGAGCCAATGATGCATGAGTGTGCGGTGGGGCCCTGTCAGTTCCACCTTTACCAAAGCCGCCCAGGTAGCGGAGAGCCAGGCTTGGGAGACCCTGCTATCGAGGTGCAAATTATAAGACTGAAGATCCTCACTGACCATTCCGAGAGACCTTCTAGTCAGAGTGGTGATTGAAGCCTAAATCTCCCACAGAGCCCTTGTCTAGGAATAAAGGGTGAGGATGTCACCTGGAGAGGACCCAGCCCCACCTGACCCGAACCATGGTCCTTTCAGTCTCCTCATGCAATTGAAAGTCAGGCGTAAGACCCAAGAGGATGGAGAATTGATGCCTTTGAATTACGGCGTTGGCGAGGATTATTGAGTATAAATAAACTATCAGAAGAGCCAACCAGTCTGTCTTGGGAGAAGCGCTCCTCGGAAGCAAAGATTATGACGCTTCATCTGTCACCCTTTGAGCATGTTATCAGGAGGGACCAGTCCCTGGAGGACACCGTGCTTGGACAAGTAGAGGTCAGCACAGACGAGGAAGCCCCCCAGGGAGGTGGACTGACACGCTGTCACAACAAGCAGCAGCGGGAGTGAGGCTGGAGCCGGCGCGGGCAGCGTTCCCTTGTGGTGGACACGGGGTGGCCGGGGATTGGAGCTCGCTGGGCGATGCCTGACCACAACAACTATGGCTGCCGAGCAGGCCCTTGAGCCGGAAGAGCATGTCTTTGTGGAAGGAAGCGGAGAAGGCTGCTTCCGGCCCCTCTCCAGCCTCCCGTTGTAAAAATGGCCTCTGGCTACCCACTGCCCGCTTATAGATCTCCGGCAGAGCTGCAGGAAGCGGTGTTAATGAGCTGCAGGAGACGAGAGACCAAAAAAAAAAAGCAAATCTTACACCCTGTGGGCCAAACAAAATTAATTTTAAAAATTAATGTAAACCACTAATACTGCAAGTTCCCCCGTTAAATTCCAGGCTGTGACACGGGCAGCAGGGCTGGGGTTTAAATGTGTTATCGGAGAAGCGCTCATTGTGTGTGAGTGTGAAAAGCTGTTTTCCTCCAGATAAGCTTGTTCATTAGTGAACTGGATCCCTGCCACCCCAGCCTGCACTGAAGGTGTGGCCACCAGACGCCCACGGTCAGAAATGGGCACCACCAGCGCCCAGTCCCTGGGAAATGGCTCCAGGGGGAAAACACCACCCCTGTCGGCCGTCAGCTCTGAAAGCCAGGCGATAATTATTAAACAAAGTCCCCTGCTCCCCACCGAGGTCCCTGGCTCGGTCTGTCATTACACTGGATTTATTCCTAGGGTTTCATTCACGCCGCGACAGCTTGGGATTTAAACGTTCCGTGTTTTAATTTCAAGCAGAAATGAGACTGGTCAGATGCAATTTGGGAGGGGGTGCCATAAAGGATGCTTCTGAGCTGGCCCTGCATCTTAATGCAAGAGCCAGAGGCTGGGTGGGAGACACAGCCCCCCAGCCAGAGAGAGCTGGGCCTCCAGAGGCGTGAGCAGAGCAGGCCCAGGGCGTCCACCTTGTGCGCTGGTATGTGCAGGGGGCCATGCTATAGGGAGACCATATTGATTGGTGAGTCCAGGACCCAGTGCTGTAAAATGCATTACAACTCCTAGTAACCCATCGTGTCTCTGAGGCTGTGGCACTTTGTAGAGGACACTGTCCATCTTGCCTTCTCTGGAAGGGTTAGTGGATTTGAACAGCAGACCTTTTGGTTAGCAGCCATGCAGTGCACTGCGCCACCAGGACTCCTCAGTGTATTAACGTGGAGACCATACTAACAGCATGCTAATGAGGAAGGTCCTGAGAAGACAAGGCCCGTGTCCAGCAGGGAGCGAACACTACAGCAGAAATGCAGGTGGCACTCTGATGGTGACCTAGAACCTCCGTGTGCCCTTGGCTCTGTCTTGTCAGATACGTGTCCAGGCCGTTGTGGATGGGCTTCAGCAGGGTGGTCAGTGGACTGTCGTTGGTCACCACTGCCCAGTTGATTTCAGCTCACTGACCTTTGTTCAGTGCTGGTCTGTTACTGCATGCTGCGGAGTCCATTTTCACTACATAGTGACCTCATCGGACCGACGGGAACTGTCCCTCAGGGCTTTCTACGTTACAGTCTTTACAGGAGCAAATCACCAAGTCTCGGAGCGTCTAGGTGGGTTTGAACCACCAGCCTTTGAGGCAGCACCCAAATGTTTAACAACTGTACCTCCAGGACTTGTAACTGCTTGCCGGGCCCACGTTCTTGTCTGCTACTCCACCTTGATTCTGAAGATATTTAATAAGCTCAAGTCTTATTTTTCTTTCTTTTTCTTTTTCCAAAGGGAAGTCATGATGACTGACTCCTGATATTCTTTTTTGCTTCTGTGTATTTTCTTAGCAAACATCCAGTTCAGCACAATTCCAAATCTGAGGGGTGCACCAGTAACCAGTTGGGAACTGAGAGAAAAAAACCCTGATTAGCAGTAAACTCATCTCCATAGAAACAGGCTAATTAAGATGCTGCAAGAAGAGGCATCGGAGATATGGCACCTTCCCCAGCTACCACCAAAAAGGCCCCAAGGCCCTGGCCCGGCAGCCAGGGGCCCTCCAGGTGGTTCCCTCCCTGCCCTGCGTGGAGACAGAGCAGGGGCTGCGGAATGGAAAGGAGGCTTTTGTCCTCTGGGGTGCTGTGTCCGTCTGTGGGGTGCTGATGTTTTAGTATGTTCAGACCAGTAAGCAGAGCAGCAGCTGGGGGTGAGGAGCAGGTAGACAGAGCTAAACATTCCCTCCTCATCCAAGCTTCCTATTTTACTAATGAGGAAACAGGGATTCTTAGCAATCGCTTGCTATGAAAAAGGCATAACACAGCTGACTCATTGGACCCGTCTTCAAGATACCCCCAAAATCAGGCCCCCCATCTTCAAGTCAGTTCTGACTCTGATCACCCCTGTAGGTCAGAGCCGACACGCCCCATGGGGCTTCTTTGGCTCTAGAGTTTCACAGAAGTAGACCAGATGCCCCAGCCTTCTGCGGCGTGTCAGGTGGCTTCTCACTGCCAGCTTTTTGGTAACAACCTGGCGTTTAATCCACTGAGCCACCAGGTGGATTTAGAAAACCCGCTATCTTCTAGTTGATCTGATTATTAAGGACTTTGTGGGGCAGAGGAGAAACGTCCCTAGGGTTTCCAAGGCCCCCACCTTGACGAGGCAGACACCCCCCCCCACCCTTTTCTCATCACAAGTAGCTGGTGGGCTTGAACTGCTGACCTTTAGTTAGCAGCCAAAGGCTTTTACCCGCAATGCCACCAGGGCTCCTGAGAGACGGAGTCTGTGGACTCAGAAGTAGCCGAGTTTGCCTGATACGTACGATCATTCTGTCTGTTGCCACACCTGGCCAGTTCACTTAAGGAAATAACGCCCTGTGATGGACCCAGGTTTTCCCATGTAGATGGATATTATGCATACTCAATAAGGCCACTGAAATGAAAATTCCAAACAGCAGTTCTACAGAATGTTAATGTTGGTTCGCATAACAGATAGTCCTCCACTTATGACATATTCAGGGTGCAGGGAACTGCACTGACAGCTGTACTGTTTTGTTGGTCAGGTGCACAGCGTTCAGTAACACAGCACAGTTTACCTTACCTGTGTTAGCTTTCTGACACCAACCCCCAAAAGCACGTAAGACTGAAATTTTAAAAATACTAAGAGTCAGTAATTAGGAAATTTTTTTTCAAAAGGAGAGAGAGTTATTCAACTTATGTCAGAACTGACAAAACAGAATTGTCAAGAACAGAACTCATTGATAAATTAAGGAAATAAGTTCACATGTAGCTAAAGCCCAGATACTGTGAGTGACCAGTATCAGATTTGGCGGTATTTACATATATAGAAAGTCTTTTTTTCCTAAGCTAAATGGTGTTATGTAGGTTGTTCTGACACTGTTGTGGTGTTGATTGTCATTGAGTTGGGCATGATTCATAACAACCTTGTGAACTAAAGGCCTGAAGCCTTTCTATTAACTGTCAACATTTATCAAAGTTCGTAGAGTTTCCAGAGGCATGTTGTTTAGAAGTGGATGCCACTCCTGCATATACTTTTTGGTATTATTTCCTACTTTTTTAGGCTAGCAATACCCTACCCTGCAAAGTAGGCTGCGAGAGCCCCGTTATGTTATATGATGGTCGCATATCTCAGGAATGCTCGAGGGATTGATCAGAGACTGTAACGGTGGACTCGGGCATGATGGAGATTGTAATCATGGTGTAGAACAGAGACCACGCCTGTCCTCATGGGGTCTCTGAAGTCGTAGTCAGCAGCACCTAACAAACAACAGCACGAAGGGGAAGGTGTTACTGGATAGAGCATGAATAAAATGCTGTACTGTCCCCAGAGAATGCAAGGATGCTTCTGGGAGAGGGTAGACAAGCTGTAGAAAGAGGCGAGGCACCACATGGCTCAGGATGCTACCGCCATATCTCATGTTAACGTTTCAGCAGTAGTTGCCTTGGAGTCAGATCCCACGGACAGCAGGACGAGGCCCTGCCCAGTTCTGCACCATCTTCACAGTCCTCAGTTTACCAGAATGCATGACTGTGGCCACTGTGTGCTGAAAGGAAGCCCTAGTTCAGTGTTGTGCTGCTAACCCCCGAAGGTTAGTAGTTGAAGCCTAGCAGCCTCTGAGCGAGGGAAAGCCGAGGCAGTGTCCTCCTGTTGGGATTTGCTCCCTTGGGAGCCCAGCAGAGCGTTGCTGCTGTTTGTACTGTTGTGGTTTTGTGCTTGATTTGAGTGTTGTGCTTTCAGCTACCAGGCACGGTGATCTGCACAAAGCAAGTGATTGACTGGAGCCCTGATAATAGAAGCAGTCGTGACATTTATTGAGCACGTACTATGCACCAGGCAGTGGGGAAAGCACCTGAAGCTTCTTGTGTGTAGATACTGTGGTTATTAGGTGTCATCAGCTCAATTCTGATGCACGTTGACCTCAAAGACAACAGACCAAAACCTGCTCCAGCCCTGCGCTCTCCTCCTTCTGCTGCTGGTCTTGAATGCTTGGGGCCCTGTGTCGGGCCCTGTGTCAGCCTCTGTGTGTGGCCCTGTGTCAGGTCCTGTGTCAGGCCCTGTGTCAGCCTCTGTGTCGGGTCCTGTGTGGGGCCCTGTGTCAGGTCCTGTGTCAGGCCCTGTGTCAGCCTCTGTGTTGGGCCCTCTGTGGGGCCTTGTAATTAGCCTCTGTGTCAGGTCCTGTGTCAGGCCCTCTGTGGGGCCCTCTGTCAGCCTCTGTGTCGGGCCCTCTGTGTCGGGCGTTGTGTCAGCCTCTGTGTCAGGCCCTCTGTGGGGCCCTGTGTCGGGCCCTGTGTCAGCCTCTGTGTCAGGCCCTCTGTGGGGCCCTGTGTCAGCCTCTGTGTCAGGCCCTCTGTGGGGCCCTGTGTCAGCCTCTGTGTCGGGCCCTGTGTGGGGCCCTGTGTCAGGTCCTGTGTGGGGTCTTGTATTAGCCTCTGTGTCGGGCCCTCTGTGTGGCCCTGTGTCAGGTCCTGTGTCGGGCCCTCTGTGGGGCCCTCTGTCAGCCTCTGTGTCGGGCCCTCTGTGTCAGGTCCTGTGTGGGGCCTTGTATTAGGCTCTGTGTTGGGCCCTGTGTCAGCCTCTGTGTGAGGCCCTGTGTCAGGTCCTGTGTCAGTGCCTGTGTGGGGCCGTGTTGTGCCCTCTGTGGGACCATATATCGGGCCTTGTGCGGGACCGTGTCAGGCCCTGTCTCAGCCCCTCTGTCAGGCCATGTCCTTGAGGGTCATCTTCACACGCAGGTGTTACTATATGGACATCTGTAGCTGTTGGGATAAGTCTTATGAAATTGCTATCCTTGTACATAAAAAATAATGACCGCTCCACAGTGTTCTGTACAGTTCAGTCTAATGGTGTCATTGTGTTTGTTTTACAAATGGATAAATACGCAATCCCAAAGGTGCGTGGTTCGAATCCACCAGATGCTCTGCTGAAGAAGGAGGAACAATCTCCTCCTGTACCAGTCAGATCTGATTTGACGGTATAAACACAAAAATAATTAAATTTTTAAAAAAACCCAAATGGATAAATACAAATACTGACACTTGCTCAAACGCAGCAGAGCTAGCAGGCGACAGAAGCCATATTAGAGGCAGGTCCAACACTGAGTCACCACACTGCACTTCCTTCCTTAGGTGGGAAGACACAGTTATCATTCCAGGAGCTAGGATGACCTTCAGCCAGATGGGTTGACAGTGACAGCAGCAACGGGCTCAAGTATGTCACAGAAGATGAGGATGGCACAGGACAGGACAGGGTTCCGATCTTGTTCATAGGGTCCCTGTGAGTCATGCGCCTAGCACCACCACCACCACCACCACCAGGTGTTTAGATTGGGAGAAAGATGGGCTGGTATTCTCTAAAGATGGACAGCTTTGGAAAAGGCACAGAAAGTCCTCATGAGCCTGAACCCACGTTGGTAGCCACTCACATGGCTTCTAAAGCCCCTCTGCACACCTGGAGACCAGAGAGGAGAGTGTCTGCATCCAGTATCTCCTGGAGTGCGGGGGCCACCCGTGGAGCTCCGTTTGAAAGGAGTGAGATGCAGTGAGTACAGCGGAAATCTGAACGGTGCTCTCCTTAGAAGCTCAGCACCTCTCTCCAGCAAAGAAAGATCTCGCCGTGAAGCCTGTGGAGGTGCGCTCAGCGGGAACCAGCCCACTGAGGAAGCCCTGCATGAGAGCCCAGCAAGGGACCTGGACAAAGCCACACTGCTCCATCCCTGGGAGCCCGCGCCTCGGATCTGTAATTCAGCTGTTAAATCAGGTGTGCAGCCCGTGGTTTAGCACAGAGGGGGCCAGGCGCCATAACACTCAGCTATCCTGCTGCAGAGTCAAGTCGGGACCAGAAAGCAGGGCTGAGATAGCTCCGCAGACCTGTGTTGCCCGCAAAGAGGAACCAGCAGGAAAGACTTTTGAAAGCCAATGAGCTGGTGGAAGGCATGAGAACAATGACAGGAGAGCAGAGACCCCAGGGGTTGGATAACCCAGGCCCCCTGTCGCCTTTCAACCAGACTGAATAAAGTTTCAGATTTTTTTTTCCCTGGGACTTGTAGCCATTTTTAAACTTTCATTTTTCATAATGTCACAGATAATCTTTTTATCTGTTCTCCACCAGCTCTTCTCTGAAAGACATTTGCATCAAATGGTGGCGCCCAGAGCAGCCTGTCTCTAGTGGGGAAGCAGCTGGAAATGAAAGGTTATTCACTCCCTTTGCTTGGCCGCCTTTGTTCCGGATGCTCACGCCTTTTTTTTTTTTTTAAATCTGAATTCGGGTATTTCTGGATTTTTTTCACCCTTTAGAAACCCTTCCATTCTAAGATCTAAGCGGATTCAGACTCGTGTTGCAAAGCCTGCATTCAGGGAAAGTGAAGCATCGACTTTGAAACATTTGTTGGACACCCTGCGTCCTCCAGGATCGCTCCAGTGTGTTCTGCAAGGGGCCACCAAGCGTAAAACGGCAAGAAGTCACACCGTGGGGACCCCTTCCCCGTGCTGGCTTCTGGGTGGCAGGAGCCTGCAGACGTGCCCTGATGAGCGAGCTCAGGACCAGCCCCTGCTCTGGCAAAGAGAAGATGACTTCCTGTAGCACAAGCGCCAGTGAAGCTGGTTCTCCAGGTAGAGGGTGCAGAGCATGGCAGGGACCAGAGTGGCCAGGCTGATTGGGAGAGGAACCCAAAGCCAGCCCTGCTGTGTACAAAACCTTAGGGAATGATGACCTAGAAAATCAGAGTAATGGAGCTGATTGTTCCTGCTCAGCTGTTACTTAGCTCATCACCTCAAGCTCTAGGGGCCTCCACCCAGCCCCAGGAAGGGTCTGCGGTCTCCAGGACAGCTTCTCAGGAGGGTATCCTGCTCAGCCTTCCCTCTCCCCTCCACAGCGCCCCCACCAGGCACTCCCCTGTCCCCACACACAGCGCTCTCCAGAGCCAAGGCCTGAGTGTCCACTCCAGTGTGCTCCCAGGGGAACGGCGCCCTCACACCCCAGCACCCAAGCGTGCCTTTGACATGTCTACATCAGCTGGGTCCCTGGAAGAAGTGCCCGTGTGAGGAGGTACCGAGTGGTGCACAGAGTTAAGTGCTGTTTCAGTAACAAAAGTTACAGGTAACCCAGAGGCACCTCCAAAGACAAGGGCGCACATTCCCGAAAGGCTTACTGTGTTGACGGTGTTGCAGGCACAGTGCTGCTCCGGACACGGGAGTGGCTGGGCGTCGGAACTGACCTGCTGGCTGCTCAGCTGCTTTAGATTTTGGGGTTTAGGGAGCCCCAAAGAAGTGGTGACAACCACCTCTCACTGTGGGACGATGTTTGGCAACTCTTGATGGCTCTTTAGGGTGCTGTACTGTGTCCTTGTTGGCAACTGCAGGGAGGTCACCTGATGGAAACCGGAGGCTGGGAGGTGAAGTGACTTGCCAAGTGCATGGCACCATTGGCAGGTCCTGGAACACAAACCTTCCTGACACCACATTCCTTGCTCTCAGCATACCCTTTGCTCTCTTGTTGTTGGGTGTTGTTGAGTCAGTCCTAACTCAGAGTAACTTTACGTAGAAACCCTGCCCAGGCCTGCACCGTCCTCCCAGTTGTTGCTCGGCTTGAGCCCATCGCAGCCACATGTCTGTCCACCGCGCTAAAGTTCTTCCTCTCTGGAGATTGTCAGCACTGCCTGGGACAGACCGGCACTGCTCCATCCTGACTTTCTATACCCCATGCGTGGCACAGTACATCCAGGCTTCTCAGCATTTGGTTGTCTCCCAAGTCAGTTTCCAGGAGCCCCTTCTGAGGCATCTGTGAGTGAACTTGAACCTTTAGTCTTGGTGAGCACGTTAATAACTCGCATGACCACTGACTTCTCTCAGAGGCGTTCTGTTCCTGTGTTTGAAGGACCCCGGTGGCTGAGTGGCTAGGAAGTCGTGCTGCTGTCAGGAGGGAGAGAGGCGAGTTCCTCCTGTGTTATTTACTGTCTCTGAAACCCCAGTGGAGGGCAGCTACAAGTTGGTTCATACTTCATGACACATAACAGACAAGGGGGGGCGGCTTACCCCTGGCTTCCTGCTCTCACCGCCTACAGTCCCATAGGTACACAGTTTTAATCCACCAGCTGCCTCATGGGAGAAGGCTGGGTAGTCTCCTCCCGTGCCGTTTGCTGCCTCTGAAAACCCGCTGGAGGGTCAGCTGGAGGGCAGCTCTGACTTGACAGCAAGGCATTTTTTGGTATGAGGCTGCCGCACACCTCCCAGCGATACCTGCTGCCAGTCTGTTTGCGGGTCCCGCCACTCTTGGCTGCTAAATTGGACGTCACTTGGGCTGTGCAGGGAGAAAGAATCGCTCAGCTTCCCAGGAGCTTCAAGGATCACCTCCTGGCTGATCCATCCCCAAGAGACTGCTGTTGTTCTGTACCTTTCAGTCCATACCTTTACTTAGTTATCTGTATGATGCACTAGGGGAAAGGCCAACTTTTCTATTTTGTATTTTCTTTTTCTCATGAGTCCACCCACTGCCATGGAGTCAGATCATGTCCATGGTAACCCTCCATTGAGTTTCTGAGGCTGTAAATTCCGACAGGAGCAAACTGTTTCCTCTTTCCCCCATGGATATGAACCACTGGCCTTCTGGTTTAAGTTTAGGGATCGCATGCCCTCTAGTTCCACAATGTGAAGTGGACAGGGACCAGATTAGGCCATGGAACTTGAGAGTTAGAAGAGGAGGAAAAAACCCATGTCCCAATTCTGCTGGGTGGGGTTTTGGGATTTGGGGATTTTGTTTCAGGATTCTCCCTCAAAGGATGCCTGCTGTGGCTGAAGAGAAGCAGCCATTTCTTCTTTTCTTTTTCTTGTTATTAACAATGTGCACAGGAAAACAGCCACCAGTTCACCCATTTCTGTATGCACAGCAGAATGACATAGATGACATTCTTCTAGTTGTGCAAACACCCTCTTCTTCTCTCTTAGCTGTTCTTCCCTCATTAGCATACACTTACAGCCCCTCAGAGGTTCCTATGTCATCATTTCTGTTGTTGCAATTTGATATTGTCTGTCAGTAGTTCTCAAACAAGAATCATGTTCAAAGGAAACCTTTTCTTCTTAAGAAGACTTCAGGGGTATTTTTTTGAGTTTTAAAGATGATCTCAGGGCACTGTTTTTAAGGCATTCACCCACCCTCCATGACTCCAGAAAGTCTCAAGTGTATGAGAATTTGGAGTTCTGTTCTGCAGTTTCCCCCTTTTGATCAGGGTTCTGCTGTAGAATTTTTGGAATGTTCAGTAAATGGAGGCATTTCTGGCTGCATGGTACTGACTTCCTTACTCCAGCTTCTGTCCTTGCTCAGGCCACTGTGGGAAGTCGCTCTTCAGAGCACTTACCCTCCGACTTGAGCATGTGACAGAATCACCCGCAGTGATTCCTAAACCACACTTTCCCCAGTCCACCCTGAGGTTTGGGGTTAGGCCTGAGAGTTTTCATTTCTCACAAGGGCTGGTTGATGCTGATCTGAGAAGCTCATTTTGGGGACTAGTGCCTGAATGGTTAAATGATGCAGGCATTGATCCCTACTCACGAGCCACCCAAAACCAAAGTCGCTGCCGTCAAGTCACTTCCAACTCATTGACCCTGAATGATGGAGTAGAATTCCCCATTGGTTTTCTGAGTCAGTAAGTTACCCTTAGAAAAGCGGACTGCCACTTATTTCTCTCTCAGAGGGACTGGAGGTTAACAGCCATTGACCCAAAGTGCTTTAAGCGCTGTGCCACCAAGGCTGCTTCCAGAAGTCTGGGCGGTCCACGTGCTGAGTCTATAGATCACGTCCCAGACGCACAGGAGTCAGGCTGAGAACCCTTTAGATGGTGCCAGCAAATCCATGCCGACTCACGAGGATCCTACTTACTGCAGAGTGTATCCGAATGCCATAAGATTTCATTGGCTGTCACTTTACAGAGGAGCTCTGGTAGCATAGTGCACAGTATGTTGGGCTGCTAAACCAAAATTCAGTGGTTCAGATCCACCATCTGAGCTGTAGGGAAAAGATGAGCAGTCTCCTCCCTTTAAGGTTTACGACGTCAGAACCGAGTGAAAGGAGGCTGAGAGTTGGAACCAACTCTGACAGTAGGTTTGGTTCGGGTCTTTTTCTATCTAGATATTTTTCTATCCAGCCTTCTCTTCTGCAGCACCATTGAATGGATTCAAAGCACTCGTACCTCTCATTTAGTAGTGGAGCGAGAGGTGTCTGTGGCACCTAGAGACCAGTTGAAGGGCCAGAGACAAAGCTTTTAAGAGCACTCCAGCCCTGGCCTAAGGCGAGCTTTTGCCCCTCTGCTTCTGTCTGCCCCGCCTGCTTCCTGTGTTCTTGGGGGAGGCGGCAGAAGCCCACACAGACACCCTGAGTGGGAAGGAGGTGAGGTGACTGAATGTGTTCCTTTAGGTGAGAGATGCCTAGAATCTCCAAAAGGGGCTCGGCAGTACGAATTAGAATGGCCGGGCCCTCTTAGAGGCCTGGGCTGTTTGCAGAGAGAGCCATTCTCAGCTGGTGTGTTTCACAGGCCCTGTCTTCTTCAGGAGGTCTTGGAGAGGAGGTGTGGCTGGAACTAGATTGGAAATGAGGAATTTGGGGTTTGTGTGCCCACACTGTGCCCTCTGTGTAAAATGGAGAAGATGCTGGGACTGTCCAGGTCTCCTGTGAAGCAGGCAAATGCTGCTCATATTCAAGTGCCTCTTGGAACCTGATTCCCAAGCCCGTGATCACAGTTTTCTGCAAGAGTAGAAAGACAAGGGGTGAGAGTCCCGGAGGCCCGGAGGCCAGCCAGGCCTTTCCACCTACTCACCTCGGAAGGTACCTGAGACTTTAAGCAGCAGGTTCCTTCTGTGTCTATAGACAGTTTGTGTCCCCTCTCCACTGAAGGCTCAGAGCATGGTAGCAGAAGAGCCACAAAGCCCTGCGTTTTCCGCAGTCCACGTGACGTGGGTGGGGTGGGGAGGGTGCACGCTGTGGCTCTGGCCCGGACAAGGCTCCTGTGCCCAGCACGGAGCGCGGGCTGCCCCTGCTGCCTGTCCCTACCTGTCCCCTCGCCCTGGTTGTCAGAAGCTCTGCGCACTCTGCTGGCGAGGCCGGCACACCCCGCCGCCGGCGCGCGCAGCCAATCCGCGAGTGCACTGCGGTGACCTCCCCCGGGCCCGGGAATAAATTGTCAAGTTTCCCCACAGCGGGCTCTTGGCTGGCGGGCGGGTTTCAGGCTTCTGGGCTAATTAGGAAAGGCGGTCATGAGCTGCGAGGAGGCCCGGGGCGCGCGGCGGGGCGGGGGCGGGCCGCGATCGGTGCCCTGGCCGCTGCAGCCCTGAGCGCGGCTGCATCACTAGCGTCCTGTCGCTGCTGTCGCCTCGCGGAGCCGTTCACCGGATCCCCTCCACGGTCCCCGGGCTCGAGGCGCGCAGGGCGGCGGGCGGACAAGTTTCCCTGTGCGCGCGGGGTGCGCTCCGGAGGGTGGTGTGCTTTCTCTGCCGCGTCTTCGGATCAGCCGCAGAACCGGGAGCGGACAGAGGCCGAGGCAGGCTGGACCCAGCAGGCGTGCTGCTGCCCTCGGGCCCGGGGTCTCCCGTGGCAGATATGCAGCCCGTGGCAAATTTGTCCCCAGTTGTGGAGCGACACCTCAGGACCTAAGGGACAACTTCCCGGGAGACTTTGCACTTGGTCTGGAAGCCTGGAGACCCCTGCGTGTGGTTTGGTTTTCTGCGTCCTCTTCAGCAGACGCAGGCTTTGGGATTCTCTGACTACCTGGATACGCCCTTCCTTTGTGGGTAAGTCTCCGTGGATCCGCGCAGCAGCCACCCACCCTGGCCAACAACCAACCTCTCAGACCCGGAGCCTGGACTCGCTGGGTCTGGAGGAAAAGGACCCCACTCCTGAGCACTGTAAGGGCTCTCGGATTTCACCTTTACTCGGATGGAGAGAAATAGCATTTCGTGGTAGAATTTTCTTTAAGCACATTGTCTGCTAGGATTGGCAATTACTAACCAGGAAAATGAGTAGCAATTAGGAGTTCAGTAATAAATGGAAGTCTATTGTCCTAATTGAGTGGAATTACTGATGGGTAGTGGTAATACTGCATTCTTCAGTTTAATTAAGAGTTTATATAATTATAGTGCACTTTTTATTTCTTGGGGGAGCCGTGGGGTAGGAATTAAATAACCAGCGTGCAATGGTTAAGAAACCCATTTACTAGATCTGTAACCAGTGGGGTGCAATAAATGTGGGTGCTTTGTTGGTCCAGCAATGCTAGCTTAGATGAATTCCTGAGAAAGGGCTGTGGGTGTCCCCGGCCAGGCAGAGGGGTGTTTGGGCTGCTGATTGATGGCTGATAAGAATCTGAATGGTTTAGAAATTCTTGGGTAATCTCAGAAAGTGGCACATGGAAAGGAGGCTGTTCCAAAAAACAAGGAAGGGGTGTCTCCTCGGTGTTTTCCACATTCTCGAGAATTAAACGGGTGGGTCAGCTGAGATGGCTTTGCCTCTGCCGTTTTGTTTGGGAGAAAACCGGGGCATGGGGCTGGTAAGCTTGTCGCTGTTGAGAGCTGAAGGGGAAGGGCCAGCGTCAGTGAAGTTACTCTGCCTCCGAGCAGAATGAGTGTGTAGGTGTGCAATTTGGCCACTAATCTGTAATTATAAAGATGTGATTTTCCTCGTCAGTGCTGTATTGTTCCTTTATTGTTATGGTCACAAGAAACGGTTCCCTTCATGGGAAACTGGAGCAAAACCCCTGCCTGAAGGAGTGTGTGTGTATTTCTGGTGGCGGTTTCTGAGAGTCTTGTCACTCGGGGTGCACTGCGTGCCGTTGTAAAAATCTCCTGCAGATTTTTCTATCCCCAGGTTCTGCACGCAGTGATAAGTAAGAAACACATGAAATAACGCTGATGCCACACTGTCCCTCGAAGTCTTTCTGTGACTTGCATGAGGTCAGGATTTTCCGTATGGGCTGGGATCAGCTCCTCTGAGAACATCTGTAACGTTCTGATTGGGATGACCCTTAAAATTGCCTTCCCTTCCTGAAGGAAAGGCACGTAGCTCGGGTAGAGTGATAGGTCCTTAATACATGGAGTTTCCAGTTGGCTGGACACTTAAGGAACTTATTCTCAAATCCACTTGGTTAACGTGAGAAAAGTAGGTATGGAAGGGGGGCTGCTGCGTGCCTCTCAGTCTGAGTCCTTCCAAATGCTTTGCAGATTCCTGGGTAGAGGATGGAACTGGCTTGATGCTGTGCCCACTATTAGTGTCCAACATTATAAGCCCTTTCATACTCTGGTTGCTTGTACTTTTCTCCCCAAACCCCGTTTTGATGATGGTGGTGGTGTTAGGGTCTCTCAAGCCGATTTTAACTCATAGCAATCCTGTGAACGACAGAAAGAAACCGGCATGGTCCTGCCCTAGCCTAATTGTTGCTGTATTTGAGCCTGTGGTCCAGCCTCTGCCAGTCTGTGCCATTGAATGTCTTGTCTTCCTCCACTTTACCTTCTTTATGAAGCTTGACGTCTCTCTCCAAGAACTGGTCCCCTTCTGATAACAAGGCCGAGGTCTATGAGATGAAGTGTCTGCATCTTTGTTTCCAAGGAGATTCTGGCTGTACTTCTTCCAGATTTGTTCGTTCTTCCGGCATTCCGTGGGATAGTCAATATTTGCCAAAGCCAGAATTCAGAGGCATTAGTCATGTTTTATCTTCCTTATTCATTGTGCAGTTTTTTCATGCATGTGAGGTGTTAGAAAATGCCATGGCTCAGGCCAGGTGCACAGTATTAGCCCTTGCTGTGATATTTGACCCCTTTTTTGCATCACTACTGTGAAGATTTGGGAAGAGCCTACAGTGAGCCCTTGTCGAGCTCCGACTTTGCTGAAGCTTAGTTTCTTCTTGTTGTCTGATCCTCTTTTTGCCTGTTTTCAGCCAAGGCACAGCACACTTCCAATCTTTTGATTTTTTTCCCCACAAAATTATGTAACAAGCAGATTGTTGAACATACAACATGGATGGAATTTGAGGCTTGTCACATTCTAAGAATAAAGAGTTGCCAAGTGTTACAACTTTTATCAAGACTTGATTATGAAAGATAGCAATCCCCATAGCCCCTCGTCCCCTAAACCCTCGCAGCCCCTGTGCTTGCCTGATTGTTACTGGGACACTAACCGAATGACGTGAGAAAGGCCAAGGATTGCCATTCTTCCAAAGTCCTGCCCGTTTAGCTCCAAAGAAAAGCCCACCCCAGAATTTTCTTCTGGCCAGTGAATGTTTGGTGGCATGGCGTGAAAGCTTCCTTCTATAGTAACAGATTTAATATTTGATTCCAAAATGTCATCGTCTTATGACCTGCCGTGAGCTCTGGTCAGCTAATGGGTCAGTTCCAACTCCACGGCTCACAACACGTGCTCTGGTGGTGTAATCTGTACAGTGTTGCAAAGAATTGTGCTGCCAATCCAAATGTGACAGTTCAAATCCCCAGGAAGATGGACATCTCTTCCCAGGTGATTTACAGCCTCCACAAACATGCTGCTCTGTGACTCCTGGGAGTTCTGACTCGACAGCACTGAATTTTTTTAGTATGAGGCTGTCACCAGTGTATTGATTTAAAATCGGCTTGAGCACATGGGGAGACTGAGATTAGTTGCGAGATTCCCAGCTAATTAGGAGCAGACTCAGGTTAAAAACAGGCTTCCAGACTCTTAGTCTAGTGATCCCTGTGGCCACAAGATACTTAAGAACACTTAGCTTGTTTTTCATGGACTGAAGCACCAGGAAAGATGGCAGCTACACCCCCAGCCTCTGCGCTTTCCCAGTCTTCCTTCCCACTCCATTCTCCAACTCGGCAGTGTCCTGGTCACAGTTGCCACTTGTCTGCCCATTGCACAACACAGATTACTCATTTCTGCCCAAGTAATGCCTTGCAGCCATACTGTAACAATGGGGCATAGACTAAAGTATCACTTGAGTTGGTCTTGGCTCCTGTCCAGGGGGATTAGCTACTGGAAGTACCTGAAAGGCCTTTTGAAACACTCTCACCTGTAATCCAGTTCCTGGCCCAGATCTCAAGGGCAGTGTACTATATCAGTGACTTTTTTGTGACTTAGTAAATCGTTCTCCTTTTTGCCCTTGACCTGACACGCAAACTGAGTTCCCATCATAGAATCCGAAGCTTACTGATTGGTCATCTGGACCCTGGCTAATCAAGCAGTTTGGCAAAGAGTGTCTTTTGAGTTCTGCTCCTTTGGAAAAGAGGCAGGAGAAGCAGGAGTGGGTAGGTACACGGCGCATCAGACTGGACTGTCAACCTCACCGACCACATGGGGCACTCTCCAGCTCGAGTGGCTGTTGGGAGTTGCCCCAGCTCAGGCCAAGATGGTCAGATCTTCATCCCCCACTGACCGCACCCTTGGCTGGAGATCTAGAGGTCAGAGCTGCACATCAGTCCATCAGCCACCTTAAAGGTAGGAGAAGCCACAGTGGTTATTAAGGTGTGACTTCCCCCTCCCCATCACCTGTCAGCACAGAGAATGTGTGAGAGGTGCAGAACCACCAGCCCAGCCCAGAGCTGGGGACTCAGAACCTGTGTTAACAAGCTCTCCTGGCACCTCTGCTCAAGAGGTGTCTCCAGCTGACACTTCCAAGGTGGCCTTTTCTTTGTCTGCTGGTTCTGGTTTTCTGTAAGTGCTTTATTGAGATACTTTCTTCTATCCAATGAGGAAAGTCACCATTTTTTAAGTGTGTGATTCAGTGATTTTTAGTATATTCCGAAAAATCCTACAGTTCTGGACCGTTCTCATTCCAGAACAGGTCCATCACACTTAAAGGGCCCATTTAAAGTCACTCTCTCCTTCCCCACTTTCTGACATCTGGCAGCCTCGAACCCACGTCATGTCCCTGTGGACTATCCTGTGTAGAGCATTCACAGAAGTGGAATCCTGTACTGTGTGGTCTTTTGCGTCTGATTTTTGTTACACAGCATAATGTTTCATCCATGAATAGTCATCCGTGTCATTCCGTGTATTGGTACTTCATGATCCTCTCGAGGGTCTGTGTTAAAAAGCTATCACAAGGAGGGTGAACCACCAAGTAACAGTCCGGTGTATGTAGACAGACTGCGCTTTGTTTATCCAGTTATCATTTGACGCATGTTGGGCTTGCTTCTCCTTTCCGAGGAACTGGGAGCACTGCTGCAGGCACTCACGTATGTACACAGTTGTGGTTGGGCGTACGTTTCCTTTTGCCTCTGACACATAGCTAGGAGTGGAATTGCTCTGTCAAATAGTAACTCTGTGTTTAGCTCTTTGAGGAGCTGCCAAGCTCCAGTGTGACTGCACCATTGGACACTCCCTTGAGCAGTGCCCAGAGGAGCTAAGAGAGTCTCCACATCCTCGGCAACACGTGGAGATTTTCTCATGGCTGATCCCAGTGGGTGTGAAACACTATAGCACGGAGCTTCTGACTTGTATTTCCCCAGTAACTGCCGGCAGCCTTCTCTTCTGTGGACACCAGTACCTGGAGACCTTTGGAGAGCCACGTGTTCTTGGCATCCATAGGGCAGACTTAAGGAGTCCCTCGGGATGCCTGCCGTCTGTGGAGTCTTGGGATCTATCAGAGAAGGCCTGGGACCTGGCCTTTAACCACTGGAAAATTCCGATTAGATGTGGAGCGTTGAAGGAAGACAAGGAGGCACAGAGTCCAGGGACGCCGTGAGGAGACTCGTCCTTCTAGAAAGCGCCTGTCAGAGGAGACATCTGTGAGCTGCAGGACAGAGTGTGAGTTCAAGTTGGACAAGATCTGACCAAGGCTGTCGGGGAACACTGGGACCCTGAGGCACCAGAGAGAGCAGGGTAGCCAAGGAGGTCTCCGTGGACCCTCCGCTTCCTTGGTGAGTTACATACAACTGCAGAAGTGTGTCTTTAGTAGAGACACTCAAAACCCTGGATTGTCTTTAAGAGTATGCCCCTTGCCAGTCTCAGAGAGGTGGAGCAGTTCACCAGTTTCCAAACAGAGAAGCAGAAAGGGTGTCAGTTGGCTCTGTGGCAGAAAAGACCTGGCAATCTGCTTCCGTAAAGATTTCCGCCAAGAAGGCCTTGTGGGACTGTTCTCCTGTGTTCCACAAGGTCACTGAGTCGGCATCAAAACAATACCATCCAACGACAGCAGAAAGATCCGCTGTACCGCTGCCCACCGGATGCTGTGGCGTGCGAGCCACTCGAGGCCATGGAGAGCGGACAGTTCGCAGGTGTCCCCGAGAGTCTCTGATTCCCTGGTAGCAGATCCCGCTGTGCAGGTGCCAGGTCTTTCCCCTCCCCTCAGGGCGGGCACCTCCCTGGTGGCAGAGCCTGAGACCGCACACAGGGCCTCCAGGGTTCCCCGACAGCGTCTCCTGAGGTGAAGCACCCCTTAAATACAGGCCCCAGGACTCCGAACTGTGCTATTTAATGTAGAACATCTGTCCTGTTGTCATCCAGCAAGGCTCTCTGTGCCTGTGACGGTAGGACTACTTCCCTGCCCCCCATGGTGCCACCACCCCGATGGTGCCCTGACAGTCTCCCAGGGGGAGAAATCTGGCTCCCAGCAGTGGCTTGAACCAGCCCATGGGTGAGACCGTGGCATGACCAGGACTTGACCCCTGGTCCACAGCACCTGGCCCAACACCCTCACCTGGGAGCGCACGTTGCCAGTTGCTAAGGCTTAATGTTGGGATGTTTTGGTTCTTGGTCTATAAGTGGATCTTCTCCCTGGTGGCCCTACGTCTCTGGATACCGGGCCTGCGTGTTTGTTTGGTACATCTTCCACTGTAGTAATATATTCCAAACACTGTGAGATCACTCTTGTGTCTCATTGAAGAAAAGTGGTTCAGAAACACGAGTGAGGTTGAAGCCTTGGCATTTTTCTTGATTGAACCTCGAGGATAATGTCAGTTTTACTCACTTTACCTTATCAGATCCAGTGTCAGTCCACTGTCCGTTCTCTTCCCCTCGGCTCCCTTCTCTTCTCACATTGAACGTCCCACCGCCTCTGCCTCTAGCTGTCTGGAGCCAGGTCAGAATGCCCAAGTTCAAAGGCACAGTTCTCAGATGGCTCCAGAACTCAGATGCCTGCCACAGGCTGGGCAGCCCTTGCACAACTTTCCCATCTGACTGGCGGGCTGCAAAGGAGGAATCACCTCCTGCCATTAAGGTTCTCCACCTTGGACGCCCAGTGGAGGGTCTCCATGAGAATCTACCCAGCAGCACCGGCTCTTGCCCCCTGCAGATAGCAGCTGTCGGTATGCAAATGACCCCGTATTTCTGGCCCACTGGCTCTTACTGCTCCCTTGGTTTTGATTATTTGCTAGAATGACTCGCAAAACTCCCAGAAAGTGCTCTACTTACAATTACAGTTTTAATATAGGAAAAAGAATATAAATGAAAAGACGCATAAGGCAAGGCCTGGGAGGATTTCCAGCATGTGGCTTCCATGTGTCATAAAGGGACATGCTACCTCCCGCATGCATCAGTATCGCTCCCCAACCATGACGCCGCCCATGGAGCTTCTGTGTTGAGAGCTGGGGGCTCCGTGGGCGTGACTCATGCCCCTCCCTGAGCTCACTGGCACCTGGAGGTGGTTTTTGTGGGCTGGCCAACCTTCACCTGAGAGATGCCGTATTAGCATAACTTGTTAGGGTAGTGGTGGCCTGGTGGCCTCCTTAGAGACACTTCAGTCACTGAGGAAATCCAGAGATTTAAGGTTATCTCTCAAGAACTCTGGGCAAGGACCCATTTCTCTAGGGCAGATCAGCTCAGATGCATTGACTAAGTTCTCTCTTTTTCCAAGAACCCTGAGATTGGCAAAGTAACAGTCGGGTCATCTGACTCACACTGTCTTGAACACAACAGACAAAATCCTAGAGCTCCAGGCTTCAAAGAGGGGGCTAGCCATCTGAGGGCTGAATCACCCCGGAACCAGTCTGGTCTCCCATCCAACCCTAGACTCTTGGGTGAACGATGTGTCCTAAACAGTTGTGTGTTGATCAGCTTCCAGTCTTGAGTTTTAATTTAAGTTTGCAAGGGGCTCATGTTCAGAAAAGGTGAATCCATTCATGAGATAATTATGTTGTGAAACTGCTGATTTCTCGCGTACTCGTTCCCTTTAAAGTTGATTCTGTCTGTAGTGGGAGGCAGGGCGGTGTAGTCCATGAGGAGTCATGTGGTTGACCAGAGGCCACGCCTCCCGATGGTTCTGCACTCTCACGTCCAGCCTGGGAAACCTGCTGGTGGGTCAGCGGTGAGTCGGCTCCCCGCCGAGGAGTCGGCTCCTGGTCGGTGACAGTGAATATGAACAGAACTTATCACTTGCTTGTTTCCTTCTTTCTTTTGAAGAGCAAGATGTGTGAGCATTCTTGGCATCAGAGTCACAGATGAGAACTGACAAGATGGACAGGGTGACCTAGTGCCTCAGATCTCCCACCTTTTTTCTTTTTCAGTCGCATAAGGAGGCAGGAGAGCAATTTCCCCGTTTCTCGGTGTTGTCTCAAGTGAGAGTTTTGCAATGGAAACTCCTTCACCCACACTGTTCCCACAAGCGTCTGTCGGACACTCGGTTACTTGGGTTGATGACAGTCCTGGTTGATGATGCTCTGGATAGAGCCGTCCTTCAGGGGAGATTCTGGGGCGGTGACCCCACCAGAGGAAGTACCCTGTCTAGGAAATAGCACCTATATATTGAGTCTTTAATCACCCCGGGGAGAAGTCTGGCTCTTGGCTCCGGCCTGCTCTGTTCTCCCTTCCTGCTGACTCTACACTGCCTGCAGCCCGTACTCCCGGAGCCTGGAAGTGCCCTGAGTGGACATGGGGCTGCTGCCTCCAAGGGGACAGCTGCTGCCTCTGGGCCCCAGAGCACACACCAGTCCCTGGCCCTGCAGGAGATGCTTGTCAAAGCTTTGTCAGTTCTCCCCCAGAAGAGGGTGGCTGCTTCGCTGGGAGGGAGATGGCTCTGCCAGTAATTGAAATTGCTGCTTTCTTGTCTTAATAAAGAAATACATGTTTAACAATGCCCAGCCTCCCCCAGTTCTCTTAAGCAGAGATAATTATTGCTAGTATTTATGGAGGGCTAGTGGGCAGGGAGCTCTGGTGGTCTAGTGGCAAAGAAGTGACAATGAAGTCCTGAAGACATGCTGTTCAAATTCATCAGCTTCTCTGTGGCAGAAGGATGGGCAGTCTCCTCCTGTGCGATTAACTGCCGCTGAAAACCCCCCGGAGGGTCAGCGGTGGGTGGGTTCCGACTTGATGGTACACAGTATGGGTGGGAAGTTACAGCAGTTGGCCCAAGCATAACAGGTGGTGAGGAAGGCACCGGAGAGGATAGGGTTCCGGTCTGTTGTTCGCCGGGTCACTGGGAGCCATACACGTCTCGATGACACCTCGCAACAAGAGGGCGGACAGGAGCTTTGGTGGCAGAGTGCATGGACAGATGTGCTGCTGACTCCAGACCCGTGCTTCCCTGGAGATGCGGGTCCACCAGCCACTGCAGCAGAGGGGGCTGGGCATTCCTCTCCTGTTAGGTTTTGCGCTTCCGAAACTGGCTGGAGGGTTGCCGGAAGTCAGGACCGACGTGATGGAGTGAGTTTGATGTGGGTGTTGAGTAAGCAGGAAGGTGACTTGATCGCGCAGTGAGTTAAGAGTTGGGCTGCTACCCAAAGAGTCAGCAGTTCAAATCCACCAACCACTCCAGAGGCAAAAGACGAGGCGGTCGGCTCCTCATTTGGGCCCCAGAAACACTGGACTTCTCTGTCCCCTCTAGTGTCACTCTACCTTTTAGTGTCACTAGTAATTGGATCTACTACATGGCAGTGGGCTTTATTTTGAGGGGAAGATCTTTGTGCGTTTTTTGCTTATTCTTCTATGAGGTAGATATAGATAATAACCGTAAAGCATGGCAAGTGCTTCCATCTGACTTTGAACCTGGGTCCTTCTAGTCCTGTGGTCTACAATATGCACAGTGCCCAGCGGAAGCATCCTGTTACATAGTTTGATGTGTGTTTTGTGGACTCCACTTAGGCCTACCGTAAATACTGGCTGTGTGAATTTTATTCATGGTTGAACCCCTCGAGGCAGCTCTGTTCCTTGCAGTAATGGTATCCGTCAGGGTGTTCCTGTCCCCAGAACGCTGCTGCCCACCCGCCTTCCGTGAGTTTGCTCAGCTCATGCGCTGCCCAGGCTGGTGCTGGGCAGCTGGCTGTGGAAGGTACACAGCAGGTGTGTCCCTGAGAGCGCGTTCAGGGAAAGGATGTACAGAGACGTACCTGACAGAGTTCTCCTTTCCCTGCCATTATAGGGGAAGGGATAAGTTCGTCGTGGTTCTGTCTCAGCCATTTATAAATAGCAGCAATAGGCACATTCAGGTCCAGGGATGCTCAGTGGTCAGTATTGTGTGTACACAGTGGAGATTTGACAGGGACCGGAAGTGGGGTGTTCCAGTGTACACACACAGTGCTTGTTCCTAGGTCCTGCCTTAAAATGTGGCTGCTGCCCTGTGGAGAGCTGTAGCACATCAGAGCTTGAAGGGTAGCAGAGCGTGTGTCTAGTCCACCCAAGGAGCCCTGGTGGTGGCGTTTGTAACATATTGACCTGCCAACACAAAAGGCTGGCAGTTTGAATCCACCAGCTGATCTAAGGGAGAAAGATGGAGTCTCCTCCTGCAAAGATTGCCAGCCTTGAAAACCTGATGGAGGCTCGCTGTGAGTCAGACCCACCTTGATGGCAGTAGGTTTTGATGCTAAAATAGCTAAGCACTTGTCTGGTAACCCAAAGGTTGGTGATTCAAACCCATTGGCTTCTCAGCAGGAGAAAAGACTTGCAAATCTGCTCTTGTGAAGATCCCAGGCCAGGAAACCAGATGGTTACTGCCCTAGAGGGCTACCATGAGTCATTATCAACTCAAGGACACAGCAACAAGAATAATAATGGCTAGTCCGTCCACCCCCACTCACTCCCACATCTCACAGGAAACTGGCGCAGGGAGGAGGAACGGGGTGTCACAGAGCTAGGATTCCAGTCTGATCCCTGCCACTGATGAGTTGGGTGACACTGGACAGTGGATTGTGGGATTTAACTGGAAAGTTTCTCCAAATATGGGAAGTTGAATGTAACAGGACCTTCATGGTTAAGACCACTGTAAATGGCCGAAATGAAGTATGTTAAATATAGGAACACCTTTATCTAGGACACGAGACTTCTCATGCTTCACGCACTCCTGATCTCGTTGGATAATGTCTTGGGACATTTCTGATAAGTGGGTAAATGGTCCAGATGATGATTTAAAGGACCCCTCCTCCTGCATGAAGCATCATTTTCAAAGAGTGTGAAGAATATAGTGTGGTGTTTTCTGGTTTTCACTAAGGTTAGCCTTAGAGACAGTGCCATATCCATGATAAAGTGACATAAACTAGCATTTCCTTTTGCATGGTGCTCCTCTTAACATCCTTTGGAAATGTCTGGAAGTTTTGGCCTGTCCATGGTTTTGACATTGGGTAACCACCTACTGCAGAAGGAGATGGATTGAAATAATGACTTGAGAACTGGAATAGAACCATGTTCATGTTCTCAGGCTGAAGCAGCCAACCGTCCCTGGCATAGATGTCTAAATGGGAAAGGTGTTTACATAGATTTTTCTAGAGGATCTGATGTTAGGACTTCTTACTGTGAATAGACTTCTCCCCTGCTCTTCTCTTTCTCTTCTGCAAACATCAAGATGCTTGCTGCAGTCTACTTTGTCCCCCTTCTCTGGAACATGTCTAGTAGATAGTGGAAAATGAGAGTTTGTTGGAGATTCATCTCATACGTTTCTTGGACACTGGTGGAGACTACGGGGGACAAAGCCCTGCCATTCAGCTCTTTAACAGTGAGCACATCCATGTAGGATAGCTCTGAGGCCTCCCCTTGAAACTTACAGGATTGGCTGGGTAACTTAGGACCCAAGAACGTCCCTCCTCCCAGAATCTGTGATTCATGAAAGAAAAAGAATTTGTGTAGACCATCTTGTAGGCACACTTGTGACATAGTTTGTTTTGAAGCTTCATCCCTTGAACGTTAATCATATTTGTGTATTCGGTCAGCAGACATGTACTGGATACCTTTGATGTGCTGGCAGTGTGTCAGGGCCTACGACGCCTCAGTGGCACGCTGGTTCAAGTGCTCAAGTGGAAGTCGCACCATCCTTGCCTGGAGGAGCATCTGGTGGTTCTTCCAAACACATTTGTTCAGCCTTCTGGCAGCCCGTGGTGTAGATGGTATTTTTTGTCAATTCCAAAATTCTTCTCAGATATTTCTTATTCTTTCATTTTATTTCTAACATGACAATTTTTAAAACTGTTTTCTTTCTTAGTTATGAGTTATTTCCACTGAAAAAAATTTTATGTAGAGAGATATAAAGAACATTAAGATGTCCTCTAATAATAATATATTAAAAAAAATTCCTACCTAGAAGTAAGGGAGCTCTGGTGACTTAGTGGTAAGGAGTGATACTGCCAACCCTGACACACACAGTTCGAATCCACCAGCTGCTCTGTAGGAGAAAGATAAGTGATCTCCTTTGTTGGTTTGTTGCCTGTGTGAACCGACTGGAGGGAGATTTGGTTGTGAATTGGCACATGATAACCACCACCTAGACATCAGCACCATTAACATCGCCCTCTGTCATTGGCCTGTGAATAGGTAACTTCAGCGGTCATACACTGTATTGTTAACTTGGGCTACAGCATTTAACTTGTTGAATGGTTTACTTGTGTTTGGCGTCCTTGCTCATATGGTAATGTTGAAGTGAGCACCTTTAAGCATACACCCATAGACCTCTGTCTGCACTCTGACCATTTCCTTTCTAGTGCACCGTGTGTTAATATCCATCAAGATCATACTAAGTTTGTTAATATTTTGATCCCCAAGCACAACAGTCTAGGATAGCTTTCCAAACCTTTCCTCACTTGAGAATTTTCTGTTTTGTGAGGTTTTAATCATGTGTCAGGCAAAAACTTGTGTCATGTGCGTTTTGCCTATACATGTTTATTTCATTGTTTTCACTCCTTTTTTATTGAGGTGAGACATATATGTTACAAAACATGTGTTGTCTTAGCCATTTTTAAGAATATAATTCTGCATATAATTCCATTCACGCTCATGACTGTACATTTTCTATGGCTCGGGGTCTTTTAAAGTCTCACAAACAGAAACTCCAAACCAAACTACTTGTCATTGAGTTGGTGCCGCATGGTGGGCCCATCATGTCAGCGTGGACTGCACTCCACAAGGTTTGATCCTTCAGACGTAGACTGCCAAGTCTTGCTTTCAAGGTGCTCCTGGGTGGATTAGAACCAGCAGTCTTTTGATTAATAGCCAAATTCTTAAATATTTATACCACCCCAGGCTGAGCGAAAAACCTCAGTGCCTTTAAATAATACCTCCCCGCTCCCTCCCTTCTCCTGGTAGTCCCAGGTAAACGGATCAAGGTGTGTCTCCGTGCCTTTGCATTTCCTAGATACTTCATATATTTATCCTTCTGTGTCTGCCTGACTTTACTCAGCATAATGTTTTCACGCTTCATCCATACTGTAACATGGTACCAGAAAACGTACGTGGGTGTGTGGGTGTGGGGGTGTGTGTGTTTATAACAGTCCATTGCATGGTATTCCGTGGATATACCACAGTGTGTTTCTTCATTCATATGGTGGCTTGTTCCTACCTTTTTGACTCTGTATTGCATATGACTTCCTCTATGTCTGGGAAGTTTTTGTATAGTGCATGATGAGAAAGTTCCCAAATTCTAACCATCTCAGCAGCAGAATTGACCATGCCGTTGTTTCTGGTTATTCTTTTAATTACTGTAACGTCTGAGAAGGCATCTCCAGGCTTCTATGTTTTAAAGATTGGAGGTGGAGAGAGGGTATTACGCCTGACATCTGGAGATGTGACTGCTCAGATTCCTGGTCTGGAAAGAGGTAGAGGCGGCCTTTCCCCGGGGCTTGCTTCGGGGTTGTGGGCCTGGGAAATGTAAATACGTGAGTGTTCTCTTAGAGGCGTTTACTCCTCACTAAGAGTCTTGGAGGCGATGCAGGATTTCCTTGTCAGATAAGGAAGCTGAGGCCCCGTCGGACTAACTGTACCTGGTGATGGTTCTGTAGGTCACAAGTACAAAGGGCTGGAGCACAGACTGCAGAGCTGTCTGCTCATTGTTGTCTTCATCATGTGACACGGCCTGAAAATGTCAAGAACAAGCACCGAAGAGGGATCAGTAGAACCCTGGCCTTCCTTGGGTCTTCACTTCTTGGCCTGGACACCTCACGTGTGGCCACCACATGTCAGTCAAGGAGATGTGTATGTTGTTGGGACATTAAACAGGTTTCAGCAGAGGCTCCAGCCTAAGAGAAACCAGAAGGAAAAGCCTGGCAATCTCCTAACGAAGCTCAGTGAGAACTCTCCACTCCACAGCTGACCGTGGGCTGGTTCAGGCCAGGCCAACATTTGGCTCTGTTGTGCGTGAGCTGGAGGTTGACTCAACAGACACGAACGCCACATCTGCCAGTGTATCCGCCTTCATTTGTTGCCCAAGAGATTAAACAACAAGCAAAACTGAACCGTGGTCATAAACACGTCTGTTCTAAGTGGATTAGGCTTTGTGTCTTCTCACCCCTTCTCACACTCTATTTTTTTTTTCCTTTTTTTAAATCAGAGGGCACTGCCCCAAGACTGAGAACTAAAGGACAGATTGTTTCATCCCTGGAGACTCCATCCAGGAGGGCGGACCATTAATGGTGTGGAAAATGAAGGCAGGGCCTGGCCGTGCGGGGTGGGGTGCGTGCCTCTTTAAGAGATTTACGTGGAGGTCTGAGCTGGATAGACAGCTCGGTGGTACATCACCATGCAGGCGACATCAGAGACTTTCTTCTTCGGTTGGATGCATTATCATAAAAAGTGATTTAGACTGGAGCTGATTGATGCAAATGGCCCTGTGTTCTTTCCTATCATTAGCGGCCTCTCTCAGTGGCCAGAGGCAGTGATTAAAGCTGTCATTTGGAGCTGCTCATTAAAGACAAGCCCCAGAATAGCAAGAGGAAAAAAGGTTGGAGAGGCAGAGCCGTATCCATATGTACAGACATATATGTGTGTCCTTCCCCCCACCCCCTTCTGTTTTAAAAGTGCATCCTCCCTTTCCAGATTGAGCCATTGAAATCAAGGCTGTAGAGACATCTCCACTGAGAATATAGAATGCTCTTTTGCAAGTGATATTAGATTTTGGGGAGTGTCACAGTCGATTCTGATGACAGCTTGCATACATGTGATGAAAGGACCCGAGGGTGGGTATTGTGTGAGGTGCGTTTTGTTAGGGATTGACCCTGGTGAGAACTCATTAAGTCTCCCTCCTCCCAGGCTGGGGCCCTCAGAGAGCAGAGGGGAGGGCTGCCCAGGGAAGTTGCCCCAGGTGGCCGATGTCTGCTTCAGGGACACAGAGAGAGGAAGGAACAGCAGTGAGGGTGCTTTGCTGAGCAGAGGGGATGGTGATAACCTGAATGTCAGGTGGAGACAGAGGTTCGGGGGTGGGGGGGTAGGTGAGAGCCAACTGGCGGGGTGGGAGAGGAGGTGAACAGAGGGAAGGCCGCGTGTGTAACTAGAAGTGACTGTCACAGCCTCCATGTGGTACAGCCTGGTGCCCTGACTGGTTAAACTGCCCTTCTCAGTAAGCTGGACTTCCCTGGCCTGCTGCCTCAGGTCCCCTAAATAACTCAGTCCTGTCCATCCCACTCTGCATTGAGGTGAGTGTCCACGTGATAGCCCAAAGTGACAGAAAGTCCTCAAAAGCCTTTGTCCCACCCTCCAAATGAGCTTTCCCCGGCCCACAGTGAGGCCTGAGATTGGGGGTGGTGGTCTGGGTGGGGACCATGGAAACCCCACTGGTTTCCAGTCGGTGATGGGCCAAGCACACCCTTGCTTGCTGGGTTTCTCTCAGCATTGAGCTCTCTCCCCCAGCTGGCATGCACCTCCTCATCCACCGTTCCCCTTCGGAATTCCTCCGGGAGAAGAAAATGTGAAATTATAAATTTAATTTCTCACTCTGATGAACTGGTCTTATACATAAAAATTTAAATTATGCTTTTTTCTTTCCACTCCCCCCCCCACCGAAAGTGAGGACCAGCATCCGTGATGCAACCCCCATCGTCTCCATGACAACCCCTTGAATGTGGCGGTCATGTGACTTCACAGGCACAAGCCCTTGAAATGAAGCGAAGGAAGTTTGCCTTTCCCTTCTGTAATCGCCTCTTGGGCTCCCACATGGGGTTGGATTCAAGTGGGGAGGGTTCCTGTCGGAGTCGAGGGCGCAGAGCAAGGTGGTGCTCCGTTGGCCTTGACAAGGAGCTGGAATCTGTGGCAGAGAGAGAGGGTGCTGGTCATGCTGCAAGCCAGCTGTTGGCGTGGAAGGGATGGCCTTTGTCTTCCTCTGCTGACTTCTACCACATCGCCGCCCACACGGCCCCGGCCCAGGTCTGTCGCATCAGGCCCTATTAGCACCGAAGCTGGGCTGTGATGTTCCTCTCCTCGGGGAGCACATGGCACAACTGAACAAAGTCACTGGTAATCAGTGTTTACAGCCTGCCCCCTAGGGAGCCAGCCCTGCCAGCTGGCACTCTCACACGCTGAGCTTGCTCCCTTCCCCTGGCAGGGCGGCGGCCTAGCTGGGCCCAGAGGCCACCCGGCTGCGGGGACAGCCCACCTGGGGCCCCAGGACACCCGCCACTGGCCACATGCATTGCCCGCTGCCTCCCAGAGTGGACACTGGCTGAATTCACAGCCGAGACACTGCCGCTCATCTGCTTGGGCCCTGTTAGGCTCTGGAGAAGCAACAGCACACATGCATGCGTGGGCCTGCCCGCGTGGGGGAGACACGGCTGTTTCCCTGGCGGGAAGGCAGTGCTGGGGGACATTTCCTAAGTTCAGTCCTCTGTGGATGGAATGGTGGGGTTGGGTCGTGGGGGCAAAGTGACCGCAGGTGGAGAGACACAGGAATGCTGGATGTGTGTGCGTATCCATTTTCGACGTCGCTGCCCAGGAATGACAAAGTGGCTGTGTAACCTCTTTGGATCCCAAGCCTGATGGATTTCCTGTGCAGGCAGAATTCCCCAGCACCCAGACACCCCTGACAGATTTCTCTCTTGAAGGACTCTCCCAGCGAGAGAGGACAGACAGTACAGTAGGATGCCCAGCTCGCTGAAGTCACAGGATTCCAAGTTTTTTGTTTTATTTCAAGGTTAGGTTGTCTTACCATCCATCTGTCCTGAAATCTTTATGGAATATGCACTGGTGTCGTTGTGAGTTAAGAGATCAGTGGTTCAAACGCGCTTGCATTCCTTGGAATAAGGGTGAATCAATCACCTGTTCCTGTCAAGACATAGAGTCTTGGAACCCTGTGGGGCAATTCTGCTCCGTCCTACGAGGTCACTGTTAGTCAGAACCGACTTGGCAGCCCTGGATTAAGGTTTCAAAGCTTTGTAGGAGGAAGAAGGGAAAAGCACGAAGGCTTTTGGAAAAAGTAGAAAGGCCTTGTGGACGCCTTGGTATAAGTGGCCCACCTGGTATAGGTGGGA
>NW_006399830.1:8235557-8276059 GCF_000299155.1 Elephantulus edwardii | reverse complement strand
GTGGGAGAGGTTGAAGGACCACTGTCCTCGGTCAGAGGTGCAGATGGGTGATTGCCAGCCCAACTGGTGTAGGTGGGAGAGGTTGAAGGACCACTGTCGTTGGTCAGAGGTGCAGGTGGGTGGCTGCCAGCCCACCTGGTATAGGTGGGAGAGGTTGAAGGACCACTGTCGTCGGTCAGAGGTGCAGATGGGTGATTGCCAGCCCAACTGGTGTAGGTGGGAGAGGTTGAAGGACCACTGTCGTCGGTCAGAGGTGCAGGTGGGTGGCTGCCAGCCCACCTGATGTAGGTGTGAGAGGTTGAAGGACCACTGTCCTCGGTCAGAGGTGCAGGTGGGTGGCTGCCAGCCCACCTGGTGTAGGTGCGAGGGGTTGAAGGACCACTATCCTCAGGTAGAGACTCAGGTGTGTGGTTGCCAGCCCACCTGATGTAGGTGGGAGAGGTTGAAGGACCACTGTCGTCGGTCAGAGGTGCAGGTGGGTGGCTGCCAGCCCACCTGGTATAGGTGGGAGAGGTTGAAGGACCACTGTCGTCGGTCAGAGGTACAGGTGGGTGGCTGCCGCTGAGCCAGCTCCAGCTCACTGTGAGGTCAGGTACAAGAGAACAAAATGCTTTGCTGGCGCACATCACCCTCCCCGTCAGCAGCAGGTGGACCTGTCATAGTGGCTGTCGTCCCACCAAGGGTCCCCTCACCCTCCCTGGCTCCCTGCTTCAGCTTCTACCTGCAATTGATCCTCTTGATTGCACATTGAGATCCGTAAGGTTTCCTCTGACTCTTTTCCCAGAGTAGATCACCAGGCCTTTCTTACTAATCTTAAATGAACTGGACAGTATAAATGTGCCCTGAATACCGTAGGTGCTCAATTCATATCTTCCAGATGAATGAATGAATGAATGCTTGAGGTTAAAAGCCTCTTACGAGTAAGTCTGTATGCATCCCAAACGTAAAGAAATGTTCCTCAGAAAGGATGAAAAAATGAGAACTTTTTAATTGCAAATATATTTTTATAATTTATTATTTTAATTAATTTTCATGAAAATTTACAGAAACTTTGGATTTCCATTCACTCATTGTTGTACTTTTCTCCCTGCCCAACCCTCCCCCCTGAGAATTTTTTTTTAAAGACTGAAAAAAATTGGAGCATGTTTTTAGGCTGAGTAGTAAGAATAACTGGAGAGGAAGCAACAGGACTTTTGATGAAACAAGTTCCCAAAGGTGATCAAGAGGGCAAGGTCAAGAGCAGAGAAGAATTTTCATTAGCTGTAAGAGAGTCCTCTGTCCACAGAGACCAGAGCTGAGGGGATTATAAAAAGGGATGAAGATGGGGGAGTGAACAGCCAGTCATTTTCAATTTTATATCGCTTAGGAGTGCTTTCAGCTGCAAGTAATATAAGTGTGGCTAGCGGAGTCTGAAACCAGTAAGGAGTTGTTTTTCTCACATGGTTGTAAGAAAGCTGAATATGGGCCGTTGTGGACATTGTTTGAGTGGTTCAGCAGGGTCACGGTCAGTGTCTTTGTGACTCTCTTGGCCTCTCGCTCATGACCACGTCATGGTGATGGCAACTCTAGGTGCATCCCTGGAAGCACCCTGGCGCACTTCTGCTTGGCTCTCGCCATTGACCAGAACACCAGGGAGGGTGGAAAGGTGGGCACTTCATCTCCGATGTGGTGTGGGCAGTGGAGAAGGGGTGAGGAGAGCATCAGCCAGCATCACCAAGCACTTGGTCAGGAGTACCTCTCATCCCGTCAGCCCCTGTGCAGGTCTGCAGTGCCCACGAAGGTGCTGAGCTCCAGACTGTCTCACGTGGGCTTATTTCTTCGGGAGTTAAAAAAGTTCATGGGGGCTTCCTCTCTGAAGAGGGAGGAGGAAAAATTCACTTAGTCACCTGCACATTCTTAGAGCTCTGTTACACCTACTTAGGCTGAACTTTTCTCTCCTTTTCTGGGGTCTCTTCACTCCACCAAAGGAAATCAAACCCTTGCACATCACAAAACCAGTCCTCCTCCGTACCAGCACTTGGCTCAAGTCCAGCATCTCCATTTTAAATTTTTACCTCTTTGCTTCAGATCTCCAGAACACGCATTCTCTGTAACAACTAGACTTGGAAGATGGGAAAGCAAATCTGAGTAAATATAACCTCACCTAACCTGTGTGAAAAGGAACCCGTATGATGTAATGTGTTACATGGTGTGCTGCTAACCAAAAGGTTGGCGGTTCAAAGCCACCAGGCCACCAACTGCCCCATAGGAAAACAATGGGTAGTTTTCTCATTGAAAGCTTTACAAACTCAGAAACCCCATGAAGGGTCTCTCTGAGTCAGAATCATCTCCATAGCAGTGAGTTTAGGTTTCAGAAAGGTGTGTGAAAGAAGCTGGGGTGCACAGTTGTTAACACGTTGCCGCACTTTTTAAATTGATGGCCCATGCTTAGAACACATTTGAGGTCATTAGCAGCAGTGTGTTAAACGTTCTGTCAACAGAGAAGCAGTGGTTCGAATCCACCAGCTACGTTAGTCGTGTGATAAGGCTGAGGCTGTCAGCTCCCATGAAGGCCCTGGGAACCCGGAGGGTCACTTAGCCCAACCCTTTCGTGACGAGTGGTCACGAGTCAGAATTGACCCGTAGCACAGAACATAGCAGGGTCTGTGAAAGGTCTTCAGAGGGAGCTTTGAGATCTTTGGCCCCCTCAGACGAGCGTTTTACATCTGCTGGCACACCTTTTCACCAGTGGGCAGATGCATCCTCGCTGCTCGACAGAACTAGGTCCCCAGGAGTGGAGTGAGCCGGCCCAAGGGAAGTGGAGAATGACTTTGTTTTCACTCAGGCCTTTTCCTGCCTCTCTGGGTAGTTTAAGAAGCTCTGGTGATACGATGAGTTACGTGTCATGCTTCTGACTGACAGGGTCACTGGTTTGAGTTTACCAGCTGATACCAGGCAGAAAACGGGCTTGGATTGGGTAGATAGGTTGCATCCCCCTCTGTGGAATTCACTAGAATGAAGAGGCCCAGTGCATCTCAGAGAACGCTTCTCAGCCACTCCCATCCCCTCTCACTGATTCCTTCCATGATTCCAGCCACCCTAACCCACTCCCTCTACCCTGGAGCCACTTCCAGCCCGTTGCCACCCTGCATCAAGTTCTCAGGTGATGATAATGTTTATGGAAGCAAGCTGCCCATCTTGTCTTCTAGGGAGCAGCTGGTGGATTCGAACTGCCAAACTTCTATTTAGCAGGCCCACTTACCGCACCAGGGCCCCTTTCCACCACCCTTTGGGATCAATGAGGTGTCCTGTCCCCACCTGAGACACTTGCTCCCTGAAAGGCTTGGCCTCTCCGATCCTCCCTAGTGTCTTGGCTGCGTCTCCATCCTCTAACCCCCCAGTGTGAGGCCTCATCCCTCCCCTCCACCGTGCTGCATATCTCATATCTGCCCACCATGCTGTGCCCTATTAAGTATTAAATGACGATCACTAAATTCATTTCATTTGTGCCAGAGGCCTTGTTCAAAACCTGTTTCCCCTGCAAAGCTGGGCTATGGATTAGTCCCCACTCCCCCCGCTCGTGCGGCAGAGTGGTTCTCATCTCTTTTTAATGCCTTTGGCAAGGGACAGAAACAGGGCACGAGAAGGAAGGCCTGGGAAGGGAACAAGAGAGTGAGAGAGAGATACACACACACAAAGGCAGAACAAGAGGGACAGAGAGGCGTCGTGAGAGCCGCACGTTTTGTTAGAACACGGGCCCTGCATTTACCAGGATTACTGGAGGGAGAGCAGGGTTTGATCCTGGCTCCACTGGGAGAGAAGGAGGCTTTATTGTGCCTTTTTTGACATTGCACAGTGAGATGAGAGTGGTGTGCGGTGTGCGTGCTCGTGTGTGTATGCACCATCCGTGTGTACCTACCTGCAGGATGCGCGTGCACTTGGCACACATCCCGTTTTCACAGCAGAGCCCCTCAGGTGCGTTCTTACGAAGACCAGACACAGGAAGCCCCGGCCCCCTTTCTAGCAGACCTCTTTATTTCTCTCCGCCTTGGTCTGACTCGGAGCAGCAGGATGTGCTCCTGTCAGACAGATTACAGCGTCTCTGAAATGGGGCTATCGACATGTGTGACTTGATCCATTTTAATAGGGACCCGGGGGGAGTTGCCTCCCTGTCCCACTGAGCTTTCTGTTCTTTAAGGACAGGCAGACAGGGGTTAACCCTTTGCAGCCAGCAGGTTGCCAGCCTCCCGCGTCCTCCCAGCAGCCTTTTTGTCCCGGCCATTGTCTGGGGGGCGAGCAGGCAGCCCTGCTCCGAGCTGCCTGCTTATTATCTCGAATGAGCCGAGCGCACCCCAGGAGGAAGACAGAGCGGCGTTTTGAACCAGCGCGTTTGATTTCCTGCCTTCCCTCGAAAATAATTAGAAGTGCCGGTCCAGGTAGAAGCAGGGACGAGGGGAGGACATACATTGTCTAACCCTGGTGTTTTGTTTGTGACAAGATTTGCTGTCTTGGCCACACTGGCCTGTTAGGTCGTCATTAGCATTGAAGCAGGGGCAGCTGGGAGCTGGAGGAGGACTGCTGGGTGACAGTGGGGGTGACCATATGCAGGAGGGGATTGGCTTTGCAAAGCCTCCCCCTTACCTCCTGCCCTGACTCCTGGCCTCACCCAGGGCCTGTGGTCACCCTTTGCTCTCCACTGCAGGACTGGCGGGAGGTTGGCTCCCTGAGGGTAAGCAGCAGAGGTCCTGGGTGCAGTAACTTCTGCTGAGACCTGCCCAGCAGCCCCCCCACTTCCTTGCTCTCCCTACAGGGGTCCAAACCCCCAGAGGGCAGCTCAGAGCAGGGCCTTGAACTCCTGCTTCAGACTGCCCTCCTCCTGATTCTCTGCCACCTTCTTTCCGTCCTTCCCATTTCAGTTCAGTGTATTGACGTCCCTCAATCTGTGGAGGCAGCACTCCTGAGCACTTGCAGGTAAATGGAATTTTTAACAGGCAGAATCCTGTGTGCCAGAAATTTATATAGTCTAGCCAGTACTTGTAAGTCACATTGTCACACCATTCTGGCTGATGTGTTAATGTGAGGCCACTAGGATTTCAGATACCAGCTGGGGCACTGTGGTGGACAGGTTTCAGCAGAGCCTCTAGTCCAGGACACAAGGACTGATGAACCACTTCCAGAAATGTGGAAGCCCTAAGGGTCACAGAGAATATTGTCTGGCGTGGTGCTGGAAGGTGAGTTAGAAACCCAGAAACTCATTGTCGTTCAGGCATAAGTAACTCCTAGCTGACCCTCCATGGGTGTTTGTAAACAGCTTCTGTCAGTGGCGTGGAAGGAGACTGTCTGTCCTTGTGCCACAGAGCAGCTGCTAGATTCAAACTACTCACCTGGGCTTAACAGCACGACTGTGTATCCACTCGACCATTAGAGGATTCTCTGAATTCACAGGAACACACTTGAACATGACAATGATACGGGACCTGATGATGTTTTGTTCTGTTGCACATGGGTTTCCCTGAGTCAGAGGCACCTTGACAGCACGCAGCTGATAGCACCACATTGTTTAGAGTTGGTATATTTTTAAAAAGCTGAAAATACAATGCCACCCCATTTACTAAGAGATGGGAGAACATGAACCTGGAGCTCCTTTTAAAAAGTGAGGATTCCCTTAACACAGCACACACTCCACAGCCTGCTGAGTGGTTGGGGAGCCCCATTCTCAAAGAACACCTGCTGTGACTCCACTTGCGTAAGCCCATTCTGCATGCAGTAATCCCCATTCATATTCCACAGCTGGAGAAGGAGGGTGTTGGTCAAGGCTGGGAGGGGGCCCCAGGCTTTCAGCTGTAAAACCCTTGGCCCTCAGGACCTGCCACTGAATTGTCATGAACTTTGACCTGTTCCCCTCTTGTCACTGTCCTATTGGGATTGGCGATTTCATTAGGATTTTGCAACCTTTTCATTTATTTCCTGTGAATCCCAGTGCAGACCTAGTTGATCGCACATCTGTCTTTTACTTTTCCTTTGGGAGAAGAACTCCATTACCCCCCCTCCCATCATTGTCACTGCCTTTCCTGCCATGACTGTTTTGCCACTGAGTGAGAGGCGGGTAGGAAATGGGACGTGTTTGGGGGGAAGTTGGCAGAGTGGTTCCCAGTAAGAAGCGAGGAGAAGACCAACCACACAGCGAGTGTCAATTGTTGTTGGCCCCGACACATCACTGCGCTGCATGGCAGGAGAGCACATTCCCTCCTGTTCCAGCCACGGTGTCAGTTGCGCTCCTTCCACTGACCCTCTGCTTTCCCAACTGTGATGTCCTTCTCCAAGCACTGGCCCTCCTGGACGCTCTATAACGTGGCCACAGTATGTAAGACAAGCCTTCTCAGGGTGCACTGCGCCCGAGACACCTTTCTTCTGACAGCATGTGAGACATCCTGGGTTCATTGTAATTCAAAGGCTTTCTTTTCATTGTCCAGTTTCTAAATGTGTAGAGGCAACTGAAAATGCCATGGCCAACATGGATGTCAGAAAAGGCTCTGAAACTTCCACCAGGACACAGAGACGCTAACACAGCAGGAAGAAATGAGGAACGAAGAGAACTCAACAGAAGATTTCAAAGGGCAACTCAAGCAGACAAAGGGGTTGAGGTTTCCAACTCTGCCGCCCAGCGTGGAGTCGGACATGTGGATGGCGGTGGGGCTGGGCTTTGAGAAGGACCATGGCTGGAGCACCAGGACAGTGGTTCAGAGAGCAGCTGCTCTTGCTGTCCAGAAAGACAGTGGAGGACCCACGTCCCGGCCAGCGCCTACCTCCCATTGTGTATCGAAGGGTTGGATGCAGCTGGGACAGTGTCATCTGTTGAGGTGAGCTATACTCTCAGTGGGGTCTGAACAGCCTTCTCCTGCCTTTCTAGTCCTAGAGTCAGTGGCTCGACTTGTCTGCCCACACCGTCCACCTTCAGTCCATGGCCGCTGCATCGTGATGGCGGTCAGGGAGGAGCTCCCTGCCCACCACGCTGCCTTTGAATCGTCTTAGAAATGCTGGGCTCACTTCTCCCCACTCTGCACCTTCTTTACACCCCACACCCAGAAATGGCTCCCATCTGCAGCCTTCTGTGGATTAGTCCAAAACATGACCCGAAGGGCCACCCTCTCCTCCTTCCAAACGAGAGCCCCATCTGTTCTCCTCGCGGCGCTCTGCCTGGTGCCAGATTTTTTGGGTGAGGAGCAGCTCTTCATGTAGGCTATTAGGTCGAGAAACTCAGACCTGCGAATGTTTTTAGCCGCAATTATTTTTAGAGTGATGATTCTGTCAGAACTGGATCAGAGCACCAGCAAAGATTAAGGCAAGGGGCCTCGCACACCCTCCTGCAGGCACACCGAGCCATCCAGATCCGCTTCTGGCTTATATGACGCTGTGGGGCGGTAGTGGGAGAAGGTTCACCTTCCGTGCTGAAGCCCGGGGTTAGGTTCCCAGCCAGTGCCCCTTATATGCAGCCACTAGCTGTCCCTGGAGGCTTTCACACGCACTGCTGTGGTCCTGAGCAGATCTCAGCAGAGTTTCCAATTAAGTCAGACTAGTTCCCCATGGTGGACAGCGTTTGCTGGAGCTTCCCGATTAAAACAAGCCTGGAAGCAGGAGTGGCATCCGCTTCCGAAATGGCTTGTCTGCGGAAACTCTATGAACAGTGCTCAGGCCTTTCGTTCATAGGGTCGCTATGCGTCGTCTACGACTCGATGGCACCAAACAACAATAACAACAGAAGAAAGGCCTAGCGATCTCCTTCTTCACATCAGCGAATAGATGGCAACCATCTGACCCCCAGGTGCTCACTGGGTGGAACAGGACCAAGGCTGCTTGCTGCCTTATTTAGCTGTGGATGGAATCACTGTGAGTCAGGGCCTCGTTGAAGGCAGCTAAATGACATACGATGTTACAGAGTCAAACTTCAGCATGGTCATTTTTTCATGGTTTTTCTCTCTTAAAATTTCCTATTGTGATTTGAAAGTTAGAAAATCAATTGTTTTTTCCATCCATGGATTCATGCACATCTTGTTCAATGACTTTAATTGTGATATGCTGTAACACATACCTCTTGCTTCCTGCCTGGGATTCTCTTTTCCATGAATCCTTCTAGCCTATGTTTTCCGGCCTTCTGAGGGTTAGCCCTTGGTATTTGCCATCCCTGTGATCGTGTATAGTTAGTTCTTGGAAGTGAGTACCTCTCTGAGATGAGTGATCACCTTATGGACCTACATGGACTTACGGACAGCTCACGGACTTGGGAGCCAAACGCTGAAACACAGAAATGTGTTCGGTTCCACAGCCGAAGGGTAACTACAGAGCACAGTGTTGGGGGCCCACCAGTCTCTCCTGGACCGATCAGTACATTTCTGTGGCTTTGAGGCTTGTGCCCCCTCTGTCCAGGATCTCCTGCCGGCATCACTGTTGAGTGGTCAGCGGTGGTCTGGGGACGACCAAGTTCTCCTGGTGCCCGAGACATAAAGGGTGAGGCTCCCGGTCCTTCGGACAGTCGTTCCTGTGCATCTTCACCCCTCCCCCCCTGCGCTGGGCTGGGAGAGGCTAGGAGTTGCACGTTAGATGGCGGCTCACAAGTTGTTCTGAGACCCCAGTCACCGAAGCAGGATGGAGAGTGTTTGTTGCCTTTGTGGACTGTGTTGCGCCAGTTGACCTTGGTGTCCTTAGAGTCTGTGGTCCTGAGATGCTGGGACCCAGAACTCGTGCCCTCAGGGTACTCGATGATGACTTTGCCCCCGTGTTAACCCTGCTGTACACGTGGATGTATTTACAGAAGTTTCATATGCTTGGGGAAATGCAGTGTGCCAAGCCTATGACCTGTCCATGGCCGTGGCTGTCGTCTCTCACCTGCTCGTGGCTGCCTGCCTGCCTGCCTTTGTGTAGTCACTTGGAGATGAAAGTTTCTTCGTGACAATGTGGGTGATGCTTGCGGGACTGTTGGCTCCGTCTGTGGTGCTTGTGCCTCTTGTGTACCTCCCTGTGCCTGCCTTTTCTTTAGTGATACCGTGGCTTTGACATGGTCTTCTACACCTACGGTCCATCAGTGTGGTGTCCCCCAGGTGCACGCTGCAGCCGAGGCTTCCAGACCACGGCCCTCTGTGTTCTCTCTTCCACATTCCTCTTTCTTCAAGATCTGCTTAAACCGGCCTCCTCACCACGCGTCCTCTTGCGCCTCAGGAGTCTTGCCCGTGTCCTTGTCCCTAAAACCTCTGGCCACGCCGCCACCTGGACAGGCGTTTGTTTGGGTGTGCGCTCTAGCTGGTCCTAAACGGTGCATTGTCACCGAGCGGCCCCTGCATGGCCAGCTTGCCGAGCTCCCTCCCGTCAGGCCTGGGGCGCTGCCCCGCACGCTGCCCGAGAGCCCCACGGCCTCCTGCCAGACGCACCGTCTCCAGCTCCATAACCGTCTTGTTCACGCCATCCAAAACTGTTCCTTAGTGATCCCGAGTTACATTTGTTACTCTGTATCAGACAAGAAAAAGGTGTTACTTTTCTTTGTGAAATCAGCTTTAATGCATTATGACAAAACTTAACTTGCGTTTCCAAACATTCTGTGTCACGGTTACGCTGTTTGGACTTAGGGAAAAGTGGATCCAGAACTGTTGGCACAGATCGGTTTCATGGATCTTTCTATTGGCCTTTCTCTGTGTTGGCTAGTGTCAGCTAACAGCCCGACCGAACCAAAATCATCAGCCATCCACCCTCCTGCAGAGGCTGGATTTTATTACCACGTCAGGAGTTCGGGGTAGGCTGAAATACTATCCAGACATGTTAGATCTTAATCACAGATGTTGAAAAGAGAGATGTGTGTCCTTCTCGACCAGCAGACAAAACCAAACACACTGCCATCAAGTCGATCCCGACTCCTGGTGACCATCAGGTTGGAAGGTTGTAAATCTTGAGAGGAGCAGCTGTCCGTACGGAATGCCTGGTCCTCAGCCTAGCAGCCCAGCACGACCTGTCTGCATGCCCTCTTGCCATGACAGGCAGTGCGCCCAGGGGTGTGTCTTCTATGGCACCAGGCGTTACACGGAACTTAGGAGCAGCTTTGGCAAGCACTCGATGCTGTTCCTCCCCCAGAACCAGCATGGCCTGTCCCCAGAGTTGCCCAGGCCACAGCTGTTGTTTGGCCATAATTTCCCAGAACTTGCTTTGATGATGTTAGGTGCCTTCAAGTTGCTTCCAACTAATAGCAACTCTGCATGCAGCAGAGAAACCCTGCCCGGCCCTGCACCACCCGCACCATCGCCAGTACCGCTGCCGTGTCGGGCCTGTTGTGGCGGCCACTGCTTCCATCCGTTTTGCCGCGTGTCTTCCTCTCTTGCACTGACCCTCTACTTTTCCAAGCTTGATGTCCTTCTCCAGGGACTGGCCCCTGCGGATAACATGTGAGACGGTCTCTCCACCCTCACCTCCTGATACACCAAACTGGGACCATAGCCTTATCACTCCCCCCATGCACATGTGAAGGATGGACAGTGAACAAAGAAGCTGAAGGAGAATTAATGCCTTTGACTTGTGATATTGAATAAAATTATTTGAATCACAAATTACCAGACAAACAAGGCAAGTCTGCCTTGTCCTGGAAAGTCTTGGGGGTCTGACTTAACCTAAGAGGCTCGAAAGTGCACCAGTAAGATTCCTCTGTAGCCAGAGTCGCGTGTGTGAGGAAAGCACATTCTGAAGACATCGCAAACCAAGGACATAATCTGCCCAGCTTCTTGTTACACGTCTTTAAAATTGCTCTGTCCAGTTCACGAGCCACTCAGCGACATGTAGCTATGTAAATTTAAATTAATTAGCTTGAAACAAAATTGACCATTCTGTTCCCCAGTTTCATGCAGGGTCACATTTTAAGACCCCCATCACCACGGTGACACTTGTGCCAGATGTGAAGTCTTTTCAGCGTCACAGAAAGTCCCACAGTACTGCCCCAGGATGTCAGTGTGTCACTTGTTGAGGGGGTCCATGGCCCCGCTGCCACTCCCTGAGGAAATCTTGGCTTTCCTGAGATGTCTCTAGTGATTTCTCACCGTGCAGACAAGAGACAGCCTTAGTTCTGACAGAAAACACTGCTCAGCCGTGTCTGCTTGGTTTCTGATCAGAATGCCAAGTGTTGAAGAGAACGCTTGGGCTGAAACCTTGGTTTGTGTCTGAGCTGACCAGTGGCCTGTCCTCCTTCCGTGTGTGTGCTTGGCCCGCTGCTTACTCTCTGCCTGTCCCTGGAAGCCCAGGAGGAACAGTGACCCTCACAGAGCCCAGCCCAGGGCCGTTCTCGCCTCTCCCACCTCCGGGGTCCCTGCTGTCTCCTATCTCAGTTTACAGCGTCAGCAAAGTACATGCCTGACCAGCATTAGTGTATCTGCCTCAATAAAATGCTCCTTGAGAGCTTGGACTTTACTGTTTATACCTGGAGCTTATTGATAGTTTAAAGAAGTCAATCCGAAGATGACAGACAGACGCTATAAAATCGCTTGTTACTTAAGATGTAAACCACCCCATAATGCTCAGGAAACATTTGTCTCTTTGGAAGGGGGTGCGGGGAGTTATAGGGCTTTCTTCCTTCTGAAGGTGTGCGTGATATGTTGTTGTTGTGTACTGTTCGGCCAGAACTGACCATAGCAGACCCTCTGGTGGGTTTTCAGAGGCAGTTAATCACATGGGAGGAGATTGCCCATCCTTCTCCCATAGAGCAGCTGGTGGCTTCGAACCGTGTTCTGTCAGGATTGAGTTCAGCTTCTTGCCACTAGGCCGCCAGAGCTCCCTGTGGGTGATAGGGGCCCCTTAATTCCAGGGGGAACCCTGGGTTGCTTTCCCTACCTACTTTGGCTTTTATTAGCCTCTTACTTAACCAAGTGATTTTCTGTTTCCATTTTAGTAACTTGATTGTATGTATTTTTTTTTTTTTTCATCTTTGAAGTCTCTTTCTGTAAGCGGTAGACTCAATACAGACAGGGAGCTTTGGTGGCCTAGTGTTAAGAAGTTGTGATGCCAACCCAAAGGCACACAGTTCAAATCCCCCAGCTTCTCTGTGGGAGGAAGAGGCCCAGTCTCCTGCCATGTGATTTACAGCCTCTGGGACCTGCTGGAGGGTCAGCTGTGCGTCGGTTCTGAAAGCACAACATGCAAAAAGAGCACGTGCAGATGGATGCAGAGTCCGCTGTGTGCTTCTTGCACTGGGTCTGTTCTGTTTGGGGGTACTCTCCAACGGGGCCCCACCCCTGGCCTTGGTGTGAAGGTCAGGATAGTCCAGGGCCCTCCTAACCAGCTCGTTTCCCCTCCGAGTTCTGCTGATGGGCGAGTGTGACAGCACAGGCAGGCGTAGGAAGACACCACAGGGCAAACTTAGGAAGGAGGGTCACCTCTCCAATTTAGTCAGATGACAAGAGACAGCCCTCGCCTCCCTGGGGTGGAGAGATGGGAAAGAATTTGAATAATTATCATCATTATCATCACCACATTCATTAAACCCCATCTGCGCATGGCACCGTGCAAGTCCCTCCTGGTCCTCTCCCTGCCAGGCAGAGAGGATTCTGTCCAGCAGGGTGAATAAGCTGGAGCTCCGCTCAGCCCACCAGCCGCTCTTCAAGGCGGCAGTTGCCACTCCACTAGGCAGGAGGCAGCTTGCTTCCCACCGAGGCGCCGGCCACTCTTCAAGGCTGCAGCCGCCACTCCACTAGGCAGCTTCCCACCAGAGGCGCGCTCCCTCCTGTGTTCTCGGGAGGTCAGTGTGGTCTTAGACTCACAAGAGCGGCTCTTCACATCCAGGACCTTGCTTTCCCTCGATGCTCCTTTCCTCAATTAAGGAAATAAGTGTGTGATGACTTCTTGTCCCCTTGGCTCTGTGCTCCCAGAGGGAGCTGCTCTCATCCTTGCCACTGGCCCTGGGCCACAGCCCACATGTGGTGTGAGGGGGTGTTGAGTATGCATTTGCTGGACGTGATTGTAGGAGGGAGTGGGTATTGGCCTGCAGTGCACTGATTCGCTGTCTTTCAGCTGCTGGAGTTACTGTTCTAGCACATAGTTCAGCATCTTGGGGCTCATGGCATCAACTGCTTCATACAAGCACTCTGGTGCCTCATTTGGGGAGGTTCTGTAAGTATTAACCAGCATGGTGATTTGACCTAGAATACTGTAAACACTGAGAGGCAAAGGCCTCATTGTCCGTGGGTGTCCAGTGAGTGCTTGTAGTGGACACTGGTCAGCGTTTGTGCCTCGTAGACCCTGTGCAGTCACGGTGCAACAACAGGTAGGGAACTGCAACTACATCCAGTTGTGACTAAAGAGATTTAAAATGATAATTTTCAGGTAAGTAAGAATCTGGCTAGATCACTATCTTCAATCTCAGAATTAACATAGAAATCTTTTTTATTCACTTATTTATTGTTGAAAATACAGACCTTAGAACATACGTCATTTCAATTTCTACACAGACAGTTCAGTGACAGTGACACTCTTCAGGTGGTACAGCTGTCCTCACCCTCCTCTTCTGAACTGTTCATCCTCCATTAATGTAAACTCACCGTGCCTTAAGTTCCTGTCTGATCTTTCCCGTTGCTTTTTGTCAGTAGGATACCGTATAGCTACTTCTTTAAAATAGTATTATGCTCAAGGTAGGCATTGTTGACAAATTACCCTAAAAGATGGTTTGGTTTTGGTGCTGTGTTTAAACACTCAGCTGTTAAGTAAGCGAAAGTCAGGGGTTCAAACCCACCCCCCTCCAGCCCCCCTGTGAGAGAAAGACCTGACATCTGCTTCCATTGGCAGCCTTGGCAACCCTGTGGGACAGTTCTACGGTGTCCTGCTAGGATCACTAAGAGTTGGAATCAACTCAGCAGCCATGGAGGCTTCTTCCCCCCCCTTCTGTTTTTATTTGTTTAGAGATAGTCTAAATAGTTTTTATTTATGGTTTAACAAGTATCTCAGGGCACTGGGGGTTCATCCAGTCTCCGTGGCTCCAGAAAGTCTAGCTTCCATGAGAATTTTCATTTCTCTTTTGCATTTTCTTTCTTTTGGTGATGAGTCTTGTGAAGAACCTTTGATCAAAGCTTTCAATTACAGCAGCCAGGCACCATCCAGTGCCTCTGGTCTCAAGACACAGGAGGCTGTTGGCCATGGAGCCTTAGCCACACATTCTGTCTCTTCTTCCTGTCTCTGCTTCTGCCTCTTACGTGGGGAGAACTTCTCAAAAAACTGGATGAAATATGTTTACGGCATTGAAGTCTATGGGGGAGAGAATAGTCTAAAAGTATTATATTTTAGGGCATTATTTTTATCATAGGAGTATGCAATGAGAGTTGTAGAGTGGATTATATTTGGGGCTAGGGAGTGGGGTTTGGGGAGGTGCGGGGGGGGGATTGTGTACCAATGAGGGAGTTTTTCTTTTGCTTTTCAAGGAGAGGAGCAAATGGGGGGGGAGGGGTTTGTGCAGGGAGAAGGGTGCAACAATGAATGAATGGAATCCCAAAATCTCTGTAGATGTTCATTGAAATGAAAAATAAACAACCTAAATTTAAAAAAAAAATTGGGAAGGGCAAAAAACAAAAAAAAAAAATTCTCATGTCATATAATGAATTTCTAATTCATTAAAAAAAAAATACTGATGACTATACCCTAATAAGAAAAATTCATCAGAGGTTGGGTCAGACAGGACTGGGTACCAGTTGCAAAATATGTGGGTTTGCTTTTTTCCATTCTGAAGGTGTCTTTTAATATGCAAACAGAGTTGTCGGCCTTGGCTTTCTCTTCTTTTGTCAGAAACTTCTAGCTCTTTACTCCGTCGTCAAACAGTCATTAACCGTTGGTTCAAGTTAGGAACTCCCTTGGTTCTGAGACAGCAGAGTTGGAATTTGCTGGTGTGTGACAGATCCACCCCCCATCCCATTGCTGGCAGAACATCCAGCCGCCGCGGGGATCCCACAGGATATTGGAGGAAGGGACGCTTGGAGGACCATTTGCTTGACCATTTATTACCATCTGGAACATACTTAATCTGAGGGCAGTGGTACTTCCCTAGTGGAATTCTTACCTTCCATCCAGGAGATTTTGGGTTGAGTCCCAGCTAATGCTCTTGTTACACAGTCATCAGCCGACTGTCACTGGAGGCCTGTTGATAGGATGCTGAATGTATTTTAGTAGCGCTTCCAGACAAAGATGAACTAGGAGATGCTGAAAGTCTGTGCCTGAAGATCAGCTGGTGGCCCCTCTGTGGGTCACAACAGCCTAGCACACTGCTCACCATGAGAGTGGTGCAGTGTTCCGCTCTATTGTCATGGGGTGGCCGTGAACTGGTGGCCCCTCCGTGGGTCACAGCAGCCTGGCCCACTGCTCGCCATGAGGGTGGTGCAGTGTTGTTGTCATGGGGTGGCCGTGAACTTGGGGTCACCTCAAGGACACTAACCACAGGAAGTGCAAGCAAGGTTGATTTCTTTGCGATGCCATCAGGATTGGAATAAAAATGTCAGGATGTCGCAGGAGCTCAGAGAAAGGGGACAAGCCCTTGACTGGAGGGTCAGGAGAGGCCTCGTGAGTGGCTGTAGAAGAACGCGGATCTCGTAGCTCTAGGAGTCACACAGATGTTTGCGTGGATGCTGTTTCTCTTGTCTGTAAGTCTGGTCGAAGAGCAGGTAGTAGGTATGAAGCAGTGGTAACAGTTGGCACCCCAATCTAGCCCCAGACGGCACTGTGTGAGGAGTACTGGGCAGGAGTGTGGCAGCAGAGGGCATTACAGGTCAGCTGCTGGGACAGTGTCCACAGGGAGCCCAGCACGTCCATGGAGGCCACATGCCAGTCTGGTGGCCTGAATGTGCCGTCCAGCGTGGGTTCACCAGCACGCTCTTGGGCTATGGAGAGCACCCCCTGGATCCCTGCCTGAACTTTATTCACATCTTCACAGGGCCACACATTGTTACTTGTTTGTCTAATTTGCAAAAGTGTGTTTAAGATTGATATTTTGTTTCTTTTAAAGAAAAAGTTTCTGTTTTGTATATTTTTTTCTCTTAGAGAGCTTGTGGTGACTACAGGTGGATATGAGGAAGAGCCTGTGGGCCAGCCAGTTAGACCACGAGCTAAGAGGCCCAGGCCCCAGGTTCAAATCCAGCATCTGTCAGATTTGTCTTGGCTGTGCAGGTATTAAATGTTGCTGTACCCTTGACCCACTCGTAAGACAGAATAGGGCTGTCCTGTAGGGTTTCCTGGACTGTACTCGTTAACTAGAGGGTCAGCAGAAAAAGAGAAAGACCCTCAAGGAGACAGCTTGACACAGTGACTGTGACGGCGGACTTGAGCATGGTGGCAGTCATGAGGGCGGCACAGGGTAGGGCACAGTGGAGCTGTTGGTCACAGGGTCACAGGTGACTCATTGGCACCTACTAACAACAACCATTTATTACAACAGAGCTCCAGGTCTTTCTCCCACAGAGTCGTGAACGACTGCCAGCCGGCTCTGGTGGCTTAGGGGTAAGGAGTTGTGCTGCCAGTTGAAAGGCACATGGTTCAGGCCCCAGCAGCTCCGTGGAAGGAGGCGCCGAAGGGTCAGGGGTCAGGTCTATCTCGAAGGCACACAGCCACACTGACGACAACACCAACAGCAGCACCAACACCTCCTGTGGCTGCCGAGGGGAACCTGGGCGGGGGGTAGGCTCTCTCAGTGCGCACCTGTCCCACTACGTAAAAGGCAGCTCTGTGCTTCCTGGAGCAGCTCACGGGGCCTGGGCTTAGTCCCGATGCCGTCAGCTTCAGCCCACGGGGCCTGGGTTTAGTCCCGATGCCGTTAGCTTCAGCCGGGCTCAGAGGTTGTAAATCTTTGCAGGAGGAGACTGTGTGTCTTTGATTCCCAGAAGGGCTGCTGGAATCGAACCACTGACATTTTGGTGGTTAACACTACACCTTAGACCTTACTCCACCAGAGTTCCCCTCCCACCCCACCGCTAATTCCAGATCCACAGAAGGGTCTCATTTTAAAGCCAAGGTCTGTATTTTACACAAAAAAGCAGTCCTTTTAAGCCCTGTTCTCCCACTCAAATAAAGAGGCCCTCCTGTTTGCCTTGATCTATTTGCTTATTGGATTTGTTTAATGAAATATGGATTTATCCCATAAATATCGGCAACAGCGGAGTCCATATTTCAATTAGTGGATCATTTGTATGTCACGCTAACTTTGTAATTACTGAAATGTAGAAATATGGTGGAATGGAATGAATTTCTGGTCTTCACACTTCTGCCCCCATCCAGCCGTGTATGAGCAGCTTGGCTCCTCAAAGGGGAAGATTTATATGTAGTGTTTGCAAGGAGCCGAGCGGGGGCTCAGAAATGACCACCCCCGCTGCCTGGGCACCGGGCGGGCACCTTGGCAGGCTCTCCTGCTGCGCACAGCCCTTCTGGCTGGCTCGCCGCTGGGAGGGGCCTCGCTGGAGGGCTTGCTGATCAATCTCTTCCAGTTCCAGTTATGAAGCACAGCCTCCTTCCTCCTCTGCCAAATGCCGGGCCTAAACGGCCCGACAGCCCCATCCGTGGAGGCTTCTCACCCAGCCTTTCTGACGGCCAGCCTTCCGTGAGAAAGCAGCACCAGGACTAGGAGGCAGAAGACACGTAAACTGGGTTCTCCACATGGGTGAACCGGGCCGGCCATGCTCTCTGGAGCGACAGCCGCGGGCAGCCAGCCACCACCTGGCCTGCTCATCCGCCTGCGTCTGCGAGCAGGCAGGTCTGGCTGGAGAGGCCTGGCAGCGTGCAGCCGCCATCTATGGCTCCATCAGGGTCTGTCCGGGGTGGGGATCATTGTTCTCGGAACTAGCTGCGCTGAAGCCCGAGCAGAAATACTGAAGTCAGTCGTGCCTTTGAGCTGCCTCTAACAGCGCCCTTTGGAGACCCATTTCATACAAAATTTGAAGCCTGTGTTTATTGCCCATTAAAGCAACCTTTATTTTATGGCAAATGTTGCAGTAATTGCCTTTTACGAAGAGTACTTTGTAACACACATGCACAGTTGAAAGAAAACCACTCTGGTATTGTCTATCGGGACTTAATGGCGCAATTAATTTTACTCCATCTGTTCCTGAGACTTTAAAGGAAAATGGATTTTTTTTTTGAGCGCACTTTAATGAAGAAGATAAAGCGGCCTGGCTGGGGTCCCACAGGCTCGGCGCAGTAAGTTCAGATTATTGCTCAGTCTGTCAGAATGGGCTGCTTCCCTCCGCAGCAGCCCCAGCCAGCAACCCGCTCTGGCCCCTCGCCGCGCCATTCCTGATGACAAACTGCCAGCCGGCTCCCACAAAAGCACGATTAAAATGTCAGCACAGGATGACGAAGGGGCCAAGAGGGTCCTCGGAGACAAACTGTGTTCAGTATGAGTTAATACTTTACAGCAGGGCTGGGGCCCAGCTTGCTGCTGGCTGCTCCGGCTGCTGGCTTGCTGGGGAAGGCGGCCAGGGCAGGGGCTGGGCTGGCGACGCGGTGGCAGGAAGGGCAGTGTGTGTGTGTGTGTGTGTGTGTGTGAGTGTGAGAGAGAGAGAGAGAGAGTGTTGTAGAGACAGAGACACTGGTCTGCTGCAGCAGCAGGAACGACCTTCGAGAGCGCTCAGATTAGAGCAGTAAGAGATCCCAGTGGCTGCTAGCATGGTGGAAGTGTGGACAGGAGGGTAGTTGAGAACCGCCAGGCTGGACAGAGAGGAGCCTTTGTACCTCGGGTTCTGCCCCCTTTAGTCTCAGCACCATTTCTGGACAAGAGCCCTGGTGGTGTATATGGTCCATATAGGGTCGCACTTGCAGGCCCGGAGGCCACCCACTCTGGCAGTTCGAATCCAGCAGCTTCTCTAAAGGAAGAAGATGAGCATTCTCCTCCGTGTGGCTTACAGCCTTGGAGGAGGGTCAACTGTGAGTCGATTCTGACTCGTTGAGTCGATGCTGACTCGGTGAGTTAGGGAACTCTTTCTGGGACATCAGAGGTTGCTGTGGAAATTAGCCAAGGTGCACCCCTCACCAAGAGACAGCTGTGGGAACTCGCATTCGCACCTTGTCCCCGGATGTCCCCTCCCGGGCCTCTGCACCGATGGCGGCCACCGTGCGGGGCTCAGCAGCAGAATGGCTTTGCGTCAGGCCTGCTGCCTGTCGGCACCTCGTAAAGCCTGGCAGGCGCTTGCAGGGGTTGGGGACACGCTCTGTCTCTTTGGTTTAATTCTCCGGTGCCCATGGCGTGGCCTGGCAGGAGGGCCTGTGCGGTGAAAAGGAGAAGGCGGTCGCATCTCCGGCCTCCTGTGGAGACCCGATCTGCCGGCCTAGTGGGCAGCAGGTGCGCGCCTGCCATTGTCCCTAATGGTTATTACCAGGGATAAGCAGGACAAATGTGAGGTCATCCCTCCTGCTGGCAGGTCAGTGGGGCTGGATTTAGAGCCCCTCGGAGACCAGGAAATTCGATGGTCAGTATCCACAGTGGAGGCCGAAGCCCGCTGGGGCTCACTGATGCAGGGCCAGGGGCAGGGCTGGGGAGGCCCACGCCCGAAGCGGACTGGAAGGCTGCTGCCTGGCAAGGCCGGGCTTGTCCGTGGGAGAAGCAGACTTCAGCACCGAGCACTGATGAGGGAGCAGAAGGCAGGAGGGAGGCCCCAGGAAGGACCCCGTGTCCTCAAGGTCCATGACCACGGCCCACCCGGGACTTGACAAAAGCGAGAGCAGCTGCTTTCCAATGAAACCCTTTGCCGAATGAGGCGGGGCTGGGGGTTCCTGGTTCCCTGACTTTGCTCTCTGACCCTCCAGTCCCTTACACGCCCCCCCTCACCCCCACCAGTCTCATCCTGGGACAGCTGTCTGCTGACCTAATGCCTCCTCCCTGAGCCACACGAGTCCCCATTAATCCTTGGGACTGACCCCCCACAGCCCTCCTCTGCTCCTCGAGCTTGTCCTTGCCTCCCCCCTCCCACGCCCCGCCTCCACTCCCCTCCGTCCATTCGTCATCCTCCCCTCTCCTAAGAGCACTCTCTAAATCCTATTGCCTTTTTATGTCTCTCCTGGGCTCTTCCTCCCGCCTCTCCCGGAGCACAGTGTCCTTGCTTCTGAGCATCCCCAGGCTCACGCCATTAATGGGTCGTAATAGCCGTGGTCCGCTTTGGGGGAGCAGGCAACCTGCAGTGGGCCACCAAGGACACAGCCCCTGAGCGCAGATACCACCTCCTCCCAGCCGGAGCCCAGCCCGCAGCCTCTGCAGGCATTGACAGCCACTCCGTAGGTCTCCACCGCTGGCAGGTCTGTGGGCTCTGGGTTTGGATAGACAGATGGGAGCCAAGAGCTCTCCTGGAAAATGGAAAGTCCATACCAGGGGTAATAGAAGTGTGCTTGGTCAGGGCTACGGGGACAGCACTTTCCTGGGGGGAAAGGACTGGCTGGAAAGCGATTATCAAGGGATGATCAGGGAGAGGGGACAGTGAGACATGGCCCTTTGGTGATTGTGTTGAGAAACCCAGTATGGGGGGACAGCAGTATGGAATCATCTCTTAGAGTGCGTGCGAGTCCCACTGGCTCCTGCCCAGCCGGGGCTGGTGCCTCCATCATTCAAGGAGCCTCCTTTAAAGGACCACTCCCCACCTAGGCATTCCTCTCCCAAGTGTAAAGAGATGTAGGGGAAGAAATCCCCATGGTGCAGTAGCACTTTATGTGTCAGGCTGCCACCTGAAAGGTCAGTAGTTCAAATCCACTGGTCCCTGCAAGGGAGAAGCCTGACTGGGAAGCATTGGAAGCCTGGTGGAGGGCTGTTGTGGGTTGGAATTGACCACATGTTCAATATGTTTGATAAAGAGACAAGGGAATGAATGAGTGTTAGGGCTGGTCTTTTGATCCTGAGTCTAAAATGGTATTAATGATAAGCCATTATACAGAACGTTGTAGAGACAGTTTCAGATCCGTTGTTCATCGGGTCACTGTGAATTGTACTTGACTTGATGGAACTCAACAACAGATAGACACACGCACGTGTGTATTGAGGTGTATGCACACACGTACAAAGAGGAATAAGACACACAATGGCTGCATCCAGATGAAGGGTGGTGAGTGTTCTGTTTTTCTGTAGGTCTTACATTTTCGAAGCACTCACTATTTGGGAGGAAGTATTTCAGGAATGCCTGCTCTGTTACAGGCCTGGTCCTGCTGACATGTTGCCACTGAGCAGAACAGAGGGGGCAGCCCTGCCCTTGTGGAGTGGGTTTGCTAGTGAAGACGGGGCAGTGGGCACCAGCAGTGAGTGGTGGGTGAGGAGGAGGGGAGCACAAGGTTTGGGGCGCTGTCCTTTTTAAGAGGAGGATGGGGTAGCTCCCAAAGAAAGTTCAGACGGAACCCTGTGGAACATTCCAGACAGAGAAAACAGCTAGCAGAGAGCCTGGCAGGGCGGTAGTGTGTCTGCTTAAGCCATCCAGTGTGATTCTTTGTCCCAGAATGCTGAGGATCTAATGAACTCTCTTTGCACAGCGCTGCCTCCCAGGCCTCGTTTGGTGTGCAGTGAGCCCAGCCTTGGCGGTGACCCTCTCTATGTGGGAAGCCTTTGGGCTGTGGAGTAGACTATGGAGTGTGGATACCCAGGGATCCCCGTGGCCTGGTCCCATCTCCTTTGCTGTCCAGTGCAATGTTCCTCCCACAGTTTGTCCAGCTCTCCAGCTGGGTAACCGCGCCAGAGGGTTGCGAGCACCTATGTAGAAATAAGATCATGTGGGTTTGGTCCCACATCCTGCTTCATCCCAGCTTGGTGACCTTCCTGAACCTCCTGACTTTTCTGAGCCTCAAACTTCCTCATCTGTGACATGATAGAAAGCACCACTTCCTCCTCAAAGGTTAAGAGCATCGTGGGATGAGGACATGGGAAGGCAGAGCGTGAACTGGCTGAGTGTGTGGTGGCCTGACATCCAGCTTAGGGTCAGCCAGCTGGACACCCAGTGGGTGGGCCACTGCGCCTCCTCCACCATCAGTCAGGAGGAACTTGGGAGGACTCAGGGACCTCTGGACCCTTCTCCAGCTCAAGCAGTGTTATCCCACAACCTGGATCTCACGAAATCCCCGTCTCTGAGACAGAGTAGGACTTGGGTCTTTGATGCCCTTTCAGAGATTTTACCTGGGCCTTTTTCTCCCTGGAGAGACCTGACAGGAGGCCTTGAGGGCCAAGATGAGAGACTGTGTGTGTCCCTTGTATGTGTGTGTACTCCTCTCTGCACTGGAAAGATGAGGAAGGGGGTGGAGATGGGTGGTAGGAAGGAGGGTCAGGAGAGGGGAAGTGTTTAACTGGTAGGATCTCAGTTCCAGCTGGCAGACGTCTGAGACTCCTCTAGAGACGATGATTGGTGTCCTTTTTGGCCAGTTTTCCTTGTTCTGTCCATGGTGATGGAGACCAGGAGGATATGTCCATGCGTTCACCTGGTTCTGGGCCCTGTGGGGCCTGGGAGAGACTTTGGAAGAGCGTGTGGTGGCAGGTGGATAGAGGTTGATATGCAGGATCACTGGGCCCATTCCAGGAGGTGGTCTGGAAGGGGCATCCAGGAGTCAGGGAGCTACTGGTCGCTCTGTCCCCATCCATGATTTTGCCTCTGGAGCAGAGTCAGGCTAGGCTGCTTCCAGAGAGCAAGAGTGAGGGAGTCGGCAGCTCTCCAGAGAGTTCTGTAGTAGAGCTGGGTCTGCCATGGCCCAGCAGGTCCTTAGACCCAAATGGTGCAAGAGGAGGAAACCAAATGGTGATAGTTGGCCCAGGCAGGTTGGAGAGGGAGGCTGAGACCCCATTACAAGGAGGTGGGCCAGGCAAGGTGGACTTTGTCTCCCTTTACAGACTGTTCACAGAATGCTCAAGGTGTGGTCACAGATCGGTGGCACCTGCTATTAGGTGCCATCAAGTGTGCTGAGTCATGGCAACCCCGTGAGCAGCGTATCCGAACCCCACCCTGTGCCATTCTCACTACCTCCACCGGGCTCATCGTTGTAGTGAATATGCCAGTCCAGCTCGTTGAGGGTCTTCCTGTCCTTCTCAGATCTTCTGCTTTTCCAAACACACCAGTCTAGGAACTTGTTAAAATGTGTGTTCTCAGGCACCAACCTAGACCTTCTGCATCAGAACTCTCAGATGAGGCTTGAATGGTCCTTCACATGAACCACCATTCAGCGGCCCATCTCCACTGACAGCTCTTCATTGCAGCAGCTGTGGTGAGGCAGAGACCATCAGCATCGAACGTCACCGCACATCTTGAGCTAATCTCCTCTGTAAGACGGGAAGAATCATGGATACCCTCTCTGGTTGTTTTGAGGATAACACTGAATCCATGTTGACTTCGTTTACCCACAGAGGTGCATACATAATGTAGGGCTATTTGGAACTGGCTGAAAGATCAAGAACAACTGTGATAGCTAAGTTTTATTTCTAAACAGTAACAATAAAGTCCTTAGAACTAGACCAATAGGCAGCATGATAAATGGAGAAAAGTTTGAAGTTGTCAAGGATTTCCTTTTGCTTGGTTCCATAATCAACACCCATCGATACTGCAGCCAGGTAATCGGGACATACTCCACTGAGCAAATCTATCATCAGGACCTCTTTAAAGTGTGAAAGACCAAAGATGTTGGCTTAACGCTTAAGGTGTGTCTGCTCCAAGGTAGAGTATCTTTGGTTGCTTAATATTCATGTGTGAGTTGGACAATAAGTTAACAAGAGAGAATCAAAGAAGAATTCATGTCTTTGAATTGGGCTATTGGCAAAGAGTAGTGAATGCACCAAGTTTTTGTTGTTGTCGGACACAGTCATGTTGGAACTGACCACAGCTAATCCTCCAGCGTGTTGTCAGAAGCAGCAAATTTCACGGGAGGAGATTGCCCATCTTTCTCCCATGGAGCAGCTGGTAGATTTGAACCTGGTACCTTTGGGATTACAGCACAGCCTCTTACCACTAAGCCACCAGCGGTCTCTGAATATACCATAGACACCCAAAACAAGAAATAAATCTGTCTTCGAAAACAGTACAGCCACAGTGCTCCTCAACAGAAGAAAAGTCTGAAACACGTAGCGTGTTATCGGAAGGAGCCAGCCCCGGGGAGGGGATAGACATGTTTGGAAGGGCGGAGTGGTGAAGGAGAAGATGGCCCTCAGTCGTGTGGACTGACGTGGACTGCAGCAGTGGCTCACGCACAGCACACACTGTAAGCGTGGGGTGGAGTTTCAGTCTGTAGGACGTAGGCTGCTGTGAGTTGGAGTTGAGTTGATGGCACCCAGCAGGCGACTTGGAGACACATAACAACCAGCAGTAGGAGAGCTTGCTGAACCTTTTGTCACGTAGTGTGCGGTGAGTCATACATGCTGTCGGGATTTTGTTGTTCAGCCTCACTGCAGCCCTGTGAACAACAGACCTTGACCTTGTCCTGTCCTGTGCCCTCCTCGTCACCTCTGACACACTAGAGCCCTTGACTGAAACCGCTGTGTCAGCCCATCTCACTGAGGGTCTTCCTCTCTCCTGCTGCCCCTCCACCTTTCCAGGCATGCTGTGCCTCTCCGAGGACTAGCCTCTCCTCACCGCATGCCCAGCGTGTATCCGATGAAGCTTCACTATCGTTGCCTCCTGGGTTGGCTCTCTTATTATCCAAGTTTTACAACAGGTACAAATGACTCTGTGTTTGAATAGCTTGGTAAAAGGAGACTTCTTATCCAATTCAGCGGGATTCCCAGCTGGCCTTTGAGAAAGGTTCCTTGGGAATCCATGTTCTGGAACTAAATTTTGGCAGGTTCTCAGCCCCAAGCATTTAGAAGTGCACCTTCAGTAGTACTCCGACTCAGCATCCACTGGTTTGCAGTGGGACTGCTTTTTGAAAACTCCTTGAGTGTTTAGAATGTGTGAGCAGGGGTTGGAACCACTGCACAGCACGTATAGACCACCAGCCTTCCACAGCAGAGTAGATGGTGGGGACTCAGAGGGTTGGGGCCAGACTGAGGGCACAGCGCTTGAGCAAACCATGAACTTGGTGAGCACTAAGGAGCCTTATGAGCAAAGGGAGGATGTTTAAAATAACACCCAAGATGAAAATGTGGATGGTGGCATGTGCGCATTTCAAGAACGTTGAAGAGTTGAGAGGATGATAAAGGCCTGGTGGGGAGGCCTGACGAGGTAGGAGAACACTGTCCTCTCCACATGCGCAGTAGAAAAGCAGACCTCAGGGAGCCTGATAGGAGGCTGGCTTGCTGGCTTGCTAGCTTAATGCATAGTATGCTAGTTCAAAGGGCAGCTGTTCAAATCCACCAGCTGCTCCTCTGGAGAAAGGTAGCCCTAAAGGGTTACAGCTTTAGAACCCTGGTAGAGGGACACAGTGAATGAGAATTAACTGGCCCTGATGGGTTGGGGTTGGGTTTGGCATATAGATGGGGCAGGCAGGGAGATAATAACACTAAGTCTGTGCTGTGAACTTCTTGGTAGAAGGGCAAGTTTGGGAGCCACTGCGGGCGTTTACTGGTTATCGTGAAGGAGCAGGTTCCAGCTGCCGGGCGGCTGTGGGCAGCTGGCGGGAGCGCCTTCCCTTCTGGCCTTGGCGTCCTCTGCAGGGATTTGCACTGTCCCCCAGAGCCTGCTTTCCTCACCCCGTGGGAACCCAAGGCTCACAGGAGAAAATGGGCAGTGCCCTCCCGTGTGGCTTAAGCCGCAGCAGCCAGTGGGGGGGGGTCAGCTAGTGCTCACTGGCAACCAGTTCCCTCCCTGAGTTTCCTTCCTTAGAAAACCCCCGTGAGCCGGACACTGAGTCAGGCCCATGTCAGCACTCACCCAGCGTGTCCAGTCCCAGGGCTGGGAGGTGGGACAAGCAGCTGTGTCACGTGTAAGCTTGTGGAGCTGACCATTAAAGGCATGAGAGGCTTCTGAGCTGCCTGGCAGTGCTTGGTGGGGGGCGGAGAGGGCCCGAAAAGTATCCAGAGCCCTAACTCTTGTCCGCAGGAGTCTTCCACCTTCCTCCCAAGTCCACGGTCACCATGAGCCTCCATGTTGGAAACCAGAGTGACCTCCCCGCCCCACATCCCTCCCAAACCACAAAGCTCTGGGGCCTCAGGAACTCAGCCCATCATAAAACCACGTTCCCATGACTCCCCAAAGAGGAAGGCCCCGCTTGGGAGTGGGGAGCGCCGTGTACCCTCCCCTAATGGACTGCAGCTGAGGCAGGTTCAAAAGTGCGAGGACCATAAACTCCAGAACAGCCCCGCCAAGGCCGAGCGTGGTGGCAGAATGATTCAGGAGGCCAAACTTTGCCTCATCAAGTCGGGGGATTTTCTGCAAATGAACTTTTCAAGAATTATGCCGTCGTTGGCATTACAGTATTACCCCATGCCTGTCCCCGATCACTCACTGGAACTTATTTTGTAGTTAACCTCCATAAAGGCCTGTGTGAGCGAGCCTGGGCCTGTCACACTCACATTATTTAGAAGCCCTTATTATTATTTTATTGCCAGCCCTTGACAGCTGAGGAAAAGCCAAGCGCTTTAATCTTTTTTTTTCTCCCCCTTTAGTTTACAGTGTAAGAGCTGCATGTAAGATGGATTTGATTAATATGTAACAGAGATGCAATTCTCTGTAAAATGTGCCGTACTTTAGCACTCTGGCAAACAAACTACATCACAATGGCTTAAATCTCAGTCCATTGTATTATATAGACATCATAAATAATAGAGAGCAGGCAGATACTGCTGCAGGCTTCATCTGCATAACACATCTGAGCTCTCTATAATGTGTTCAACTTGTCACTTTTAGTAGAGAAGAGAAGCAATAAAGCTAACAGCTGACTAACACACATCAGGCCTCCTTCTCCTTCCAAGGCGGGGGTGCACGCTCATTAAGCCATCTTAGCCCTGACTTGGAAAATCCATAACTCTTACAAATGTAAAAAAGTTGCCACAAAAGATTAAGCGTATAATATATGTCAAAGTATAATTTTCCAGGCCTCTCCACCACCACCCCTCCAACTGCCACTCCCTGCTGCCTCGCCACCGCCGGACCGAGATGCTGGCGTCTTTTAGAGCCCCTTCGCTGGAGGGGGAGAAATAAAGGAGCTGGTGTGCCGATCCAGGCAAATGAAATACCATTTTCTCAGCATCGGCAGGGACTAGGTAATTGCTTCAGAGTTGGGTGCACACGAGCTGACCCCAGGAAGATGCAAGCCTTTCTTCTGCTCCTTCGGAAGGGGGTTCAGAGGAGATGCGAGGGGAGCATCTGCCCCCAGGTGGACTTTGCAGACCAGTCATTAGGTCAGTCTTAGGGGCCCTGTTGCTGTTGTTAGTTGCCATCGAGCCCACTGCAGTTCTGTGAACAATAGATCAAAACCCTGACCTGCCTTGCGCCATCCTCATCACCCACAACGTGCTGAAGTCCGTGGTTCCGTCGCGGTTGAGGATATTCTCATTTCCTGACCCTCCACTCTTCCCAGGATGACGCCTTGCTTCCAGTGACTGCCCTCTCCTGACAGACGCCCAAAGAATGTAAGACGAAACTCACCCTCCTCTCCTCTCCGCAGCACCCTGCTTGCACTGCCTCCAAGACAGATGTGGTTCTTGGTCGGATAGTCCGTGGACTGGTCAGCACGCTGTGCGCATATCACAATTCAGAGGCATCGCTTCTTTGGTCTTCTTCGTCATTGCCTAATGTTCCTGGGTAAATGAAGCAATTAAAGTACCATGGCTTGAGTCAGGCACTGTCTTTCAGTTGGCATCTTTGCTCTTTAACAGTTTAAAGACTCTCTTGGTGACAGATTTGCCCAATGCAGAACTTCTTTTGATGTCTTGACCGCTGTTACCATGATTGTTAATTGTGGATCTCAGTAAAATGACATTTGTGGCAACTCCAGTCTTTTCTCCATATATCATCATATTGAAGTGTAATCCATGCTGAAGCACTGATACAAGAGAAATATCATAAGTGATGACTTTAACAAACAAATTCCTTTTCCTCCCAGTTGAAGTGTGTTTTTACATTCACTTGTCTTAGTTTACCTATTGGAAATGGGAGGGGAGGAGACACTGCTGTCCTGTTTCAGGTGGGACTCTGCTGTGTCTAGACGTCGTGTTTGCCTCGGACACAGGTTCTAGTATTTCCATCTTAATTCTACTGGTTGACATTTTTACCTATGAGAGCAAATCTTGCAGGCATTTCGACATGTCCTGTTTTGTAATAATAATTAGGGCTTTGGAACAGAATAGTGCTGTCAGGCCAAGGTAAGGGGTTCAGGGGAGGGAATGGGAAGAAGGAATGTTTATGCTCTAACTCCAAGCAGACCCCGTCCCCCGGTGTGCATTCAGAGGGCTTTGTGAGCTCTTTGCTGGGAACCCTGATGGATGTATACACACAGATGCATATGTCTCAGGACAGTCACCTCTTTAGAAAATAGACTTTTGAACATTTTCCCTGGTGCTCGTAAGAAAAATAAACACACGCCGGTGGCCCAGATGGTAGGGGGACAGGGTAGGGTGAAACAGGAAATTTTTCCTCTCAGTCATAATTCTCTCAGGGAAGAAGCTCCAGCCCCAGCACATGGATCACTTGAGAAACTGAACAAACCTCTGGAAAATAAACGCCAGAGAGGAAAGCAGGAAGCAGCCCTGGGTAAGGTAGGAGGGCCGTCGGGGCACCTGGAATGGAACTGGAAAGAGATGCAGACACACCAGGACGCTTTGGGATGAAGCACTGTTTACTTCTCGGATTAATTCAGAACTGACGACGGATATATGTGAGGTGTGTGAGCGGGTGTGTAAGAGACCCACAGACTCGCCGAGACAGAGGGACTTTCATTGACACCGGGGTGGTTGTGGGTGGGAACTGAAAGAAGCCTTGGTCCCCTGTGCGTAGGAATGTGGGCCTAGAACAGAGCCACACTTCTCTGGCAGTCACAATGACAGTTTGTTTTTGGAGAAAGCCATCTCTAAGCTGTGATGTGGGCTGCAGCCCTGCTCCTTTGGAATTTTGTTGGTGTCCACCAGGCTGACAGAGCAGGCTCCGCCGCCAGCTGCTGGGGCCAGATCATCACTACTGCCTGCCTGTTCTCGTAGCCTCCTCTGGTTCCCCATCCACACTGAAGCCAGGGCAACCCCATGACTTCTTGGTGCCCAGGTCTACCAGTTAGACTCTTCCATGACTTGAGTTTTTCTCTCCCTCCTGCATCTAATTCTGCTCCCACTTCATATAGCTCCTGCCTCCAGCCTTTGAAGTTCACCACATGTTCCATTTGTACCCAGCACTTTCTCCCCTCATTCCAGTCTCTTTATTGGCTCTGAGCACCTTCATTTCTCTATCAATTGGAGGCCCATCTCCGTTTTGAAGACACCACGATCTCCACCACCTCCAGAAGATGCATCGGATCCCTGCTTGAAATGCATCTCTCTTCCAGACTTTTGTGTTTATTGTGGTAGAGGTACACATAAAAAATATACACCAGTTCAACCACTTTGACATGTATGTTACCAATCAACTTGTGTGAGTTGTGTGACCATGCTCAACCTTTTCCAACCATTTCTTAGCTGTTAACATAAATCCACTGCCCCATCAAAGCAAACCCCCCCTTTTCTCCTCTGCTGTCCTAACTAGTGATGTTAGATGCCCTCAAGTCAGTCTAACTAGTGCAAAAGAAGAACACACTCCGGTCCTGCTTCATCTTCACAGAACTTCTGTGTGTGAGCCTGTTAGAACCACCGTGTCAGCTGTGTCAGGGAGGGGCTTCCACGCCTTCCTCAACCCTTGACTTTCTAAGCATGATGTCCTTCTCCAAGAACATGTCCTTATAACATGGCCAACATACGTGAGATGGACTCTCACCATCCTTGCTTCTAAGTGGTGGTCCTGCTGCATTTCCTCCAAAACACACTTGTTTGTTCCTTTGGCAAGGTCTATAGGCAACAAATCTTCTTTAATCTTCCGTATTCATTGTCTAACTTTCACATTAACTTTTACATGCATTTGAGGGTTTTTTGGTTGGTTTCCTACCTCTAGTAACCAATAATAATTTGGGGAAGATTATATATAATACATAAAATATTAATAACATGTAAAATATAAATTGCTATAATTGTATATTATAAATTATATAACATTAATATATACTTATATATAAATATATATTGTATATTTTGTTGTTGTTAGTTGCCTTCAAGTCGAGCACGACTCATAGCGACCCTATGAACAAAAGGCCTGAAGCCGCTCTACAACTATCGACACTTATCAAAGTTCATAGTTTCTGGAGGCAAGTTGTTTAGGAAGTGGATACCACTTCTGCTTCCAAACCTGTCGTAGAATTGGTTGAGCCACCTGTGACCTTCTGTCCAGCAGCTCTGAATCCTTCTCTGTCCTGAGCCAGTCTCACTAATTCTGACACACCAACCCCCATCACCCCAGTTACTGCATCAGTCCATCTCATCTGCGGTCTCCCACTCCTGCACTGTCCATCCACCCTTCTGAGCATGAGGTCTTTCTCCAAGGACCAATCTCTCCTGGCCATGTGTCCAAAGTAAGTGAGGCAGAGCTTCAAAATCCTAGCCTCCAAGGAGAGACTGGGCTTCACCCTCTCCAAGACAGATCTATTTGTTTTCTTGGCAGTCTATGGTATGTTCAAGACTCTTCTCCAGTACCACAACTCAAAGGCATCTGTTCTTCTTCTGTCATCTTTAGGCGTTGTCCAACTTTCTGAATCATAACAAGTAATTGAGAAAACCGTGGACAGAATTAGGCACACCTTTGTATCTAGACTGACATCGATGCTCTTCAGCTCTCTGGAGAGGTCCATTACAGCAGATTTTCCCAATGTAATTAACCTTTTGATTTCCTGACTTCTGGTATTAAGAGTGTTAATTGTGGATTGGAGCAAGCTGTAATTGCTAACAACCTCAGTCTCTTCTCCATCTATTATGGTGCTGCCAAGTGGCCCAGTGGTGAGAATCTTTGTCTTCTTGATATTAAGCTTCAATTTAGTGCTCATATATATATAGGGATCTCTGGTGGCCTAATGGATAAGGAGTTGCACTGTCAACCCAAAGTCAGGTGGTTCGGATGTACCAGCTTCTCTGTGGGAGAAAGATGGACAGTCCTTGCCCTTGTGATTACCTGCCTCTAAAAACCTGCCAGAAGGACAACTATGGGTCAGTTCTGGCCTGATGATCAAGGTAAACAACAACAGTAACAACCATTCTGTGTATATTATGTATGTATGTTTTTGTTGATGGCTGTCAAGTCAAGCAGGACTCATTGTGACCCTGTGAACAAAAGCCCTGAAGCTTTTCTATGATTATCGTCATTTATCAAATTTTATAGAGTTTCCAGAGTCATGTTGTTTAGGAAGTGGATGCCACTCCTGCTTCCAAACCTGTCTTAAACTGGGAGCTCTACCAAACACTGTCCACCATGGGTAACCATTATGGCATTTGACACCTCAATGGCGCAAGGTTCAGCATCAGAGCAACCCCAGGTTACCTCAGTACAACTCAGAAGCATGTTCCTTGCAAGTATGATACCAACTGACTTGAAATCTAAAGGACCTCCATGAGGTCTACACACACATATTTAAAGTACCACTGAATTGATGCAAACTCATAGCAGCCTTCCGTCAGGTTTCTGAAGCCATGAATTGTAATGGAAGGAGACTGAGACTCCCTGTCTCTCTTTTGGATTCCTGGTGGATTCAAACCACTTGACCTTTTGATTAACAGAGTAGCAGGCTATTTGTGAACTATACCACGTATGTTAAAGTGAAAGTGTATAATGTTTGTCCTTTTGCAATTGACTTATTTCGCTCAGCGTAATATTTTTAAGACTCATTACGGCATCCTGTGGATTTTTATTATTTTGCAAAGAAACATGTACATTTATTAGTTTGGGGGCAGATAACTAGGTTCATGTTTCTCCAGGACTCGGAAGACACTGCCATCCTGGATCTCTTGGAGGCCTTGTTTTGTTTTTCCCACCAGCTTCCCCACCTGCCCCGGGACACCCACCTCCTTGTATTGACATGTGAAGGCAGTGTTAACTCCGTGGGTGTGCTCAGCTTATGTAAGTGGTAGTGTATCATCTGTCTTATTTCTGTTGCTTGTCACTCCACACACATCATTAAGATCGGTCCTTGTTCTGGGTGTACGTGTAATTTGCGGTTTCTCAGGGCCATGTTCTCTAAGGACATGACGGGGATATAGATTGTCCTTCAGTAACAGAGACATAGATTGCCACCACTGTCATCCCCAGAATGTTTATGTTTATGGATCTTGTAACGTCCCTAAGATTTATCTCAGTAGTGTGTTTTGGGGGTCCATAAAGTAGAAACAGATTCACTTCAGTAAATGTTGCAAGTGGCTTTCCAGAATTGACATGAACTCACTGTTCATTTTCAGAATTGCCAGGAGCTTGTTCATGGCTACATGTCCTCGCCAGCACTTGCTGTTACCCACCTTTCTAGTTCTGGCCATTTTGACAGCAGTAAAGTCACTATAATAAGCTGGTCATTTCCCCATGTTTCTAACACTTGTGGGTTTGTGGAGGTTTTTGGTATGGTGTCGCGTGGATCATTTGTTGATTTTGCTGTAGGCAGTGGTAGGTGTTGGCGCATCTGCTTCAACTTATGGTGACTGTACAATAAAACAGAACACAGCTCTTTCCGCACCATCCTGCCACTTGCTGCGGTGTTCATGCTTGTCCTTTCAGCCACTGTCAACCCCTCTTGTAGAGGGTTGTCCTGGTTTTCAATGACCCTACTTTTCCAAGCATGATACCTTTCTCTAGGGACAGGTACCTCCCTTCTAAGGCCCTCTGGCCACACTTCCTACACTGGTTGGTTTGTTAGGAACAGATCACAGTCATTTCTCCATGATGTTTCTAGGTAGACTTGAACATCCCGCCTTTAGTTACCAGCTGAGGACATTAACCATCTGTGCCACATCATTCTATCTCTCTTGTCCCCTAACCCAATGATTCCCAAACTTGAGAATGGTGACAGTCACCTGAAAAGCTTATGAAAACAGATTGCTGGGTTCTGTCACAGTTTCTGATATAGTGTATCTGGAGGATGACCTGAGAATTTGTCCGAGGGAGGGAAATGGTCAGTCTCATCTAATGCCATTTACAGCCTCAGAAACTCAGTGGAGGATCGACTGGGAGTCGACTCCAATTCAACAACAATGACTTTGAGTGTAATCACTTCCTAAGTAATGCAGGAAGAATGAGGAGAAGCGTGGCGTCAGGATTGGTGGAAGATCTATCAACAATCTGCATTATGCAGATGACACTACCCTGCTTGCTGAAACTGAGGAGGACCTCATGCACTTACTGCAGAGGGTAAAGGACTGCAGCCTTCAGTATGGACTAAGGCTCAATGTCAAGAAGACAAAGATTCTCACCACTGGACCAATCGGTAGCATCAGGATGGATGGCGAAGAGATTGAGACTGTTCACAGCTTCAGTTTGCTCGGTTCCACGGTCAACACTCTTGGCACCAGCAGCCATAAAATCAAAAAATGTATTGTGATGGGAAAGTCTGCAGTTAGGGACCTCTCTAAAGTACTCAAGAGCAACGGTGTGTCTCTGGAGACTAAGGTGCGCCTGATACAGGCCATGGTTTTTGCAATCACTTGTTAGGCATCAGAGAGTTGGACAATGACTAGGGAGGATAGAAGGAGAATTGATGCCTTTGAGCTGTGGTGCTGGAGAAGAGTATTGAATGTTCCATAGACTGCCAAGAAAACAAACAGATTCATCCTGGAGAGGGTTAAACCAGGCTACTCCTTGGAGGCAAGGATTCTGGGACTCTGCCTGACATACTTTGGACATGTTGTAAGGAGAGACAGGTCTTTGGAGAGGGACTTCATGCTTGGTAGGGTGGAAGGACAGCGCAGGAGGGAAAGACCCTCTATGAGGTGGATTGATTCGGTGACTAGGGTAATTGGGATGGGTGTGTCAGAGGCAGTGCGAATAGCACAGGATAGAGCAGGGTTTAGGGCTGTTGTACATAGGGTTGCTATGAGTTGCAAACGACTCGACGGCACATAACAACAACAAGTAATGCAATACAGCAATGACCAGGTTAATGTGTACTAGGTATACATAGTTTAATGGGCAGGAGGCTACAAGGGAGCTCTGGTAGCCTAGTGGTAAGAAGCTGTGCGGTGATCCCAAAGACACCCGGTTTGAATCCACCAGCTGCTGTGTGAGAGAAAGATGGACAGTGCCTTCCTGTCCCATTACCTGCCTCTGAAAACCCACTGGAGGCTCAGCTATGGTTCGGTTCCAACTCAGCAGCACACATAACAACAAGAGGCTATAGTGTGATAATGATAAATGCGAAGAAGGTGAAGGACTATGAAGCCCTTTCCACTCCACTCGAGCCCATGAAGCGTGAGGACTGGGAGGTGTCTGGGAACGCTTCCTGTGGAGGAAGCTTCGAGCAGGTCCTGAAGGATGTCCCCTGCTTCGAGCGGAGGACGCTGAGTGTGCTGCCCACCCGGCGCCTGGAAGCTCAGCCTCGCCCATGTTACAGAGGGAGAGGCCACGTTTGCGTGTCTGTCGTCTGGGCTGGTCGCTTTTCTCCTCACTGGCTGGCCTGACTCCCCACAAGCCCCCTCCTGACCCTTTCCCACCAGACCTCACACGGATTTGCTTCCGTTGTTACTTCTTCTCTGAGATGCCCCCATTGCTCATCCGCGAGCGCTTAGCTCTTGTCCTCGAAAGTCTTGCCTGACCCTCTTACGTCTGCTCCCATGGCGCTCTGCCTCACTTCCGTTTTCCAGTGATAGGAGACATTAAGCGAGCAACAGGGAAAAAAACAACACATTTCTCTTTCTGATTTTTTAAGTCATCAAGAAGCAGATCTCTTGTGTTTTTAGTGGCGTTGTGTGGTAAATGCTCTGCTGTCAACCAGAAAGTAAGAGGTTCGACTCCGCCCACCTGCTCCAGGAGAGAAAGGGGAGCATTCTGCCCCATTAAGATTTACAGCCTCAGAAACCCGGCGGAGGATCGCTTGAGTCAGAGCTGACTGGACAGCGCTAGGAATGCAGAGTGGTCGTGACCCCGAGTCAAGTGCGGGCGCAGCTCGAAACTGCTGTGGGCTCACTTCCCTTCCAGACCCTCTCAATCCGCCGAACTGTTTTCCAGAGGGTGTGCAAAGTACCTTTACACTCGACTCGAGCCCATTACGTGTGCAATACATTGTGAAAAAGTGTGAAATGCTGCAAGAATTGCCAGAGTGGGGCAGGGAAATGTGATGTGATCACACACTGTGGGGAAAAGGGCACCAGTAGACTTGCTCGGTACGTCCCTGCACACTTTTACGTAAGCTGAGGTCTGTGCCTTTCTCTGTGTGTCCCTGCAGTGGGTGCAGTAAGCTGAGGTCTGTGCCTTTCTGTGTGTGTGTGTGTGTGTCCCTGCAGTGGGTGCAGTAAGCTGAGGTCTGTGCCTGTGGGCCTTGTTTCTGCGTCCCTGCCCATCCTGACTCCATCCCTGGGCCATTGCAGAGATCATTGAGTTGGAAGGAGCAGCAATTTTCCCTTTGCCTTCCTTCAGGCTCAAAAGCGTTCTTCACCCAAAGGGAGGGAGATTAATTGACTTCTTTTATCTTCCATTCAAATGAAGCTTTCATGCGGATCCCCCTCCTCCGCAGCCCCTCCAGATCCCCTCCTTTATTGGGGCCCGGATGGGAAGGAAGGACCCACTCTCCCAGCTCTCCCCTACCCCTGGCCAGCATCTGTGACCGGCCCTCCCCACCAAGTGGGATGTCGGGCAGGGCAGACCTAGGCTGACGGCCGCTCTGCGGAGCCTTCTCGAGCCCTCCACAGCCGCCAGATGGCCTGGTGCAGCAGCGGACTCCCCGAAGCCAGCGCTCCCCCTCGGCAGGGCAGCTGCACCAGGAGCCATTTAGAATTTTCCAACTGTGTCTGTTCTGCCCCAGCCTGGAGAGCCTCCAGGCTGCCCTGCACTGGGTGGGCAGCGGGGCCTGCTCCCGGAGGGGGACGTGGGGGCCGCGGACACGCGCGAAGCCACATTCGCAGCACCTTTCTCTGCCTTTGGTTTCTGCCAGTGGTGCTTTTAATGGAGAAATGACGGCAAGTTGTATGTGCATTTTGAGAGTGTATCATGGCTGCATTTAATTAACGGTTATTAGCGCCCGCGCACCACGCTCTATTCTATGTCACAAATCATCAGGTCTCCGAGCGCACTTACAGCAATTAAGGACTCCATCACACCTTCTGTATAGTCATTTGGTCCTTTTCCAGGTCTTTTCAAAACTGGAAATTACTAATCAAATCATTTCTGCTCTGTGCCTCGGTATCGTTTATTCCATTCCTAATGATGTGCGACTTTTTTTTTCTGCCCCCCCCACCTTTGGCCGTTAACAGAGGCAACCGTGCGTCTAACCCATTTCACACCAGCGTCATGCTTTAGCGAGGCGATAATGAACTTGCAGGAGGAAGCGCAGGCCTCGTTCTCTTTGCCGAGTGCCGTCTTTGCCTCTCCTGCTGGTGGGTGATTGAATTTTGAAACTGTAAAATGCATCGACAGACCCACAAACCTGACCGGCCAGAGCCACCGCCATCGCCGTTTAGCTTCAATTCCGAGCTCAGCGCGACTCCTGCCTGATCAATTTGTCAACCCTCTAAATGGAAACTAATTACTTCCCAGGGAAAGATTGCAGGGAGATAGCTGCCTTTTGCATCTGCAGCCCTCTGCAGCGAGGTGAAGGCAGAGTCCACGGGGTTTCGCCAAAGGGGCCATTTCCCTCTCTGCCTAAATAACGTCAGGAGGAATTTTTATTATTTGGAGCAGCGGTGGCTCCCCGTCACATCCACTGAGGTCAGCCTTCAAGAGTACATCTCACTTAATCGGTCACCTGGATGGGGCCGAGGCAGATGGCAGGGACCTCTCCGCCGCCAGCTTGTTGCGGAAACACCCAGGCAGGCTTTGATGGTGTTGGGATGACAGTGAGCCCGCCTGCTGGCACCGTGGCCCGCTGCCACCCACCCCCAGGGATTCGCTCTCACACCTCCCTGTCCCCCTGTCCCTGCCTGAGAACATGGGCCTGGAAGCAGCCCCTAGATGACTGAATCACTGGCATTTGTTCAGTATCAAACCGACTACATCACTGACAGCTGTAGGTGAGATCCACACAGAGCCAGCAGCTCCGTGAGCAGGGCTGGGGCCCGGGCCTGGGTCATGCGGGGCCGGGAGGACCTAGCTCTGAGGCTGCCGAACACGGGCGTGCCCGGCCCGGCCTGGTGGCTGCTGCTGGCTTTGCTGTGTGGAGCTGAGAGGCCAATGCATGGGGCACATGCCACCACCCCTGGTCTGGGCTCAGCTGCGAGATCTCCAGCGCAGCCCAGCTGGAGTCAGACATAACCTGAGAGAAGGGTGGGCTTGGTTCAGCCGCCCTCTAAAAGCCCCACAATTTGACTTATAATCCAAGTGGGGAGCATGTTTTCGTTGTTGGGTGCTGTCAGGTCAATTCTGACTCATGGCAACCCCACGTGGGAACAGGAAGGATCTGCCCATCTTTCTCCTGCAGAGCCGTGGATGGGTCTGAACCACCAGCCTTTCTGTTAACAGCTGGCACTCTGTGAGCTCAGGTATAAAGGAGTCTAAGCTCAAATCAGAACTTCTTCCTAGGTTACCCTTCACCTGAGGTTGGTGCGTTCCCACACCTCCTTCCATGGCAGTGATGCCATGACAACCATCCCTGAGGCCGTGGACCCTGTGAAAAGTACTGAGTGCTCTCTGCAGCCCCTGAATGCAGGGGACACAGTGGCCCCAGAGGTCCATCCTGGGTGTCTGTTGCCTCAGTCTGTGATGAGCTGTGTGCTTTCAAAACCAATACCCACCGCCTTCCCTGAGTCCCAGCGCACAGCCACCCTCTCTCCAGCTTTCTGAGGCTATAAATCTCAACTGGAGAAGACTGTTCAGAAGCAATTAGAGCACAGGAAAGTGACTGTCCTAGCTTCTCCACCTGTGACTCAGGTCAGAAGTCAAGTGGTGGCTCCTTGAAATGATGGGAGTCTTTAAAAGACCCCTCCATTAGTGTCCCCATTGATAACAACAGCCTCATGGGTCACTTCGTATCTCTTGTCCTCTGTGGTGTGTTTTCTGGGACGTGCACTTCAGTCTGGTGCATGGTCCATAGGGAATTGCGCTGCTGAGCCTCTCTAGAGATTTGAATCCGCTTGACGCTCCTCTAGAGAAAAATGAGCAACTTCCTGTGGGATTGACACTCTCGGAAACCCACTAGAAGATCAGCTCGGAGTTCAGTCGACCCAACAGCAATGAGTGTGAGTCTTGTACTTTGATCAACAGCTCGGATGCCAGTTGGCCATGATAGGTTCTTGTCTTCCTTTTGGTGGCTGTGCCGTATGGAATTCATTGAGCTTCTTGGATGGATATAGGTCCAGATTGTGATGGAAGCTGACATCCTCTTAAGCCCCTCAGTTGGACTGTAGTTCACACTGACTCACGTTAGAGTGGGACTCTTCTCCATAGACTTTTAAAGGCTGTGACCTCTCAGGAGCAGATTGCTGTGACTGTCTTCTGAGGGTCCTCCAGGTCAGTGAGAGACCCCAACTTTTCAATTAATAGTCTAGAATGAAACATTCAGACCCCCCAGGAGTTCTGTGTCACTTGTCCTTCGGGTTAGGAGGTCAAGTGCAACATTTCCGAACTCTCTAACTTAGAAGTTCTTTCTGGTCCACGTATAGATTTTACATAAGCACAATAGTGTTCTGGGATTCCCATTTTCCTCAAGATTAGCCACAGTTTCTTGTGATCCACACAGTCAAATGCTTTGCACAGTCAATGAAACACAGATAGACATTCCTCTAGTACTCTCTGCTTTCTGCCAAGATCCATCTGACATTGGCAGTTATGTCTCTAGTGCCATGACCTCTTTTAAACCCAGCTTGTATTTCTGGTTGTTCTGTCAGTGTACTGTTCCAGTCATTTCTGGATAATCTTCAGCAGGATTTTGCTAGCGTGTGCTATTAGTGATAGTTAAATAATTTCCACACTCTGTCAGTTCACCTTTTTTTTATGGAATGGGAATATATATGGATCCTTTCCAGACAGTAGCCAATTAGTTGTCCTCCAGATTTCTTGGCACAACTTGGTGTGCACATCCAGGACATGTATTTCTTGAAATACATCAAATGGTGTTCCATCAATTCCTTGGGCTTAATTTTTTTGCAAAGTCCTTCAGAGCAGCCTCTTGATATGTTGTTTCTTGAAATTCTTCTGTGTCAGCCAATTCTTTTTGATACAGTGACTCTATACTCCTTCCATCTTCTTTTTATGCTTCCTGAATCATTCACTATTCTTCCCCTAGAATCCTCAAATATTGCAACTTGTGGCTTGAATTTGTTCTTCAGTTCCTTCAGCTTAAGAAATGTTGAATGAGTGCAGCCCTTTTGATTTTCTGACTCAGCTCCTTGCACATTTCATTATAATACTTTGCCTTGTCTTTCTGAGCTGCCCTTTGAAATCTTCTACTCAGCTCCTTAACTTCTTGATTTCTTGCCTTTGCTTTGTCTTCTCAATGCTCTAATTCAATAATCTAAGTATCTTCTGACATCCATTTCAGTTTTTTCTTCTTCTTCCTTCTTTGTAATGACTTTTTGCATTCTTCATGAAAGATCAAATTTTGATCCCTGTGGATATGATTTAACTTTCTTTAGCTTGAATATGAACTTGCATATGAGTAGTTGATGGTCTTTTCCACAATCAGCCCCTGGCCTAGTTTTCACTGTTGATATTGAACTTCTCCAATGATAACTTCCACAGGTATAACTGCTCTGATTGATGTGCATCCCATCAGGTATAGTGAGAGACAAGTTAGGATCTGGCCACTAGGACGCTAGAAAACCATGGCAGTGCACACTCACACACGCATACACATACAACCATATATGCGTGCGTGTGTGTGTGTGTGTGTGTGTGTGTGTGTATGTGTGTGCGTGTGCACACACACAGTGGGGTGGGGGAGAACACTGGCTATTGCTTCTGCCTCACCCTTTCGTTCTCTGTTTGGAATGTAAGGGATGCTTGTATGTACCCATAAGCACAGAAGACCTCTGCAGATTATTATGGCCACATAACTCATCACATGTGCCGTCGTAACTGTGATCCAGTGTCTATTTGGAAAGCTTCAAGGCCCATTTATTCATGACTGACTTTAGTGCTGACTGACTTCAACCTAACTCCCAGTGTTTCACCAAGTAGGAGTCAGCAAGCAAGATTCTGCACAGGATGAGAGCAGCCAATCCACTGAACCACCTGCTGAGCCACCTCCTCACCCTGAGCCACCCCCTCACCCTGAGCCACCCCCTCACCCTGAGCCACCCCCTCACCCTGAGCCACCCCCTCACCCTGAACCATCCACCGGCACTGAGCCACCCCCTCACCCTAAGCTGCCCCCACCCTGAGCCACCTCCTCACCCTAAACTGCCCCCACCCTGAGCCACCTCCTCACCCTGAACCACCCCCTCACCCTGAGCCACCCCCTCACCCTGA
>NW_006399830.1:8188914-8235204 GCF_000299155.1 Elephantulus edwardii | reverse complement strand
CCCCTTCACCCTGAGCCGCCCCCTCACCCTGAGCCCCCCCTCACCCTGAGCCGCCCCCTCACCCTGAGCCGCCGCCTCGTGGAAATGATTGTCCAAGGTCTGCGCGTACTCTGCGCTGTAGGTCTTCCACTCTACAAAATTCAGCCTCCACCCTCCCTGTTCGTCTGCTGGCAGCTCCATGAGAGGAGAATGAACAGTCTCCTCTCCTCTGATTTCCAGCCTCACAAACCCAGCGGAGGGTCAGCTATGAGTCTGGACAGTGTGTAAATGGGTGAAAGTCATTGCTTATAAGCTTTATTCATACAATTAGCAGCGGGCACAATTTGAGTATACTTTGGGTCACAAATTACATAGAGAAGTGTGATTGTTACACCTAGCTCCAGTCTTTTTTATTTTAATGTTGAAAACATATACCAACTCATCAACTTCTTCAGGCCCAATTCAGTAACACTGATTATATCTCTCAAGTTGTGCAGTCAATCATGCCTTGCTTTGCTAAGTTGTTCGTTGTCTGTTTGCTTATCTCACCGTCTGCTGCGGATATTTAGGTTGCTTTCACCTTTTGATTATTCTGAATAAGGATGCAGTGAACATTGGTGCACAAGTCTCTTTTTGGATCTTTGCCTTCAAGTCTTTGAGGTATATACTTAGGAGTGGAGTTGCTAGGTCAAATGGTAATCATATTTCTATTTCTTGAGAAACCACCATAGTTTTCCACCATGGCTATTTCATTTTGCATTATCATTAGCAGTGCATCAATAAGAGTTCCAATTTTTTTTTTTTAAAAAAAAAAAGGAGCTCCAGTTTTCCCACATCCTTGCCAGCAGTTGTTTGTATGTGTGTAGTTTTTAGTTTGTTTTTATCTTAGCCATGGATGGCTAACACAACAAACAGATGTGTCCTGGAGAGGGTGAAGGCGGGTTGCTCCTTGGAGGCAAGGATTCTAAAGCTTCATCTGACATACTTTGGGCATATTGCAAGGAGGCGCATCCGCCTTGGAGAGCGACATCATGCTTGGAAGGGTGGAGGGACAGTGCAAGAGAGGAAGCCCCTTGATAAGGATTGACTCAGTGACTAGGTTAACAGTGTAGATGCGTCAGAGACAATAACGTTGGCTCAGAACAGAGCAGGATTCAAAGCTGTTGTACATAGGGTTGCTGTGAGTCACAGACAACTTGATGGCACATACCAACAACAACATGTAGAGGCAAGAAGTGTCTCATCGTGATTTCTGTTTGCATCTCTTTGCTGGCTAATGATGCTGTACATGGCTTCACATGTCTAGTGGGCATTTGAATGACCTCTTTAATGAAATGTCTATCCAGGTCTTTTGTCAATTTTATTATTTGAGGTTTTATATTTTGTTTGTTGTTGTTACTATTAAATTTCCAAGTCTTTATGTATATACTGGTTATTAGATTCTTGTCAGATGATTTCACAAGATGTTTTCTAAGCTTGTGTTTTGTTTTTGTTGTTTGGCGTTATTTTTTGGTAAAGCCTTTTGATGGGCAGAATTATTGTTTGCTTAATTTATATGTGATCTCACTTACTTATTTAATCTTTCGCTCTTATAGTATACAACTCAGTGTTGAAAACTAGGCCTGCCAGTATTGCCCCTGCTTGTTCTTGCCAAAGTTTTACCGGGCCGATACACAACTTCATGACAGATGGAGAAAAGATTGAAAGTCTCAATGACTTCATCTTAATTGGATCCACTATCAGGACATTTGTTGTTGGCAGTCAGCAGATTAGGAGACATACTCTGCTGGGAACGTCTGCGGTCAGACCTTTCCAAGTTACTGAGAGGCAATGTGGATGAAAGTGTACCTGATTCAGGCCATGGTCCTTTCAGTCCTTTGCTGTGCTGTGGAGAGCTGGACAGTGAAGGCTAACGAGAGAAGAGCTAATGTGTTTGAACTGTGGTGTTAGAGAAGAGTACTGAACAATCCATGGATAGCCAAAAGAACAATCAGATACTTCTTGGAGAAGGTGCAGCCACGGTGCTCCTTGGAGGCAAAGATGATAAAGCTTCACCTCACGTGCTGTGGGTATATTTCTAGGCTATTCTTTGGAGTGGGGCATCGTGCTGGGGAAAGTGGAGGGTCAGCTAAGAGAGGGAGACTAAGTGGATTTACACAGGGACGGCAGCCGTGTGTTAGAGACTCTGAGAACGCACAGGATGGGACAGGATCCACTTCTGTTGTTCACAGGACCATGAGTCGTACCCGACTCAACAGCACCTAACGACAACAGTCTGCACATATTGTTCCTTAAGCCATTTTGAATTTAGTGTTGTGTGTGATGTGAAGCAACGGTGGTTTTGTTTTCATTTCTTGGGCATGTGTAAGTCCAGTTTCCCCAGTACCATTTAGCGAAGAGACGCTTCTTTCCCTCCTGAATGAATTTAAGTGCCTTATTAAAAAGAAAATAAATTAGATGGATGAGTTTATTTCCTTTGGTCTATGTGTCTATTTTATTTATACTAGGACTAACCTGTTTTGAATATTGTAGCTTTACAGTATGTTTTAAAATCAAGTGTGAATCCTCCTACATTGTTCTTATCTTTCAACACTCAGCATGATATCTTCAGTCTTTTTCCTGCTAGAGCATCTATCAAATTTTACTTCGTTTGGGGGGCTACTTGCTTTTCATAATAGACACTTTGGCAGTTGTATTAATTACACTTATTTTACAACCTATAGGTAAAATTCTAGGTAGAACTTTGCACAATGAGAGACGATCTATAGAATAGTAAAATTCATTGCCTGTTTGTAACAGTGGACAGTGTTGTCTCTAGATTGTCACAGTTTAAGACAGGAGATTAAATTCAGCCCCTGCCTTAAATAGACCTGGGGAAGGTAGTTCATTAAGTTTACTGGTGTCATATTATCTGTGGCAGATTATTTTCTGCCTTGGCTGTTTTTCTCAGTGGGATATTCAGACTCTAGTTTCCTAGTTGGCATTTTTGCCCATAATTACATGAAAAAATTGTCATTTCTCTTTTTAAATTGCTGTATTGAGTACTAGTCTTCTTTTACTTTCTGACAGACAAAAAGCCAGTGAATGCAACCACATGAAGTACACTTTTAAAACAAAGTCCCCAAGTACAAGCCGACTTGAAATAATTAGTCCCTAAGGTTTGGACACCCACAGTGTATCCTAGCCCTCAGATTCCATACTGCTTCAGTTGTGGGAGATCCGTAGAGTGGCAGGTCCTGCTGGGGACAGGACGTCCACACTGTAATACCCACAGCAGTGGCCCTGTCACCCTCATTTACTCAGCTTTTCCACCTTCTCACATCCCAGAGGTGTGACAGCTTCTGTAGCTGTGGCCTGCTTCCTCCCATCCTGCCGCCCGTTCTGCCTGGCAGGAAGCATGCTGCCCTTCAGCCTGTGAATTACCCCTCTCGTGAAGGGTGCCGTGATGGCATAGGGGGTAAGGAGTTGGCAGCATCAATTCAAAGGCAGGCAGTTCAAATCCACCAGCCAAAGTGAGGAGTAAGCCATGGGAAGATCTGGCGTGAGCCAGGCTCTGGGGAGAGGGAAGGACAAGTGCAAAGGACTTGGGCATAGATCCATTGGATGTGTCCAGAAAACACCAGAGAGGCAGAAGCTGAGGCCGGAACAGTAAGAGCTAGTGGAGAGGGTCACAGACAGAATTGTAAAGAAAGTTTCTTAGACTGGCTTCTCTATAAAGAAGCAAGACCACTGATGCACATATATAGATATAGACTGGCATTAAGGAAATGGCTCATGTGCTTGCTAGAGGCAGCTTCTGACTCAAGTAGCTACTCAGTGTGGTGAATCCAAGTTCAGATGGTAGAGGCAGCACACTGCTGGCTTCAGAGGCTGACAAACCCAAGACTGGCAGGCACGGCCAACCTCTAGTTCAAGTCCAACGAGTTGGAGGTGACAAGCCAAATGCAGGGTCCAGATCAAGCAGAAAAGCAGTGTGTATCCAACTCTCCCAATTAAACTTTGTTTAAAAGATTTACTGTTCATAGCAGATTTAATCGAAGCAGGTCTTACCATGGAAATGATACCATTGTGTCAGTTCTCCTCCTTGAGATGATTATGTCACATCTTACCAGGAAGGTGTCTGCTTCCTAACTGCTACACCAGAGAGCCACAGACAGCCCACGTAGCCAGGAGGGGAGCCTGCAGGGCCTCCTAGAGTGAAACTAGTTCCCAGTCCGCATGTGTCGGAGTGGACCTGTCCTGCGTAGTGTTTGCACAGCTGGGGCCTTTCGGTACCCAGTCCCCAAGCCATCCTTTCAAGGTGCCTCTGGGCGAGTCCAGTTTGCCAACCTTTTCCATTAATAATAGCCCGCAACCTCCATTGTCACCGTTCAGCCACTTCACACCATGAGGAGACTGGAGTTCACGCTCAGCACTGGTAGGAAGCTGCCAGGTGGCTTGGAGCAGGGCTTGGGCTTGCTGATACCCAGACATACCATCACACAGCCTAGTGGCACACATCTGCCGGACCGGTCAGCAAAGGCCTGAGACCGAGCTCCTTAATGTTCATGGATATTCAACCACAGCTTCCCCCCCCCCCCGTGACCTTGCTTCATTCTTGTGTCAAAACAAGGCATTTGCTGCCGTTGTTGTTCACTGTGGGGGCTTCAAATGCTGACCCAGCACACGAGAAACCCCACGCGTGCTGAATATGGAGACCCAGATTCCATGCATGTCCTGTATGCTGAGACTCAGTTATATCCAGAATTCAAGCCACCCTCATTTTGGGGTGAAGAGCAGTGGAGACAAAATGCCACGTGGCTCCTCTCCAGGACTCCTCAGGGGCCTCCCTGACACCCCCTCTTCCTGAAGGTGTGTCTGTGATGTTCTGATGCCATCTCTCAGCTGCCAAGCCTCATGGTTCCCCTGGTGTCAGGACCCAGCCCAGGGATCCCCCTGACTTCGCTTAGGGTGTGTGAATGGGTGTAAGCTGGCGACCTTGCTGTCTGCCCAACTGGTGCTGTGTGCAAAGGGATGTGGTTCCAGAAAATTCTACAGAGATCAAGTACAACTCCAATGAGCTTATTTTATTTTCTTTTATTTCCAAGAGGCATGGGAGTGACAACTTAGCTGAGCGAGCTGCAGAGTCTCTCCGGAATGCAAAACGCAGACCTTTGTATCCAAAGTGAAATATTTAGATAGGGATCATTACCGAGCTCTTTTTACAAGGAGGCAGGCCTGATAAACAGAGCGGGAGCTGGGTTGGGAGCACAAAGGAAGTACTAAGATCTGATTAGCCAAGCAGCTGGATAACTGAAGGAGAATTTGTTAAAACCTAGCAAGACATCAAAGCTGGATGTGGGTTCTTCTGCAGCCCAGGCCACTCTGCCACTCTGGGATATTAGCAAGGGGCTGATTTCTGCACACCCCTCCCCCCCCCAGGTCCGTTTATTCACTGAGGGGTCCAAGCAATGTGACATCACCTGGAGCAGTGGGGATGTCCTTCCTTCCCCTGTCTGTCACTGCAGAGAATCCCAGCATGGACTTGCTAGCTTGGTGTCCCAGCCCGGCCACTTGAACTTGACCATGTGTGAACAAGCACCCTCGTGTTTCCGGGGCCTGGAGAGAGGAACTTGAGAACTTGATCCCCTGCAGGCCCTTGATGATTGCTTCCCTGTCTTGGACCTTGTGAGTGAGTTTCTCAGTGCGTGGCGTAGCTTTGCTTTATCCCAGTCACACACATGCCTTTGAGGCCTTGTATTGCATCTGTCCTAGAAGGGGAGAGGGATGTGGAGAGCCACAGAGGTAACGCTTCCCTAAACAGCAGCTTCTGCTGAGGCAGAGATGGATTCGGGAGGGTTTCCAACTTCCCCACCTAATCCAACTCTTCCATGGTGGTTGTTGTGGGTATTAACTGCCTCTGAGTCAACACAGCAGAACTAACACTGCCCATCCGAGTGCTGTGTCTGTGGTGGGATCAGGGGACCTGTAGGATTTTCACTGGCTGACTCTCAGCAGGTATAGGGCCAGGCCTTTCTGCCTACTCTGTTTTAATCTGGAGGCTCCATCCAAACCTGTTCACATCCCAGCAACACACAAGCTTCCACTGGTAGATGGGTGGTGGCCACGCACAGGGTCCCCATGCTGTTCAATCCCTTCCAGCCCATGTGACCCCTCCCCATCAGAGTTCTGAGACCAGCAGTCTCTAAGGGAGGAGATGGCCTCCTCTTGTTCCCACAGAGTGGCTTGTGGATTTGAACCACCAGCCTTTCGGGTAGCAGCCTGACATGTTACACCTAGGCCACCAGGGCTCAATGGCCAGGAATTGAATATGCATCTCTCACAAACCCTCCACTGTCTCCGCTGGGCCTCCGTTCACCAGGCAAGTGGAAACTAAGCCGAGTCTTGCAGGGGTGCCTACATGGAAGTGATAGCCCTGCTTCTGGGCCGTGGAAGATACTGTCCAGAGTGGCTCAGCCCCTAACCCAAGGACAGTTGTCCCGATTGCAGAGGCCCGGGGACATGGCTGAGGCACTGGGGCTGCCTGTGGTAGTGGAGAAAGACCCCAATCCCAACATTCACATGTTTGCAAAGCTGTCACAGAGCAGTTGTAGGGGCTTGCGAGCTCAGCATTCACCGTGGCGCTGGCTGTTCCCGCCCACCTCCAGGAACGTCCTAGCCTCTACCTGCTGACCCAGCTCCTTGTGATGCTGGGCAGCTCTGAACCGGGGGCACCAGCCACCCCACGCCTCGCTCTGAGCCGCAACCAAGAGCCGCGACAGGCTCCTGGGGGCTCTTCTGTCCCTCGCTAACTCATGCGAATGTACCCAGACAAGAAGGCTGTTCCCTGAACAGAGCCTGCGTGGTTTAAAATTAAGAACAGCGTACGTCAGGGCTGTATCTTGTCTCCATACCTATTCAACCTGTATGCTGAGCAAACCATACAACAAGGCAGAATTTGTATAAAAGAATGTGGCACCAGGATCGGAGCAAGACTTCTCAACATTATGCAGATGACACAGCCTTGCTTTCTCGAAATGAGAAAGACTTTAAGCACTTGTTGCAGAAGACCAAAGAACTTCAATATGGATTACATGTCAGTATCAGGAAAGTTAAAGTCCTCCCACTGGAGGGAGCTCTGGTGGCCTAGTGGCAAGAAGCTGCACTGCAATCCCAGAGGCACATGGTTCAAATCCACCAGATGCTGTGCTGGAGAAGGCGGGACAATCTCCTCCTGTACCAGTCAGATTGGATTTGATGGTAGACATACAAAAATAGTAATAAACTAAAAATTAATAAATAAAAAAATCCTCCCACTGGGCCAGGAGACAACATCTTAATAGTTGGAAAAAAAGATTCAAGTAGTCACTGATTCATTTTACTTGGATCTATAATCAACATCTTGATACCACCATCAAGAAATCTAAAGATGTGTTGCCTTAGGAAGATCTGCAGTCAAGGATCTCTCCAAAATGCTAAAGAGTAACAATGCCACTTTAAAGATGAAGGTGTGTTTGATCCACGCTGTGGTCTTTTACGATTACTTGCTATGCATCTGAAAGAAAAACAGTGAATAAGGGTGAGAGAAGAATTGATGCCTTTGAGTTGTGGTGTTGGAGAAGAGTAGTGAATAATATCCTGTGGTCTGCCAAGAGAACAAACAAGCATGGCTTGGAAACAGTACAACCAGTGTGCTGCTTGAAAGCAAGGATGGGGAAGCTTTGTTTCACGTACTTGGGACGTGTTGTTAGGAGGGGCCGGTCCTCAGAAAAGAACATCATGCTTAGAGACGTGGAGGATCAGGAAAGGAGAGAAAGACCCTCAATAAGACAGATTGACATGGGGGCTGGCCCGTGGGCTCAGGTGTGTCAGAGGTGGTGAGGAGAACACAGGCTAAGGCCAGGTTCAGATCTGATGTTCTCAGGGTCACTGTGAGTTACAGTTGACTCAGCAGCGTGTAACAACAACTCGTGAGCTGAGGGGTCTTTTTTAATGCACCTTGTCAGGTGCCTCCGAGCGCCCCGAGAGCCATTCTCAGGCTAAAAAGCAAACAATTGCAAACAGGGGCGCCCTGTGTTGGCATCTGCCTCTCTCACTTAGCATGGCGGAACCACATGCAGATAGAAAATGAGAAGGAGAGGAAATTCAACGGGAGGCCGTGCATTTCCTTACTTGGGGGGCCGGAGGCACTGGGGGGGACCCGTCATGGATCAAATCCGACTGTAATAGGCAGTCTGAAGCTTCGGTGCGCAGACGTAGTGCAGAGCTAATGTATTATTTTGTTTTTGTTTATTCTGCAGAAATGGGGAGATTTCATTTTTTCGTAGAATTACCAGCTCCCCTTTTATTATTCACAAGCCCTGACATGCATAGCATCCTGAGCCCAAGAGTCCTCAGTGATTTTAATACCGGCTTCCCCGCGCATCTAAACTGGTTTTCCAGTCCAGTACCTGGTGGGCCGAGGGGCTTGTTGGAGGCGTGTTGTACATTCTGAAAACTTCTGCAGACCAGCTCGGCCACTGGCCCTCGGGAGCCCAGCCTGGCTGTGGTGTTCACCTTCTCTGAATGGGAGCATATCGGGAACAGGATTATTGGGGTGGCAGCCATGGGTGGGAAAGGAAGGGCCCCCTGGGAGTGCTTGCTGGAGGAGCACCCGACCTGCAGCTGGGTTCCCCTCCCCTGAATCCACACAGGGCTTCCTGAATGTCTCCCAGGCCCTGTCCTCCACCTGCCAGCACCTTGGAGTCACCTGAGCTTTAAACCTGTGCCTGAGACCCACTCACCTTCTCATTTCCTGGGTCTGGGCCTCAGCCTCAACCCTGACATTTTAACCGCCATGCTGCCCGGAAGGAACCCTGATGGTGCCATGCAGTATGTGTAAATATGCTAGCCAGAAGGTCCGTAGTTCAAATCCCCCAGCAGCTCCTCCCGAGAAAGATGAAGCTGTCTGGTCCCGTTAAGATGAATTGATTAATAGCTTTAGAAACCCAGGGGAGGGTCGCCATCAGTCAGAACCAACTCTGTGGCAGTGGATTTGGAGTTTGGGGGTTAAGCCAGGTAGAGGACTGTCCTCACCATTTCCTGCCTCGAGGTACTGCGATCTGACGGCTGCCTCAGGTTTAGAAGTGATGTCTCTTCGTGGTTGCGTGTCTCCACTTTCACCGTTCCTACCACTCATGCTAACAGTCTGCTTACAAAAGGTGGAAACCCTGAAAGCCCTTATGGAGCAGCTCGACTGCACTCACATGGGGTTACTGTGAGTTAGAACCAAATCCGAGGCAGCCGCCGCCGCCACCACCGCCGCCTACAAGAACGGAGCACTCCCTGCCCACATTCCCGTCAGCAGGGCTGGACGCCGGGTCTGTTGTTGCAAAACCTGTGCTTCTCTCACTCTGGGTGTCACCACAACAGGACAAGCAGGGAACAGAGGGCACTCCTGCTGTCGAGGAGCTTCCGGTTCACAGTGCCCCTGTTAGGACCAAACAGGGCTGTCCTGTGGGGTTCCCAACGCGACATCTTCATGCAAGCAGATTGCCAAGTCTCTGCAGTGCAGGGAAGAGTGGTTCTGAACTGCTGACCTGCAGCCCAGTGCTTAACCCACAGTACCACCACAGTGTCTAGATGAGGACTTGTGACTAGTGTTGCAGGCCAGTTCTTCAGGAAGGTGTTTCTTGGATGGGCTTTGAGGTAGAGGGTTCATGGGTAGAATTAGACCATGGGAATGAGTGGGATGTCAGAACCAGAAACCAAACCCACAGACTTCAGATTGATTCCAGCTCACAGTGAACCCCCATCAAGTTTTAAATCTTAATAACTTGTTGTGTACCGTCGAGTCAGAACCGACCCATAGCTGGCCCTCCAGCAGGTTTTCAGAGGCAGTTAATCGCACAGGAAGAGATTGCCCATCCTTCTCCCATGAAGCAGCTGGTGGATTTGAACTGCGTGCCTTCAAGATTATGGTGCAGCTTCTTACCAGTCAACCACCAGAGTTCCTCTCAGGGCAGCTGGTGGATTTGAACAGTCAGACTTTGCTTTATCAACCCAGCACAAAAGATACTACGTCACCTGGATGCCTTTGCCAACGTCAAATACCAGTAGATGCCAGCTTGTCATCCCTCTGGTGGTGGGTGGCAGAGGGGACCCTTGCTGTCCACTGGATTGTCATTGGTTGATCCTTGGAGGTGCATTGCACCCAGGCCTTTCCTCCCAGGCAATATGAGTGGAAAGTCCACTGAAAACCGACTCAGTATCACAACAGCCTCCGTTGATAGGCAGTGGCTACACTCGAGGTGCAGTAGTAGGCATCAGGGTCTCCCACATGAAAGATGAGAATTCTATCACTGACCCAAAAAGCAGGCGGATGCAGAACAGTCAGGATAAGTGCAATAGGCAGGCCCACATGGGCTCTGCTGAAGAAGCAGGACCTCGTGTATGGGGTGGGGGGTGCCTCCCTTACGTGAGCTTTGAGCCCTTCACACTGGAGTGGCTGTTCAGATCCTGTTGTTGGAAATGTGTGTGTGTGTGTGTGTGTGTGTGAGTGACAATTAAGACCTGGCACTCTAACCACCAGCCAGAGAGTGAGTCTCATCTTTCTTTGCTAAGCACAGCCTTCATTTTTCTGGGGGGGGGGGAATGAAATCTGGCCCGTCTCCCATGGTTCTACCAAGTATCCCTTGGATGGTTCAGTGGGCCGTGGTGGAGGCAGCATCTGGAGCAGAAGATGGGGGCCAGGTGGTGCCCCCGTGCCCAGGCAGCCCCACTGGCACAGCAGTCCCTCCGCATGTCGTTCCTGCGTGGGGAGAGCCGTGGTCCCCACTGCGGAATGCCTTGTGCTCGGCTGGTGGCATTGCTCGGACTGCTGCGTGGGGAGCCGTGTATAGGCCCCATTATAACAGAGGACAAACTGTTGTTGTTTGGTATTGCTGGGTGCCGTTGAGTCAGTTCCAACGCAGAAACCCCACGTGAGGGAGTAGAACTGCCACCAGCTTTTCTAGGCTGTGATCTACACACAGCACTTGACTCAGGGACAGCGACAGGGGCTCGAGCGTGGCGGTGATCGTGAGGCGGGCTCAGCTTGTTCACATGTCCTGAGGAACATGGTCAACCTGCCTGCAAATCTGCCAACCACTGTGCGACAGCAAGGTAGACAATCTCCTCCCAGGCAGTTACAGCTTCTGAAAACCCACTAGAGGGTCAGCCGTGGGTCACTTCTGACTTGACGGTAATGAGTTGAGTTGAAGCTAGAAACGGTCTTTGAGGGAAAGTAGTTGGAGTCAGTTGACCGCAACTAGATGGACAGACCGACCTTCTGTTTGGCCTTCCTGACTTGTTAACTCATGCGTGCTGTTGTTGGATACTGTCAATTCGATGCCCATTTGTTGCAACTCCGTGTGAGAGAGTACAATTGCCTCATTAGAGTTTTTGTGATCTCCGTGGGAGCCAAGTGCCCCCTAGGCCTGCAGAGCCGCTGGGTGACTTCAACCCACCAGTCTTTTAGATTTAACCCCCACTGACATCACATCAGCCCCAACTCGTAATGACTTCCTATCAGGTTCCCCCAGGTTGTATGTCTTTACAGGAAGACATGAGCCCCTTCCTCCCTGGGAGCAGCTGCAGGATTCAAACCATCACCCTTCTAGTTTACCAGTCCCAGCACATTACCACTGCGCCGCTGGGGCTCCTGAAACCCTCCCTTCAGTTTGGACGACTGACAGAGATCCATCAGCCCTGGTTATCTTTTAGCAATTCCAGACCTGCCTCCGCTCTTCAGTCACTTATACTTGTACCTGCAAAGCTAAAATCACTGTTTTGCCACAAATTATTATGTGGCTGACCAGGTAATAAACACATTCATAAAAACTGGTATTCAAGGTGGCTACTCAGGCTGCCCTTGTCCTGAAGTAATGACAGCTGTAGGCTCTGCGTGGTATTTCACATCGTCGTTGGACTTCTAAAACCCCCCTCCTTCCTCTGTCCTTTCTGTCCCCATGTGGTGTGACCAGCTGTACTCGGATCTGTAAGGCGTGCCCGCTGGCTTTTGCTTGTAAAGATGGCCTTTTTATACTCAAATGTCAGTGGTGTGTTATTTTATCATTAAGCCATTTACTAAGTGCTCGTTTGTGGCCATTGTTCTTCCTGAATGCCTAATCACCAGAGGAAAACAGCTGGATACACGCTTCCTCCTAGAACTGTGACTTCCAGGCAAGAGAGTGACCAATAGACCTGGTTCTTGAGGACATTAGACAGGCTGGGAAAGGGCCATGAGCATGAGGTGGCGATGACACGGGTGCCACTGCCTGAACTTGCACCAGCCCCCATGGAGACCCAGGCAAGGAGACACTGGACTGCGTGAAATTGTTGCTTATTCAACAGTAATTCCACTGGATTTCAAACCAGTCCTGGGCTGGGTTTCTGGTGGAGCTGTTGTCTTTAAGGCTAGTTGTTGTTATTCTTAGATGCCATCGAATCCGTTACGGCCCTTACGACCCAGTGAGCCACAGGTCTGAGCGTGCTCTCTCCTGCATCCTGCACCTCATCTCTTCATATTTGAGCCCATGGTTGAAGTCACGGTGCCAGTCCATCTTACCGAGGGTGGTCTTCTCTTTGACCCACATAATGTCCTCTTCCAAGGCCTGACTCCTGACCACATGCCCCAGCTTAGAGGGTGCTGTTAGTCCCAGTAATCCTCCCACCCGGTCACTCTGGGATTCCGTAGAGCCAGCAGATTCACAGCGCTCGGGCGTGTCCCAATCCCAGTGCTCTGAGTCCAGGAGCCTGGGGATGGTGTGAACACAAGCCCATTAGCAAAGTAGTGTGGCCGGTGTTCCCAGGGGGCGGTGGTTGGCGGAGGAGAGCATCAATGTCAAGGGGAAGTCCCTTGGAAACACCAGGAAGGGGACGAGAGCATGGGGAGGCAACCTGTGAACTGACAGAAAACGCAGGACTCTGGGATCAGACAATCTGAGTTCCAGTCCTGGCCCCTCCTCTTTCTAGCTATTGGCAGACCTCGTTGATTGTATTTTGGTTTATTGCATTTCTTAGATGCTCTGGGTTTGGTTTGGGGTTTCTGGGGGTGGTTTTGTGTCTTACAAATTGAAGATTTGTGGCAACCTAGCGAGTCTTTTGGTGCCATTTTTCCAGCAGCATGTGCTCACTTGCTGGCGTGGACCTCCTTTTGGTCATTGTCCCAGCTCTGCGAGCTTCTCCATAAGGTGGCTGCACACATAACAGACTGCAGCCGAGTGCCTTCCACATACACTCGGAAACTGAAAAATGCCACGAGGCCCGCGTTCTTGCCATCCTCACTGCACTGTGGTTACCTGGACCCAAACCTCCCATATCTCCGAGGTCTGCCTCTGTGCGAGCTTGTTGTCAGTCACCGTTTGAGCCAGCTCTGACCATGACAACATTTTTTTACGTTCTTTTTCTACTAGTTTATTTACAAAATTCAAATTCAAATTTGAACAAATTCTTTCCATTTTCATCACCCCCCATCCATCAAATTGTACAACCCAATGATTAATCCCCCCTTCCCCCTGCACATCCACATCCCTCTGCTTCCAGCTTCTCCCACCTTCCTGGATCCTTATACTCATTCTACAATAACGGTTTTATACAATATTTATCCTTTGGGGACTGAATTAGTTCACTCAGCGTAATGCTCTCTAGTCCCTCTCAGGTTAGGCAATAATTTACACAGTCATTGCTCCTGCGTGCTGCATAGTATTCCATTGTGTGAATGTACCATAATTTCTCAATCCATTCATTTGTGGTTGGACATTGGGGCTGTTTCCATGTTCTTGCGATGGTGAATAATACTGCTATGAACATCAGTTATAAATCTCAGTTTGTGCCTCAGTTCTCATATTCTCAGGATATATTCCAAGTATTGGAATATCTGGGTCATATGGAATTTCTATGTTCAGCTTTTTGGGGAGACATCAAACTGCCTTCCAGGGTGGTTGCAATATTTTACACTCCCACTGCTCCGTCTTCATCCCCTGGGTGTGCCTGAGTCTACGGGATGAGCTATTACGTCGCACCATCTCACTAAGGGTGTGGGTTCCAGTCTCTTCATCTGTGTGGTGGGAACCGTAGTAATGCTGTGGACATCTGTAAGGAGCCCTGCTGGCATAGTGCATAACATGTTCAGCTGCTAACTAAAAGGTTGACAGTTCAAATCCACCAGCTGCTCCAAAGGAGAAAGATGGGCAGTCACCTCCTATAAAGATTGACAGTCTCAGAAATCTGATGGGAGGTTGCTGGTTTGGATTCTCCTCACTACAGTGAGGGGAGCTCTGGTGACCTAGTGCTAAAACACTGCACTATAATCCCAAAGGCACGAAGTTCAAATCTACCAGCTGCTCCACAGGAGAAGGATGGGCAGCCTCCTCCCGTGTGATCACTGCCTCTGGAATCCCAGCAGAGGGTCAGCTGTGGGTGGGTTCCCACTCAGCAGTACATAACAACAACAACCACAGTGGACATGATCGTTAATGGAGAACAACATTGTGTTTGCACAAAGTCAGGCCTGAAAAATGTATTTAGCACAAGGTGTGTTGTGGGGAGGAGGAGACACGGAGGAGGGAGGGGAACTGTTTTTTACAAGCCAGCACTGGCCTGGGCACGCGGCAAAGGCAAGCAGCCCCTGGTCCCCTCGGGAACGCCAGTCTCCAATCTTCCCGAGGATGTGAGGATACTCCTCTCCTGTTACTGATACACCCCCTCCGGTGAAGCTTCCTGCCCCTCTCCCAACAGTCTGCCCCGGGGTACCCCCTGTACCATCAAGGGGGCCACTGCAAAAACCAACACAAGGACAGGCTGCTGCTGTTCACTGACCACCTCCGGGCACACAACAAGCGCCACAGAAAGGAACTCTGGGTATTCCCACAGCATGTTCTAAGGTCAGATGCACTAAAACAGAGCACAAAGTGGGGGCTCCGCACCCACTAAGTGGTAGGTGAATACTTTCTGTTTTTGTTCAGAGTGGAGAGACCTAAGTATGTGAGTCAAACAGAGAGGAATTGAGCATGGTGCATTGGGAGTAGAGGGAAGCAGGTTCGAGACGTTGAGCCTCTTCCCAGGACAGGTGGAGACAGGAGCCCGCAGGTGGGCTGCCTCCCTGTCTGCACACTGCTGTGCAGAGAGAAGAAAAGTTCCAAGACCCCACCTGAACCCCTAGTTCCATGATGGATTTTTCTATGCTTTTCTCTACCCCAGTCTTGGATCTTAAAGGAGCCCTGGGGGTGTAGTGTATTAGGTGCTGGTGTTGGTTCCAGTCTACCAGGGCTCCCCTGGAGAGAGAAGAGGCCGCCTCCCCTCATGAGGACCTGCAGGGAGCACTGGCAAGAGCCCACTTGGTGGCGCTGGACTCGAGGATGATTCTCTGAAACCTCAGAAACACCACAAAAGTCCTTCACATCTCCTCTGTCATGGCTATCCAGTTGGAACCAACTCAGAGCTAGCTGGCTTTCAGAGGTCAGAGGTCATAGGAAGAAGTTGCCCATCTTTCACCCATGGAGCAGCTGGTGGGTTTGAACCGCCTGACTCTGAATTGGCAGCACAACTCCTTAGCCACTAGGCCACCAGAGCACCCTCAAAGTCTCTGTCCCGTTAATGTCTAGGAAGTGAGCCACCACCCCACTTTGTGCTCTGTTTTAGTGCATCTGACCTTAGAACATGCTGTGGGAATACCCAGAGTTCCTTTCTGTGGCGCTTGTTGTGTGCCCGGAGGTGGTCAGTGAACAGCAGCAGCCTGTCCTTGTGTTGGTTTTTGCAGTGGCCCCCTTGATGGTACAGGGGGTACCCCGGGGCAGACTGTTGGGAGAGGGGCAGGAAGCTTCACTGGAGGGGGTGTATCAGTAACAGGAGAGGAGTATCCTCACATCCTCGGGAAGATTGGAGACTGGCGTTCCCGAGGGGACCAGGGGCTGCTTGCCTTTGCCGCGTGCCCAGGCCAGTGCTGGCTTGTAAAAAACAGTTCCCCTCCCTCCTCCGTGTCTCCTCCTCCCCACAACACACCTTGTGCTAAATACATTTTTCAGGCCTGACTTTGTGCAAACACAATGTTGTTCTGCAAGCATTAAAAGGCAATTTAGTACTCAAAGGATTAAAAGCTCATGTTAAATTGAAGACTACACTTGGCATAAACATTAAAAATTGACAGAACACCCTGCACATTAACTGCACCAGGGCTTCGTAATTAGCATTTAAAAGTAAAACATCATTTCCTTACTGTTTCCTACTTACTCATTTATAATGCATTTATTATAATACACACGCGAGCGGGTGGCTTGCTACCTTTGCAGGCAAATGAAAAACATATACCTGGGCTGGGAAAGAGTCGGAGCTGTACTAATCCAGAGTCAAGACTCAGACTCAAAAGCAAACCCCAGAAAGACGCCCCTCTCTGGGCGTGTTTCAGAGCCCCAACATTCCTTGAAAAATTTGACAGAGGCCTGCAAAGGAGGCACGCGGGCGCGTGCGTACGTACACACACACACACCCCACACACCCCCCCCCCGACCCTTCCTTTCCTTACCTTTTCCTACCAAACTCGGAAACAAAAATCCAAAACCCAGCACAGCTTAGGCCAGCCACAGGCTCATGGTTAAAATCGATTAGCTGGCAGGTGACCAGACAAATAACGGAAAATAGCTGCTTGGCACATTTCTGAGGCTTCGGCTTCAGTTGGACTGGCCTCCAGTTTCGCAATTTGGAGTGAGATTCTGCTGACTTACCACAGATGTCCGACATGGTGAATGCAGACACCTGTTCCCAACACCCATCAGTGCCGACTGACTTTTGCATTTCTGGGCTTAGCCTGTTGTGGCATCTTCAATCTGAATGCCCTGTTCACCTCTCCAGCGCTCCCAGGGTGCTGGGTGGCTTTGCTCGCACTCGGCGTACAGTGGGGGGATCTTGGGGTACGAGGGCTAAGCCCTGAGTTGGTAACCGAAAAGGTGGCTGTTGGAACCCACTCCACAGCTTCTCGAGAGAAAGACCTGGCAGTCTGCTCCTGTAGCGATTGTAAACCCACAAGGGGATTCCAGCTCACAGGCCCCGTCCACCAGGTTTCTGAGGCTGTAAATCTTCACCAGAGGAGACAGCCTCTCTTCCTCCTGTGGAGCAGCTGGTGGATTTGAACCTCTCCCTTCTCAGTTAGCAAGAAAATCCTGTGAGACAGTTCTGCTGTGTCACATGGGTTCTCGATGAGTCAGAAGTGCAGGTTCTGACTGCAGTGGTCCAGGCTGAATGAAGCTGGAGCATCTGCATTTCTAATAGGCTGCCCACTGGCGCTGGCCCGCTGCTGGTCCTGGGGCCAGACTGAGTAGCAAGTATGCACAGCTCCTCTGTCATCAGTTCTCAGGGGAAGACTTGACATCAGCACACTCGGGGGCCCTCAGCGTGCCGCCTCCCAAGGAAAGCCCACAGGGGACACGGAGGTGAGGGATGTGGTGCAGTGACGTTACCCTCGACATGTCGAGAACTCGTGTGCCTTCCTCAGGCCTCTCTTGCCAGACCTCATTAGTCACAGAGGGAGGGAGGGCAGCTTTCCGGGAGCTTTCTAGGGAGCCTGATAGTCAGATTCTGCTCAGATCTCACGGCCTGTCCCCGGGTGGCCCCCAGGTCCCCGGCTGGAGCCCTGTGAGGCACTCTGAGTTTATCAGGTTAGCCAGTTGACAGGACAAATAAAATTTCAGGACAGCAAGGGCAGACTGGGTGAAGGCATGACATAAGGTTGTTAAAAGCAGAGGCAAATTCCAAAAATAGATGTGACTCTTGTCAGAGCGGAGCCAGGGCTGGCCCGGCATGTGGAATGCCTGGGCCCAGGGGGGCTGGGGCCACAAAGCTGGCTTCCCTGGGGCAGAAGGGTGGGGATACGGGGAGCCGGGGGACAGCTGGGTTCCTCCCAGAGCCAGCTTCCCAAGGAACCAATTTGGCACCTGCTCCCTGATAGTCCCTTGGAGGCAAAGAAAAAAAGAAAGAAGTTTCCAGTACAGATCTGGGAATATTTGGATACAAGCAGGCCTGGTCTTTTCTTTTCATCATTTTCATGATTTTACAAATTCCAGAAACACATCTTTGCCCCTACATGACTAGAAGATGCTCCTCACTCACTAAAAGCCGCGGGCAAGAACACACCCAGACGGCAGTCAGGAGCAAGGTGTGCAGCCTGGGCGTGAGGGCCGGGCCTGCGGTGAGTCAGGCTGCCCTCGGGCCTGCAGGGCGGCAGTGTGTGGTTTGCAGGTTCGTTAATTACCGTCGTATGTTCCTGGGAAGATCCTTGGGTGTGTTTGTGGAAACAGAACCCTGATTTTAATTACATCCCTTCTGGTTACTCCGATTACAGACTTCTAAGGATCTCCTTTCTCTGGCTTTGGTGTAGGAGACAGAATTCAACAGAGAAAAGGCCTGTGTCTCTTTCTACAAAGATCTGTGGAACCTAGAATTGTAGCGCCAAAAGGGGCTGGTCTCCCACTGGTCTAGTCCAGCCCCCTGGCTCTGTCTGTCTGGGGACTGAGGCTCTGAGAGGGTTAAGTGACTTACCCAGGTCACACACTAGAGTTAAAACCCAACTACATTGTCATTAATGTCATAAAGCTATAAATGGTTGAATGCCAAACTAATATACTTTGTGAACTTCCTTCCACTCAAGTCATAGTACAAAGTTAATAATGATGCCTCCTCAAACCTCATTGCTACTGAGCCAAAACTGACTCCAGCCGACCTTCTGGTGAGTTTGCAGAGGCTGTAAATCACAGAGGAGGAGATTACACATCCTTCTCCCTCAGAGCTGCTGGTGGATTCGAACCAGCAGTGTCACCTCTAGGAAGCAGATCTCTACAGACTGTGCCACAATGATGATGATAATGACAATAGTTAACCCACCCCAGACCAGACCAAACCCCCTCCCATCAAGTCCACTGTGACAGACATGGGTCCTATTGGACAGAGTGGGACTGCGCTGTAGTTTCCAAGGTTTCTGTCCTGGGCAGGTCACCAGCTCCTTCTCCCAGAGAACAGCTGGTGGCTTTCAGCCGCCAACTTTTGGAATAGTGGCCGAATGCTTAAGCACTGTGCCACCTGTTGTTAAGTGCCGTCAAGTTAAGTACAGTTCAGTGACCCTCTGAACAACAAACCTGAACTCTGTCCTGTCCTGTGCCGTCATCCTCATCTCTGACACGCTTGACTCATCCTGCAGTCACTATGTTGATCCATGTGGTTGAGGGGCTTCCTCTCCATCATGTACCCTCCCCCTTCCCAAGCTTGATGTCCCTCTCCAAGCCTGTCCTAGCAAAACACCTGGAGGATGTAGGATGAAGCACCACCATCCTTGCCTCCAAGGACCACTCACCAGCTTCTCTCGGATGTCTTGTTTCCTGTGTATTCCTGCAGGTCATTATGTAATCAGAGTCCCTCCCCTGGTAGCCGAGGTCATCATGTGAATGGCCAGAAGGACAGCATTCTCTGTGTGTCTCCTGCTTGGTTTTTCTGGAGTGTTGGGCCCAAGGATGCTTCAGTATTGTACGAGGCAGGAGCGCAAACACAATTAGCAGACGCACACAGACGCACGATGCCTCGCCAGCAGATCACTGGGCCGTGCGTGCCTTTGTGAAGTAGGAGTGAGAGGGATGTGGGGCACTCGGGCATCAGTGAGGAAAGGACAAAATTGGGACTAACTTGGAAACTCGAATCTGTGGCATAAATGTGTTGTTAAGTGTGTCATTGAGCAGGGACAGACTCCCAGTCCCCTCCAGCGCATTTTCAGAGGCTGTAAATCGCATGGGAGGAGATTCCCCATCTTTCTCCCACACAGCAACTGGTAGATTCAAACCACATGCCTTTGGGTTGACGACACTAGACCACTAGAATTCCGTGTGACATAAATAGACCATAAAATATAACTTAAAATGCAAAACCAGCAGGCGATAAACTAGATACAGGACCTCATAGAAATAAAATCCTTATGAAAGACCTCTACAAAAGAGTAAAAAAATAACCTATAGACCGGCGGGAAGGGGAGAAGAAATTGACAATTATCTATCTGACTAGGGATTCGTCTCTAAAATCTCTAAAGAAATTCCCTTAACAAGAAAAAGGCAATCAACCCAAATACAAAATTAGCGGAGAACGTGAAAAGACTTTTCCTCAAAGAAGACATGACTGGTCAACATGTTTGAAATACTCACTAGCCTGTCTCTCTCTCTCTCTCTCTCTCTCTCTGTGTGTGTGTGTGTGTGTGTGTCTCCCCCCCCCCTCCAGTTGGTGCTTACTCAGAGTTGTTGACCTTCCACTGGGTTCTGAAAGCTGTAAAGGACACAGGAGGAGGTTGCCCATTTTTCTCCCACAGAGCTCCTGGTGGATTAGAACTGCCAGGCCAGCATCTTCTTGGGTTAGCAGTGCAACTCTTTCAGTATGACTGTACTTCTTAGTTAACAATTCTTTATCTGAGTAAAAGGACAAATCATACCAGGTTGTCATTCAGTCATTTATGAACATTTCGTGTTGGAACATTAACTACTGTTGATGAATGCAGCTAATTAGTATAATAGTTGATCGGTCTCTTATTCTGTATATTGCCTCTCCTAATATACAGTAAGATACTGATCAGCTATTGTCCTAATTAGTTGTATTCATCAACAGTAATTAATGTTCTGACACAGAATATGTATGGTTGGCTCAATGACAATAGAATAGTCCTACTGAAATAAAAAATTATTTACCTAACAATGTAAAATAAACACTCGTTGCCCAGTCCTATGTTGGCCAGGGGAGTCTCTCTCCCTCTCTCAACAGAACAAAGGTTTTGTGCTACTTTCTCCCTGTTGTGCTCACAGTAGACTTAACATGGAGAGTGTGCTCTCCCCAAGATAATGCATTGTAGGCCCTCTCCAGAATCTTCCTTACTGTGTAAGGGCTTTTTCTCACCGACACTTATTTCACTGTAGCACTTTGCCTTTTTAATATTTTATTTGTTTTCTAGTTTACAGTAGTTTTAATTGCACCAGGTGTTGGGGTGGGGAAGGCAGGCGTTCTAAGTGAAATGATGACTGTTACTACTTCTTGGTTTTCGGGCCCATCTTACCCGAATTATAGTTGACTCCAGCCTTGGAGAAACCCTGATCCTCATGTCTGTGGCGTAGGAAGGGTCAAGCTGGGAACCTCACTGAGAAGAAGGTACGCTGCTGTTAGCACGGAGCCAGGAAGGGGAGCGGGCTCCTGTGCTTAGAAACCACATGGAGCCGTCAAAAGGAAAGGAGATCTTTAGTCACATCTCCACAGAGTGACAGAGGGTTAACAAGGTATCATAGACCAGAGAGCTACCAGTGGCCTCCGAGGGACATGGGTTCCCTCCCCTGTGCCGGGTCACATGCCATTTATAACGTGCTATGACCACCATAAACAAGGACACGGCTGTTAGAGCTTTTTCCAACCCTCAAGGGATATTGAGTTGCCCTTAAGATAGTAAACGGTCTCATTTTCTTAAACTTTGCCATGCTTCTCTCTACTGTCTCCCTATTAAAAATATCCCCCTTGGTGTTCTGCTAGTCACAAAGGGCCACACCATCCTGCAGAGACCTTTGTGGGGACACGCAGGACAAGCCTGGCTGACACAGACATGGCTTATGGCTTTGCTGGGTCTGCTACGGGCCCTGACAGGGTGTTCAGAGGGCAGTCATCCAACAGGCTTCGTAAAGCAGATTTAAGTTTATGGTGCAGAGGGAAGACTGTCAATCCTCAGCACAGACTGCTTCAGAGAAGAGAGTGATTCTTGAAAAGGATGGTGCTAACCCTGCATCAAAGAGGCCTTTCCTACTTGTTCAACTCACACAAAACCCCTCATCATCATCACGCCAGAACTGACTCTCAGCTGACCCTCCACGGGATTTGGAGGCTGTAAATCGAATCGGAAGAGACTTGCCATCTTTCTCCTGTAGAGCCACTGCTGGATTCAAACCACAGAGAGCCACGGCCTTTGGACTCCCTGTGGTCCACGCACAGAGCTCCCTCGTCAACATCCTAGGATTTACAAAGCGGAACAGTCAGGGTATGCTGTGCATCGTGGCCACCGTGACATATATTCCCCGTCACAGCCGGCACATCCTGTAGAAAAGGCCACTGAGTTCATAAAGTAGGCGGTCCCTGGCCACACCTGTTAGCTGCACACACGTTAAAGGCCAGTGAGATCCTTTCTTCCCCTGGACAGCCAGCCTCAGGAAAGTGAGCAGCTGACAATTGTCACTTTACCACAGAGGTTTTTAAAAGCAGAAGGATGGGGCTCATCTCACCCAAGTTCAAGTGGCCAGACCCCTGCCATTATCAGACTGTCAGATGGGAGAATCCAGTGAGGGGACCCAGCCTCATGGAAGGATTTGATTGAGTCAGCCCAGCCTGGAAGCGAGGAGATGAGTTTGCTAATCAGATTTAAGGGGAAGGGACTTACTTGTAACCGAAATCTTTGTTTACAACGAGCAGTTTAGCCACAGATCCCAACCAGAAGGGCCCTGTGTGCTAGTGGGCACTTTGACCCCTTGAAGGACACTCCCCAGAAGAGTCTAGGATGAGACTTGGTGAATTGGGACCAACCGTGAGACACCGGAGAGGAGCAGAATCACCCACTCCCTGCTGTGCGAGCCATCAGCACCAAGCATGACTTTCTGTAAACCTTAGACTTTTCAAATCATACTTGTTTCCCCGTACTAGTCTGTGAGCTTCCTGACTAGTCTGTGAGCTTCCTGACTAGTCTGTGGGCTTCCTGACGGCATGGTGTGTGGCTTACTCATTTGGGCCCTGGTATGGTCTTCTATGACCCTCACACGGTTTTGGGCGGGTGTACAACTGGAGGATTAGTTAGAAGGCTGACGGGCGGGTGGACAGGCAGAAGAGGACAGGACCAGATTCTAGCTCTCTCATGTGGACTTTGACTACCCTGACGGAACTGGAATTTTCAGCTGTGTCTACAGGCAATTTTAAGAGGTTTTTTTGCAGTCAGCCAGTCTCCTCTTTTACATGGCTTTTGCCACTCTTTGATAAGGGGGCACAGGGAGAAACGTATATAGCTGATACATCCACCATGTGGGGGTAGTTAGTTAGTAGGTGCCATCAATTGCAACCCTGTGAACAACAGATCCAACCTTGCTGTGTCCTGCGGCGTCCTCACTCCCTCCGACATGCTCAAGCCCAGTCCGTCTTGTTAGGGTCTCTCTTTTGCTGACCCTCCACCTTTCCAGGCTTCGCACACCTTTTCAAGGAATAGCCTCTCCTAGCATCATGCCGAGATTAGGTTAGGACAAGGTTGTCCATTCTTAGCTCTAAAGAGCATCCTGGCAGTGCTCTTCCCGAGACAGCTCTGTTTTTGACAGTCCGTAGGCTGGTCAGCACTCTTCTCCAGCACCACCGCTTAACGGCATCGGTTCTGCCTGCCTTGTTCATTGTCCCCCTTTCGGATGCATAGAAAGCAATTGAAAAGGCCATGGCTTGGACGACGTGCACTTTGATCATTAAGCTGATGTCATTACACTTTGGAGAGGTCCTTGACGGCAGATTTTCCAAATGCAACGTGTCTTTCGAGTTCTTGACTGCTGGTCCCGCAGACGTTGATTGTGGATCGACGTAACGTGACACTGTTGACAGCTTCAATCTTTTTTCCCTTGTGCTGCTGCCTGTTGGCTCGGTGATGAGGAGCTTGGTTGAGACATAAACCGTGTTGAAGGTTATAGTTTTGAGTCTTCAGTAAATACTTCGTCGTCTTCACTTTCTGCTAGCAGGGTTTCTAATGGAGGTGTTAATGAAACAAAAGGGTTGGAAAATAGCACGTGTAAACCGGGTGGTTCCTTGGAGGCAAGGATTCTGAGGCTCCGTCTAACATACTTTGGACTTGTTGTGAGGAGAGACCGGTCCTTGGAGAGGGACATCATGCTTGGGAGGGTGGAGGGACGGCGCAGGAGAGGAGGGCCCTCTATGAGGTGGATTGATTCAGTGACTGGGATAATTGGGATGGGAGTGTCAGAGACAGTGCGACTGGCACAGGACAGAGCGGAGTTTAGGGCTGTTGTACATAGGGTCGCTATGAGTCACAAGCAACTCGACGGCACATAACAACAACAGCAACTGATAGCCAGCAGATAGGTGCACAGTGACTTGGGTCACTCCAGAGTGACCAGGGCTGGGATTTGGCCCCCGTGCCTTCACTGACCGGAGCACACAGACGTCCCTTCCCTAGTGCCCCCAGCTGGAGAGGGAGGTCATGCGTGAGGCTTTCACATGATCCAGGCACAGGATGCGTGGTCGAGGGGTCACTGTGAGTCATAGCCAACTCGACAGCGTCTAACAACAAGGAACAGAACATGTGCTGCCCTGGGCCTTGTGTGGGAGCCCATTTAACATTGTCTATTTCTTTAGATTTGTTAGTTTGTCTTCCTGACAGCCATTGAAGCACTTCCCTGCCATTCTAGAATATTCTGCAGAGGTTCACTCTTGGGCAGTGGGTACCGTTTGCATCTCTTTCTGCTCCCCTCATGCAGAATCAGGGTTCTCTCCTTCGCCTTCTAAGAGCTCTTTCCCCAGAGCCTCTGACTTGCTGCCTGGAGTCAGAACCGACTCATCACTGACCCTCCAGTGGGTTTTCGAGAGGCCGTAAATCACTTGGAAAGAGATTGCCGTGTTTCTCCCTCAGAGCCACTGGTAGATTTGAACGGCCAGAGGGTTCACAGCCAAGCTCCCAAGGGACCGCACCCCCAGAGCTCCCTGACACCTTTGCAGAAATAATTTCACATCTGGAAGATCTCAGGAGAAAGCGTATCATCAGCAAGTGCAATTAGGTACCAGCACCTACTGCTTGTGTGACGTGGCTCGTTCTCAGGCTGCTTTAAATCAAGCTTTGAGTGCATGTATTTTCTGTTGCCAACCTAAAAGTCAGGAGTTCAAATCCACCAGTGGCTCTGTAAAGATGGGCATCTTCTCCTGAAAAGAGTACTGCCTCTGACGCCGGGTGGAGGGGCACAGTGAGTTGGAATGTGGAGTTTGGATAGGCCTGCATTTTTTTTTTAAGATAAAGATTTTATGTAATCTTTAAATGGAGCGATTGTCATGAGCAGAGTTTCACTGACAGGACACTGAGCTTCAGAGATAAGAATATTATGGAATCAGCCCCGTCTTTAAGGGAACGGGCGGGGATTTGAACCTGATCAGCAACACTGCCTGAACACACTGCTGGGGGACACGAGTGCCTGTCCCTGGGGCCCCCAACGAGACGGGGCCCAGCTCCCCTCTGCACCGACGCCCTGGGCCTGAGGGGCAGGGCCCTGCCTGAGAAAGGAATGTTCTGGCGTCAGTTAAAATCAGAGCCCTCGCCTCTTGTCTCGCCTTCATCGTCACAAATGTTCATTTCTTTCTTTTCTCTTGCTCCTTTTTCATTCTTCCTGGGGATGATGCCTGACAGATTAATACATGTCTAACTACATGTCTCAGAAATCAAAAGGAAGGTGCTGTCAGCATCACTTGTCAGAAAATGAGATTAGGCGCACTTGTCATTTGCTGAGGATTGCAGTCTTTCAGAGATAAGGTTTCATTTAATGAGGGTAAAAAGCCTCCTTTTTGGGGGAGTGAGGGGGCGCTCGGGGCGGGGCGAGTCTTGCCGGTGCCAGCCTATCACCGAGAACCCAGAGCCCCTTGCAAAGCCGGGGATGGCAGCCTGCCGGAGCCCCTTCAGAGCGGCCTTGTTCTCTGCTGTCTCCTCTCCGTGGGGGAAGGGGGTGCTGAGTGTGTCCTCCGGATTTAAAAGGGGGTTCAGGAGCACCCATGGTGGGAAGTCACATCACCCCACCGGCGAAGGGGCGCCCTCCGTGAGCAGCGGTGAGCCGTGGCGCTCGCCTGACCACTGAAGGACGACTCCTGAGGACCCGTGCCAGCTCCCTTTGCAACCAGCTCTGCGTTGTTCTGGAAAACATTTATCCCGTTCTTCTGCGTGTGTGGCCACCGAAGAGCTCCCACTGTGTGACTTGATGCACCTCTGACACCCTTGGTGTAGATTGGCCGCATCTAGCTCTGATGGCCTCGTGGCAAGAAGCCGCGCTGCAGTCCTCAAGGCACGTGGTTCGAATCTCCCAGCTGCTCCACGGGAGAAGGGTGCACAGCCGCCTCCTGGGTGATGAACTGCCTCTGAAAACCCGCCGGGACCTCAGCTGGGGGTCATTTCCCACTCAACAGTACACAACAACAACAACAACAAGAACCCTGTCCGTAAGGAGTGCTCATGGACGAGGGGTAAGAAACTGCACCCCAGTCCCAGAGGCACACAGTGTGAGTCCACCAGCTGCTCTGCAAGAGAAAGGGTGAGGAATCTCCTCCCGTGAGACGGATCAAACCCGCGGGAGGGTCAGCGATGGCTCAGGGCTGCATAACAACCCCCCACACACACTTGTAAACCTCCCACTGCATCCCCGGTGTGTCACACGCTGTAGAGATGTTTCAGCTGGGTCTCACCCGTCCAGAGCGGGAAACAGCCTCTGAAGTGAACAACTGGGCTGCTGCAGCTGTTGCTGTCAGAGGTCCGTCAGTTCCAGCCCGTAAGTGACCCCGTGGCAGGTCTGGCACTGTGGTCAGCGTCACTGAGCCCCCTGGAGCGGCCACTGTGTGAGCCACCAGCTCCGTGAGGCTGTTCTGATCCTCCGCCGACCCTCTACCCTTCCACGCCTGGTGTCCTCCAGGGACTCGCCTTCTCGATAGCATGGCCAAAGTTTGTGAGAGGAAGTCTGGCCATCCTAACTCCCAGCAAGCTCTGGCGGTGACTGGAGAACCCAGTGACAGTGCAGACGCTTCCCATTTAGAGAGCGTTTGTCCGGGTTATCCACCCCAGGCCTTAGTGGTGGAAATCAGCCACCGTTGTACTGCGCACCTGGATCCTGGGGGAGACAGGCTGACAGGAGGATCTTGTCTCTGGACCATGAATTTGGGGCGACCTGAAGGGTGCATTGGAGTCTCACCTGGATCGAGGTGACTCTTTACTGAAATTGTCCACTGGAGAGCCCACCTGTGACGTCAGCACGTGGCTTGGGCTTGTCAGTGGGGTTCTGGGTGGGAGCTTTCAGAAAGCGAGTGTTGTAGAAGGTCTCAACAAAAACCCAAGGCTCCTTCAGACTGAGCCGTGCGTACACGCAGTCACCACGTCCAAGCAGGCCCAAGGCCACCCCGATGCAGGCATGAGCATATGGTCCCCCGCTCTCCATGGGAGGGTCGAAGAATGTTTAGAGTAACCATAATGCTTTCAAGTTTCTTTCAACTTTTCAGTTGTTTTCTATGGACAAAACAGCCCATGAATGCAAAGTAAATACCATTTGGTTTCTTCACCGTGGAGCCCTGGTGCTGTAGAGAGTAAACAGAACTTTTAGAGAGACGGGAAAACCAAAACATTTGTGCCACTATTTTTTGCAACACTCACTGCTAACTGAGAAAGATGAATAATCAGATTCCATTTGAAGAGTTTTCAGCCTCAGAAATCCGACAAAACTTGCCTTGAGTCAGCCTCAACCTGATAGCAATGGGGTTGGATTTTGCGCTGTCAACTGAAGGGCACACAGTTCGAATCCACCAGCTGCCCCGAGGGAGAAAAGTGGACCATCTCCTTCTTCGCAGTTTACAGCCTGCAGACAACCCACTGCCTTGTCAGTCATGAGTCAGTTACAACCTGATGACATGTAACAACGACAGAAGATCCCTTGGTGGCACCTGGTGGGTATTCAGCTGCTGATGTAAATATAAGAAGTTTGAATCTACTGAAAGTTGCTTTGGAAGAAAGACTTGGCATCTACTTCCCGAAGGTCAGCCGTTGAAAATCCTGTGGAGGCCATCTTTACAGACACAGACGGGTCATCTTGCATCCACAGAGCATCTGGATGTGTTCAGACTACCGGCCTTCATGGTTAGCAGCCAAGCACCTTAATCTCAGTGCCCCCAGAAATCCTTGTAAGAATGCCAAGGCAGCCCAGACTCTCTGCTCCCGACTTGTTTGTGACTCAGTCTCCAGGTGTCTCAAGCCACCCATCTTTAGGGGAGAGACTGTTCTCTCAAAGAGCAGCTAGTGGATTTGAACTCCCAGCCTTCTGGTTAGCTGCCAGTGCGCTAACAACTACGCAACCATGTCTCCCTTCTAAGACGTTACCAAAAATCCAGCCTACTGCTGCTGAGTTACTTCCATTCCTGGTGACCCTCCCTCGTGTTTCAGAGGCCAGGAATCTTAACTGGGACAGATTGTCTTCTCATTCTCCCCCAGAGCGGCTGGTGGCTTCGAACCTGCTAAGCTCTTTCTGAGGGCGATTGTCAACAGTAAATGCAGAGAGAAGGGATCTCGAGCCAAGCCGCTTTTGATCCCTCCACAGGGGAACTGCCGGCGAGAAGGGAAGAGGTGGAATTTGAGACATATGGTGCTTCTTTGCGGGGTGCTCAGCCTGCCTGAGAGGAGAATTTAAAACGAAATCTTATCCCCAGATCCCACAGCCCTTCATGTGACCCAAATTTTCCATTACCGAATCCTGGGAGTTTAAATCCTGATAATGTGCTCTTGAACCTGGAATCTATCTTATCAGCCAAAGATCCATCCTGTTGAGGTCACACGTGTCTATGCACCAACTCTTTTTCTGCATTAAACCTTCGTGTTAATGCAAAAACAAAACCAAAAAAAACAACCTCCCAGCCACGTGATCCTCTGTGCCTTCAAGCTCAGTCCAGGGCTATTTATTGTTTCGCTTGATTGTTGAGTGTCAGAAGTACCTAAATTGGTTCCCAATGTGGTGTGCACATTTCCTTGGCTAGGAACTGATTAAGACAAAGCCCAGCTTAGCATGTAGCAGTGTTCTGATTTGTGCGTGGGTGAGTTTAGGGAGGGAGGGTCTGTGTCCTTCCCCCTCTTTCCTTCTGAAGTTCTTGCCCTGTGGATTTCAGATGAAAGCGTGCGTGACGACACGTCCACCCTTTTGGTTTTGCTTCTAAAACCCAGAGCTGACAAATGGGTTTAATCGGCCTGTGTACCCAGAGACTCCCTCTGGCCTGCGCTGTTCACATGAGGAAGCTGCACTGTGCTCAGCATTTGGGAGGATTAAATGCAAACCATCTCGTACTTCTGACATGTCCCTGATTTATCAGGAAATTCCAAGAGAGTTGGGGGCCCCCAAAAGGCTACATGGGATACTATGCTTCTCTTTGGAAGACGCTCCTCGGGAAACGGCAAGAACAGGAGAGCTGGTGCTTGCTAATGGAGAGGCTGATCTGGGTTTCTGAAGTGGGTGTGAAGTGAAGGCCGTGGCGTAAGCACTGGGCTGCTCATCCAGAGGTCAGCAGTTCAGACCAGCCCATCAGCCACCGTGGGGGGCAAAGAGGAGACAGTCTGCGTCTGTAAAGATTTTCAGTCTTTGGAAACCCGATGGGGGCAGTTCTGCTCTGTCATGTAGGGTCCTTTCAGGTGGACTCGACAGCATTAAGTTCAGTTAGATCGTGCAGAATCCTAAGATGTTAGGAATGCATTTTAATGGCAGAACCAGTGACCCCCAACTCAGTTCTGACTCCTGGTGACCCCTTGTGTGTCAGAGCAGAACTGATCCCCAAAGGTTTTTCAGTGGCTGCGTTGGGGGAAGCTGGTTTCCAAGCCTCTCTCCCAAGGTGCCTTTGAGTAGACTCAAGCCTCTGACCAACTGGTTAGCAGCCTTGGTCCCTGTTTGCACCACCTCATGGCTCCCTTTTAACGTCCTAAGTAAAGGCTGGTAGATCCAAAGCCAAGGCTAGTTGGGACTGGTCCAAGGTCAAGGCCAAGGCTCCGGCCCTTCCTAGCTAACTCAGCATGAGGCTCCTAATCCTGGACCAGATGGCCCTGCCACAGCCAAGGCGGCTGCCGGTGAGGTTCAGGCCAGTTCTCGAATCCCTGCCCTGGTCAGCTCTTCACTGTCCTTCTCTAATCTTGAATCATATCCTTAACCCAGAGGTTATTTCATCAAATACATGTTGTCAGCTTTGAGGAAGAACTGACCATGGAGAAAACCCCATCACTGCCAGAGCGAATAGTGCACACTCACCAGAATGTTGCTTGTAGCCTGATCTTTGTACAAGAAAGATAGCACCAGAAAAGAAATTCTACCTACCAAACATTGTATTTCCACCAGCTTCCCCTTCCTGTGCAACCTCATCGCTGGGAAAAGAAACCTCACTCTTGCCCAGCGGTACAGAAGGGAGCTGTGTCACGGAGCGGCGAGCGGCTAGTGGAAAGCCTGGCTACAATTTTCCTGTTTTACTAACACTTGTAATTAAATCCCGTCAACTCCTTCTACGATTCTGTGTAAATACCAGATGCTCACTGCATCTTTTTTTTTCCCCCCTCTCTCTCTCTCGGAGAATAAGAAAAGTTGTAGACTAGCTGTAAAGGAGACACAGAAAGGGTGTAAGAGAAGCCTCCGTTCTGGTGAATTTTCTGGCATTTTTTTGAGGATGGCCCACCACACTTGGATAGCATGGGAGCCTCCCTATCTCTGGCCTGAGGGAGGTTCATTTAACAGCCGTGCTGGACTCAGGAGCAGGTGGCCTGGAAGGATGTGGTGAATGGAGAGAACCCAGCCGGCAGGTGGCACCGGAGAGGGGAGGAGCGTGCACCTCTGGCTTTCTGTGTGTGTTGACGCTGCCCACACCACCTGTCACCTGGAGGCATCTCCACACACTTCCCGTCACCTGGGAGTCAGAAGAGCAGGTCTGGGGAAGATTCGGCCTGAGCCCACATCCTCGTCATTTCTGCCTTTCCCTCTAGAAGGAGGGATAACTTTTTGTCCAAAAGGTGATGATGGTATTCTGGTTTTCAGGAATTACGTGTTGCGTAGGAGTTCTGGTGGCACAGCGTGTAGCATGTTTCACCAAAAGGTCAGCAGTTTAAATCTCCCAGCTTTTGCATGGGAGAAATGTGGGCAGTCTTCTCCCCGTAAGATGTGTGGCTGTGCAGACCTGCTGGACCACTGTAAGTCAGAGCCAGCTTGGCAGCAGCAGGTTATGCTTTCAGAGCTGTTGTGAGGCCCGGGGTGGTGCATACTGTGTGTGTTCAGCTACTGGTGAAACGATTGGTGATTGGAATTCACACAGCAGCACTGCAGAAAGAAGCCCTGACAGTCTGCATCCTTAAAGATAACCTTATGGAGCACATGGCTAACAGGAAACTGAGGAGCTTGTGTTTACAAATGGGACAAGCTACAGAGCCCATGCCTACACACAGGATTACCCCATGGAGCGCGCGTCTACACGCGGGATTACCCCATGGAGCGCGCGTCTACACGCGGGATTACCCCATGGAGCGTGCGTCTACACACGGAATTACCCCATGGAGCATGCGTCTACACGCGGGATTACCCCATGGAGCGTGCGTCTACACGCGGGATTTCCCCATGGAGCGTGCGTCTACACGTGGGATAACCCCATGGAGTACACATCTACACACAGCATAACCCCATGGAGTGCGCATCTCCACACAGGATTACCCCATGGAGCGCGCGTCTACACACAGGATTACCCCATGGAGCGCGCGTCTACACACAGGATTACCCCATGGAGCACTCATCTACACGCGGAATAACCCCATGGAGCTCACGTCTACACACGGGATAACCCCATGGAGCTCACGTCTCCACACGGGATAACCCCATGTAGCGCGTGTCTCCACACAGGATAGCCCTGTGGTGTTCATATGTGCACGTGGGGTAACCCTGTGGAGTGCGTGTCTCTACATGGGATAACTCTGTGGAGCTTGTGTCTACACATGGAATAGCCCTGTGGAGCTCATGTCTACACACAGGATAACACTGGAGCTCCTGACTGTACGTGGTATAACCCTGGGAGCTCATGTCTACACCTGCATGGCCGTGAGTCACAGTTGACTCAAGAGGCAAAGGGTTTGATGTGGTTTTTCTAAGAACGGAGGAAGCATGGAGTAAGGAAAGAGAATCAGCTCACCCAAGTGCTGGTGTTTAATGTCAGTGCAAAACCTGGGAAGGGAGCTCTACCTGCCTCACAGACAAATCCTAGCAGATTCAAACCAGTCTTCATTAATTTACTCCAAAATCTGGCACTTTGTGTTATTAGTATGGTTTTTATAGTCCACGGAGCAGCTTCCAGTCTTTATAAATGTATAAACTCTCCCTGATTTGAGGGTCATTTCTCACTAGTTTTGTTGAGTGTGTCACCATGAAGGGGGTTCAGTTCACAAGCCCCGTGGTCTCTTGAACCCCAATACTCTTGAGTGCACGTGACTGTGGAAGGGAGTGAGGAGAGGACACAGGACCCACACCACCACAGCTACTTTCAGTTTCTATTTGAAACAACAGAATCACAGCAGAGCTGTCAGATGGCAGCTGTGCACTTGGTAGAAATGAAAATTCCAGATGTTATGCTAATTCACTTTCAGGTTCCTTTGAACCTGCAGTTTATGGGGCTGCACTTCTAAACTGCAGTCTGTTTTGGATAAAAGGAAGGATTACTGAAGACTCTGGTTTCGCAAACATTCCCAGCCTCTGGAAGGAGGTGGGGAGAGGGGGAATTTGATTCATTCTTTCTTTAATAGGGTCGTATTATGTTGTCTTCGATGTTATCAGAACAAAAACTCTCCCTTCTTCTGGCAAGGGTGTTTCTTGTTTGAGACTTCTTGGCTGCCCCCCTTTATTTCAGGAGGTTCATGCTCTAATGGCGAGGTCCTTAGCTGGTGTTCAGAGGCAGGAGTGCAGAGGGAATATCAGGGCTGCTTCCTGGCCTGGAATAGGTTCAACGTCCCTCCTTTCTACGACCATCTGCTCTCACCCCGATGATTATTTGGGCTCTCACTTTTGACAAACCACGAGGTTCACCACTTTAAGACATAAGCATTATTTGTCTGCCCCTAGTTTTGCAGTATCGACAGGGACTCTATAGAGGGACCTCTGCCTCTCAGGCCTGAGTGTAGACGAGCTCAGCTGGAGCTGCACACGCAGCACCTCAGGAGGTCGACAAGCAGGCGCCGACTCCCGACTGTGAAGTCGGCAAGGCCCTTGCTCTCATCCCAAGGCCTCATTCCTCCTGCACGTGGGTCTCCTTGGGCTTCCTCGCAGCCTGGTGGCCACGTCCCATGGGTGGGCAATCAGAAGGTCTCTGACTGTGACAGCTTCAACCTAAAGCGGTAGAACCTTGCTTCCTACACATTCTGTTGGTCAAAGTGGCATATCCTTAACCCACGTTTCACAGTCTCTTCCTTCCTGTTAGAGGAATGTGACACATGATATTTAGGTCCATATTTGAAGACTAAGAAGCCTGCAGACCAGAAAGGTCAACAGTTCAAATCCACGAGCAGCTCTGAAGGAGGAGGATGGTGTTCTCCTTCTCTCAATGACTACAGCTCTGGAGACCCAGTTGGGGGCCTGCTGTCAGTCAGAACAAACTCGGCAGCAGTAGGATATTTGGCTTTTGATGTGTAGTTTTCTTGGATTTTTTTTGTGGTATTTGGGGGTGGGAGTGTTTGGTTCTGTGTTTTATATTTGAAGACTAGTTACTATGGTGGTTGCTTTGGTATGTTAATTAGTAATCAGTTTTCACACGAATTCACATGTATGGTGTGCCAGTCTTATAATGGATTTCTGTTTAAAAAGCCCACCTCACTGCCATCAGTCAGAACCAGCTCAGAGCTGACCCTCCAGTGAGTTTTTGGAGGCTGCAAATCACACAAGAAGGAGAGGGGGATCACAGGAGGAGATTGCCTATCTTTCTCCCTTGGAGCAACTGGTGGATTTGAACTGCTTATCTTTAGATGACAGCACAAGTCCCTACCCACTAGATGACTAGGGCTCCTTTTAGGCCACTAAACTGGTGGTAACTAGTGAAAAAGGCCTCAAGACTCAGTCTAAGTTGGAAATAATGTTCTCACTCTCTTCTTTTTTGAGTTGACAGAGCTATATAGTCAGTCAGTTATTGGCTCCTTGACCTTGACTGATGCTGGTATCCATCTGTTACATGGTTTCTCAATCTCCAGAGTGGCACATTACTTAGAGTTGTCTTGAGACCCTGGGTGACACAGATAGTTTATGCTCAGCCACTAATTCAAAGGTTACTGGGTAGAACCCTCCCAGTGGTGCATCGGAAGAAAGACCTGGCAACTGGCTTCCCTGAAACAGATTTACAGACTTGGAGCTCAGTTCTACTCTAGTAACACTTGGGAAGACCCCAAGTCAGAATTGAGTCAAGGGCGAAGAGCTTGATGTATGTTTTGGTTTGTTCATTATGTGAAAGCACTAGCCAAGCTGTAAAGCAGAATGAGGACAGTGAGGGTGGGATCTCTGAGTAAGGGTGTCGTCCAGCCCTCGGGTGACTGAATCCCACACGTCTCTACAAAGCAGTGTCTTGTTCCCACTCAGGGAATCTCTGCTCCTGAAGGAATAGCAGTGTGACAAGACGCACCAAGGAACAGGTGATACCTGTCATACGTTTGCCTGGATATGTTTCCCTAAGGAAACCTTCGAAATATGTTGTGGCTTGGAGCAGGAGGAGAAATGGCTGGCTGCATTAATGTGCAACCTAAGTCCGTAGCTGGAGACTGTTCAGGACCAGAGAGAGGAGGGTTAGGAGGCCCCTCTGTGCAGTGGTTAAGTACTGGGCTGTTGAGTGAAAGGTTGGTGGTTGGAACCACCATGTGCTCACAGGGGGAAAAGGCCTGGTCACCAGCTCCTGTAAAGGCCACAGCCTAGGACGCCTCACCAGGCAGTTCTCCATCACCTGGGGGTGCTAGGAGTTGGAAACCAGCTCGACAGCAGATAGCCACCCCCAGAGAGACGGTGGAGCACCTGTGTGGTTGTGCAGCTTGGTCCTGAGGCTGGATTAGAGCACGACTGTGGTCACGGCGATGAGCAGGGGACAGCAGCTGACCACTTGCAGGGCGTGTGCCTCTAATCCACAGGTTCGCAGAGATGGCGTCTCCTGGGATGTCCTTCTAAGAGTTTCCACGGCGTGGCCGTGTTGGCCCTGAAGTCTCTCTAAATTATGGGTATCAGAATTTACTTAGATCTGTTGTTGTTGTTGTTGTTGTTGTTGTTGCTGCTAGGCACTCTTGAGTTGATTCCTACACGTAACATCCCCATGTCACTGAGTAGAACTCCCTCGTAGGGTTTTCTAGGTTGGAATGGTTTAAGAATTTCTGCTGCTAGCCAAAAGACTGAGAGTTCAAAGCTCCAGGCTAGTCTGAGAAAGACAAGGCAGACCGCTTCTGTGCAGATTACAGCCTTGGGCGACCCATGGGCAGTTCTGCTCGGACCTGTGTTGTCACCGTGTGTTGTCACCATGAACTAGAATTGACCAGATGGGTGGTGGTTGGAATTTTTGCAGAAGCAGATTGGCAGGTCTTTGTCCTGAGGAGAAACTTGTAGTTGGGTGCCAACACTCTTAGGCATATGGGGGGACCACCCCTAAACCGCCCTCTACTCACTTCCGCCTGAAGGCAGCCCTACATTGGGTGTCAGACGCTGTAAAACTCCACCCTCATTTCTGAGTTTCCCATCTATTAACATAAATTCAGTCCCTACTAAGGTTTCTGTCTAATCTTTTGTGATGTTTCAACATCTGATTGTCTTCAATTTTTAAAAAAATAACTTCACATTTACTCTTCATTGACCTCTGCTCTTCAGCTCAAGTAGACCTTTTCATTGATGTAAATAGCTTCCTTTTTTATTACCTGCCACCCATCAGCTGCTGGAGATTTGAGTGAGCAGTGAAGACAGAGGTACACACTTGTCCTTAGGACTGTGGCCTTGATCCACGTGCCCTTCAACAGACCCCAAATTACACCCCTTCCTGTTATGTGGTGCTGGTGTAGCAGCTCTGATACCTTGTATGTTGAGTTGCTAATCAAAAGGTTGGTAGTTTGAATCCTCCAGTGGCTCCAAGGGAAAATGATGGGCAGTCGCCTCCTCCTAAGAGCTCTTGTTTAAGATCACTGCTGTTGTGTGAAAACCTCTCCAGCAGGTTTCCTGAGGCCGTGAATGGTGTGAGAGGAAACTTCCCATCTTCCCGCAGAGCTGCTGGGGGGTTCAGACCGCCAGAAAAGTTTGAGTCCAGACCGACCACTAGGTGACCCTCCAGCAGATCTTCAGAGAGCATTAATCATACAGGAAGAGATTGCCTGTCTTTTCTCCCACAGAGCAGCTGGTGGATTTGAACCATGTGCCTTCGGAGTTGCAGTGCAGCTTCTTACCACTCGGCCACCAGAGCCCCCTTGTTAAGATCTAAGCCTTGGAAATCTGATGGAGGGCAGCCAGGGGTTGGAATCATTGCATGGCAATAGGCTTCCTGTTTCCCCTTTTGTTTGGTTTTTTATGATAATAGAATGAACAAAATAAAAACCAACTTGACTAGGGAGACCTTTTAGGTCTTAGCATCTTATCTGTGCACGTCTGCAGAAATGAAGATGAGGCAGTAGCACCAGGCCACTGTCGTCACATCCGATTAGCAGCCGTGCAGGACCACGTGGAGCTGGCCCGGGGGTTTCCAGCGCTGTGGACCTCTGTGGGAGCAGCTGCCTCCACCTTCTTTCAGGGAGCAACCGGTGGGCTCAGATCACCACCCTCTAGGTTGAGTAGCCAAGCCCTCTAATCACTGCACCACCAGTGCCGAGTGCCTGACAGGAGCAGAGAGTGGAATTTATTTGGTTTTCTCACTGCCTTTCTTTGTGGGTTTGTCAGATTCTGAGTATTAATACTTTAATGTAGATTTGGTGACTAAGTAAGATGTATTTTATGAAGTTGGGGGGTGGTGTTTCTACTTCTTTCTCTTTGTAGTTTATAGTTCACTGTGAAGTTTGAAAGTAAAATTCTTTTTCTTGACTTCCACACTTGGAAAATATTTATTCCCCCCTGCGTCTCAATCGTATGCATCATAAACTAGCCCAGTTCGGTTTATTTACTTCCCTCTTGTTGTAGCCGGTGATCAATGGTAGCTTCGCGGGCACATAATGGCGTAGGGTTTGCTTTACAGCAGTGAGAACGTGAGCTATGGCAGCCTCCTTTCAGAGCGATAAGTAATGACACTTCCGTTTTAAACATCACCCGTTCAGAGTGAGTGCAGGACGCTGAGCAAAGGGCTTGAACACCTCCTGAGCTTGGCCAGCCAGGCTTCCCTAAGGGAAGAACCAGGACGTATGATTTTAAATGGATCGGTCCGCCCAAGACAAAGTGTCTCCACCTCCCTGGCCGGCCAGTGTGGGCAGCAGAATGCTGGGAACTGACACACCACCACACAAGCCCAGGTCCTGGGCAACCCGGGAGCTCACTGCTGCTTCAGAGGAGCCCTGGCTCTGCAGTGGTTTGAGTTGGGCTGCTAACTGAAAGGTCCATGGTTCAAACCTGCTAGCCACTCCATAAGCGAAAAGCGAGGGAGTCTGCTTCTCGAAAGATTTACAACTTTGGAAACGCTCCAGTGTGCAGTGCACTGCTGTCCTACAGTGTCACTAGTCTGGTGGCACAGTGTTTAAGGTATGCGGCTGCTAAGCGGAAGGTTGGCCGTTTCTAACCTCCCAGCCCCTCCTAGACAGCCTCGGGCACTCTGCTGAAGCGTTCCTCTGAGAACTGCACCACCACACCTCAGTGGGAGTAGGGTGGCCAGGGTCTCCCCAGCTTAGAATCTACTCAGAGGCAATGAGTTTGTGTTTTACGTAGGAAGCAGCACAGAGAAGAGGTGACATATGATTTATGCTCAGCCACCAGCCTGAAGGTTGACAGTTTGAACCGCCCTAGATGTGCCATGGAAATAAAGGTCTGGTGATCTGTTTCCATGAAGACTAAAGCCGAGCAAACCCTGCGCAGCAGTTGCAGCCTGTCCCCAGGGTCTCTAGGAGTCAAGCTGGCTCCGTGGCAGCAGGATTGCTTCCTGTACGTGTTTTCTGCTAGTGGGGAACTTTTGATGTCCCTTCCCCACATTAGCTACCACTCCGGCCCGGCCCCTGCCATGGACGTGAACTGTTAGTACCTACGTGGAACAGTGGGTAAAGCATTCAGCTGCTAACCAGAAGATGAGTGGTTCGAAGCCACAAGTTGCACCAGAGGAGAAAGAAAAAGAAGGCCGTTTCCTCCTATTGGGATGTCCAGCCTTGCAGGGTCACCCCTCAGAATGGACTTGATGACAGTGAGTTTTTGCTTGGGTCCAAATGCAAGAGCCTCTGGGCCTCTTAGTCGCCTCTTCAGCCCAAGTCTCCCCTCTGTTGAATGTGTGAATTACCATGTTGAGCGTCCTCGACCTTGCTGGCATGCTTGGCTAGTCCTTGCCTGGTCCCCGCTCTTTCATCGTGCATCTGTTGAGCCGGCCTCCCAGTCTAGCTGGGCACACGGTGTGCAAACAGATTCCAAGGTATGAATTATGCCCGTCAGAAACCAGGGAGGCCCAGAAAGGAGGCGTATCCCGGGGCCTGGGAGAGCATTCTGTCCCTGCGAACAGAGCAGTGTGCACGGCAGTTACTTACACCCCTGCTAAGGCCGTGGCGTAAATAAAGGCTCAGTCCTCTTATGGTCAGACTGAAAATCAAATCGAGACAGCAGGTCCTCCCACACACAGAACGCAAACAAAATGTAAAACGTGCTTCCACACCAGCAGGAAAGCGTGTTTGGAGTCAGAGACTATACAGCCCCTAACTCAAGGGACCCATGCACAGTGGGATGGAACCCTTGTAAACTGAAGTCCCCTGTCACTGTCAGTTACCAAGTACCACATCACAGTGCTATCATCGGGAGGCACAATTTTTAGTTTTAAGACATTGAAGTCCTGGTTGTTGGGAAGCTTGACAGACATGTCCCATTTTGCTGGATTCAAGGTTGGAATATCTGGTAACTGCACCTTGTCCCATCCCTCCGGCTTCGAGGCGTTACCCAGATTTTCCGGTGTCTATCTCTGGCCGTGTCCTGAGGGACGGGTGACAGTAATGGCTAGCACATGTGTGGCCTTCTAATAAAAATGGTGCAGGCCACGAGCACCCATTTCTGAAATTGGCGTCAATTTTAATTTTGATGTATTGTTTTACCAACCATGCTTCCTATGGAGAGGGTTCTCCAAAACGAAGACGACCGTCTCAGAGATAGACTGACACTGCCTGCAGCAGTGAGCCCAGTGACTGAAGGACCGTGCAGGCTAAGCAGTGCTCGATCCTGTTACCTGTGGGCTTGATATGAATCAGCACCGACCCACTGGCATCTAATCACAACAACGCCGTGGAGAGAGTCCCGGAGAAGACGCAGCCACAGCCGTCACCACCAAGCCAAGAGACATTCTCGTTTCCTTGTTCTCCATAGTAATCAAGATAAGCGTGCCGTCTTTGACTATAGTACAGAACAAGTACACCCCACTTCCCAACACAGGCGTTAATAGCTGTGAGATGCGTACTGTTGACTCATTTTACAGGTGAAGGGGTTGGGTTGGCAGGGAATTAAGAGATTAGCTAAAGGTCTCTTGGCTCAGAAATGACAGAATCATGATGCTAACCAGACTCCTGGCTCAAGGGGCCCAGCTGGGAACCTCTCCTTAAGGAGTGAAGAGAAACCTGGCTTTTCAGATCTTGAAGGCCCATAGAATATGAAAATAACCGAGCCTTCCCCTTCTCCCAAGGCTAGTTGGAGAAGAACTCACATGTCATGAGTCTCTTGAGGATTTCGTTGTTGTTTTTAAAACTGAAACAAAGCCATTTTCTTTAAAAAACAAGAACAACCTGCATTGCTCTTGAGTGGGTGTTTCAGAAGTGTTTTGTGTGTTTTGGTTAGTTTTTTCTTTTTCTATAATCTTTATAGAAGGAACCCTGGTAGCATGTCATTCAAAGACTCAGCTGCTGACTGCAAGATTGGTAGTTTGAACCTACCTATCTGCTGTCCTGGAGGACAACTCGGTGACTTCCTGTCAGAACACTCACATCCAGGGATGAGCCTGTGTGGCCGTCCTGCTGTGTGCTGTGAGGTCGCAGGTTGGGGCAGTTCTCCTGGCTTACAAAGAGTAGCTGCATGAGATAATCCGCTCGTTAGCACCCAGGAACAATCTTTACCAAAGCAGTTACTGTCTGTGGCCTGGAGCCCCCAAACTGTAGGCTAGTGAACCACTGCCATTGAGATTCCCACACATCGTTACCCTCCATCAGATTTCCGAAGCTGTCAGTCTTTGGGAGGGGAGACCTCCCATTTGTCTCCCGTAGACCAGCTGGTGGATTCGAACCACTGACATGCCAGTTAGCAGCACAACATGTAATGCAGCACAACATGTAATGCACTACAGCACCAGCGCTCTTTTTAGGTCAGCTGTTGTTGTCTGTTCTGTTTTGTTGAATCGGACCAGCTCCTAGCTCACCTTCCAGAGGGTTTTCAGAGGCCAGTAGTAACGGGAGAAGATTGCTCGTTTTTCTCCTGCAGAGCAACTGGTGGATTCAAACTGCCTATCATTGTCTTGGCAGCCCAATTCCTTACCACCCAGCCACCAGCACATTGGTTACCACCCAGAGACTTTCCTTCCTCTTTAAACTGCCTGGGGAATCACCAAGCATTGGGGAATGTTTACCATTCATTACGTTTATGAGAGGCGCCATTATGAAGACAATGGACTCTCTCTAGATCCAGTGCCTCTCAGAAAACCAGGATTTGTCAGGAGTATTTCACCAAAATCTGTTTACTCTAAGTCCAGTAATTTGCAATGCAAATTGAATCACATCTCACATGTTAAGCTTCCAAAGCTTGGCTTTTTATATGGATTTAGAAGAACTTCTGTGAGTTGTTAATCTCCCTATCTTTACTGGCATTATGCAATCTGAAGAAGACGAGAACTTCATATTGTAATCTTGTTGTTGTTAGATGCTTTGCGGGTTTCTGACTCCTAGTGACCGTATGTCCTGCATCTCAGAACCCTGTCCGTCCTTTCTCCATGCCCAGCTCATTGTGTTAGTCCTTCTCCTTGATGGTCGTCTTCCCCTTTGCCCACCCTCTACTTCTGTCAGCATGATGTTCTTCTCCAGGTCCTGACCCCTCCTGATGACAGGCCCAAAGTACATGATGACGTATCACCTCCCTTGCCTCCAAGAGCACTCTGGCTTCATTTCTTCCAAGAAGGATCTATTGTATTGCCAGCCCATACTGTAAACTCAGAACACTTTAGTCGAGGGTCATTCAGTACTCTTGGCCAATACCAAAATGCAAAGGCATCAGTTCTTCTTCAGTCTTCCTTTTTTGCCCTTGAACTTTCTCAAGCATATGGAGCAGTTGAAAATCCCATGGTTGGATCACATGCACTTAACTGACACCCTTGCTCTTAAGCATTCCCCCCCCACTCATGGTCAGCAGGGTTTTTATACTTTGTTTTTAAACTATTTTTCTCTTTTGTTTATTCATTGTTGCACATTTTCTCCTCCCTTCCCCTCCCCCTCCCCCAGCCCACCCTGCAATGTACCCCTTGTTCTAGATTGTTCTAATACATTTAATGGATAACCATGTATTCCTTTTAGACAGTTCTTCCCCGCATCTGTTCAAATGCGGTGTTCATTGTCTGTCCATTCTAGCACTTTTTTAAAAAAGAGATTGTTGACCACAGTTTTGGCCTATGCAAAAGATTCTTTGAATTGTGTTGTTTGAGTTTTTTAAAATTTGATTTAAAGTTTACAAACCGTATAGATTCTCATTGAGTCATTCATAGACATTTTGTTATATTGTCACCTACAATCCTTGGATTCATTCATGCTGCTTCTAGGGTCATTGATTGTGGAAGGAAGTAAAAGGAAATTCTGGACAACTTGGTTTTTTCCTCCAGTTGTCATGATGTTGCTTATTGGCAGTTTTTATTTTCCTGATTTTAATTTAGCTGACTTTTCAAATGTGTGATTTGATTTTGTGATAGAATATGCACACCAGAGCACGTCCCGTCCAGGCTTTCCTTGTTGGTTGGTTGACATTGGTAATACTCTCCATGCTGTGCCGGCATCACCCTCCGTGTCTTCTCTGCCCTTGTGGCTCTTTGGTGTAGAGTCACTTGAACTTCTCTTGCCCGTTAAACTTACCTGTGCTCTAGCGTCACTGTTAACCTTTTAAATGGCTAATTCCTCAGGAGAGTGCAATACTTAAGACAGACATCATCTATTGGACTTAATACTTAAATTTTACCTTTTGGGGTTTTTTTAATCCTTTCGCTCTTTAATCCATGAAGATTAATCCATTCTCTAGTGATGTGGTTCTTCGTAGCGTTGCACCTGCCGACCCAAAGGTGGTACCTCTCTGGTGCTTTGAATCCTCTGGCGGTTCTGTTGGAGGAAGGTGAGCTGTCTCCTCCTGTGTGATTTACAGCCTTGGCACCTGCCACCAGGTCAGCTGTCAGCCAGTTCCAACCTGAGAGCAGTGGGGGCTCCATCAACTGGACCAGAGTCCTTGAGCAGATAATTGATGAACTGTTTTGTTTCTGAAATAATTAATCTCATTCTGGAGAATCTCTTGACTCCTCATTCTTGTCATCTGGTTCTGGTTGTGGTTCCCACCTGATAGGATGTAACTTTCTCTGCTTCTGACTCCAAGGCTAATGGCGATGTTGCTGTTGTGTGTCTGACATGGAGTTGGAGTGACTCGTGGCTAGCTGGCCCTGCAGAGGGTTTTCAGAGGCTGTCAGCCCCCCTGGGGGACACTGCCAAACAGTCATGTCAGGAAACCATGACCATTTACGAGGTCAAACCAGGCTGTGATATAACAAGCATGAAGGAGCCCTGCTGACCTCATGCAGTGTATGTCAGGCAGCTAACTGGAGGGTTACCAGTTCAAATCAACCAACCCCTCTGAAGAAAGAAAAAAAAAAGAGATTGTCTGCCTCCTTTGTGGCTTATAGCCGTAGAAGGCCAAAGGAGGAGACAGAATCAACTCGATGGTTGGCTTTATTTTTGTTTGACTTTGTATTCTTTAAAGTTCTAATAAAGAATGTTAGTTTCTCAAGGAAGGGGATGGGGAACCCAAACAGAATAATGCATTTTCCTGAGGGCTGATAGTGGGAGCTTTGACTCAGCTTGGCTCTCTGGTCAGCTCTGAATCCTGCTGACCCTCACCGCAGGGCTGGAACTGGGAATAGAGAAGGCTGCTCACCTCTCTCCCAACGATCCGCTGGTGAATTGACTAGCGACTTCTCGGTCGTCGGCACCACATGCGATGGACTCTCTTCAAGCCCTGACCTGGATCTGGTCACCTTAGTGTCATCTAGTCACCTTAGTGTGTGGACAGTGATGTGGTTATATAGCACTTAGCTACTCCCTGAAAAGTTGGTGGTTCAAACCCACCCAGCGGCCTTGCTTGAGGACTATGTGCTGTTTCTGTCAAGTTCAAAGCCAAGAAAATTTGATGCGGCAGATCCATTTCTATCTCACAGGGTTGCCTTAAGTCCAAATCAACAGCCACATGAATTACCCGGATCCTCTGTTAATCTTTTTGCATTACTACTTCTGAAGCTGCCTTTTATCTTCTGATGTTCCCTTCTGATTTTGGCCCTAATCCTTTCCCCTCCTAAATGGGAGGGGGCACAGAACTTGCTGGCACCTGGGCAGGCTGGACCCATTCGTGTCTTGGTGAGTGGACATGAAGCAGTGTGGGTAGCAGTGGGTTGCTGGCCCCACAGTAAAGGAAGCAGGAGGCCAGCATGACTGATGGCGTGAGGAGGCCGCCCTCCCTGTGAGATCCACCTAGTTGCCTGCTGTTGGTGTTTCCGGGTTCCTCTTGATTATAGACAGTCAAGGTGCAGGCTCAACCCCATCTGATCTGTCCCGGGCTTTCATCTGAGGCCTCATCCCTAATAATCAGCCGTGACAATCAAACACAGAGGTATGCTCAACATTGAATAACTGCCTGAGGAAAGCCCCACCCCCTAACTGCTGTTAGCTAGGGTGCTGGAGTCTTTGCATCTCCAGTCACCCTGTGGGGGGCACCTGGCGGAGGAGACGGGGGGGGGGGGGGGGGGGCAGTGTCTCCCCTGTGCTATTGATTTTATTAGAGCAACAAGACAAGGAAGCATTCCATTTGGATGGCCCCCAAAGAAACAACATTTTAATGTGTTTTCTTAAAAATTTAATGTTTGCCTTTGAGCGATCTTGGTATTGTAGCAACAGCTTCAAAACGAATGCCCCCTTGCTTGCGGGCCTCAGCTGGGTTTCGTGACATCTGTAAGCAATTGGAAATTCCAGCTCCAGTCTTATGCCTTCTGAGGCGCCTTTTCGGGGTGGGGGGGGGATCATTCTCTGTACCTAATCTTGGAAGAAACCAAAGAAGGTCCTAAACAAAGTGCCACCAGTGGGTAAGAGGGAGGTCCTCTTATTTCCATAGTTAATCTTCTGCAGCGGTTAAGGGGGTAGACGGTCATGTCTGAGAGGAAGCATGCATGTCTTTCCTTCAAGAGGTGTAAGGAGAGTGCGGCGAAGTCACGCAGTGATCGATGTGCATCTGGAGAGAGGCCAGGAGGGGACATCACTGTGTGCAGGCCGTGTCTGGGGCATCTGTCTGTGGCCTGCCGCACCCGCTCCAATCCCTGAACCCCGCTCTCTTCCTTTCTCCAGCCACACACAAGGGCCTGTGGTTGGTGGTAGTCATGGCCGTCAAGTCAGTTGGGACGTGGGACCCGCGTGTGCTGAGTAGAATTGCCCCAGAGCATTGTCAAGACAGTGACCCGTCAGAAACCGCGCATCTCAGCCTGACTTCTCAGGCACCTCTGTTCAGGGTGGATTGGCACCCAACACTTTGGACCAGAGGAGGTTGAGTGCCTTTCCCTGGTGAAGGCCTCGGGAGGGAGGTCGGGGACTGTGAGCTTCCTTCAGGGAGTTCTGGGGGCACAGTCCGTAGGGAGTTGAGCTGCCAACCCAAAGGCCCTGACTCTCCAGGGGTTCAAATCCAGCAGTGACTCTGAGGGAGAAAGACAGACATTCTTCTCCCTGCAGTTTATAGCCTTGACACCAAGGAGGCTGTTCCGATCCCATCGCAATGACTTGGAGTTGGGTTTTAGTCCAGTGACCTCCACCATTTGCAGTGTGGGCCTCATCTGTCCTTGCTCTCTGGGTCATCTGAGCAGCCTGACCTGGGCACCACGAGGAGCCTTGGCGAGCTGTAGGTCCAAGTTTAAAACTCCCTTTAGTCAGTAGTTAGCATTCACCAGCCGCCCTGCAGGCAAAAGCTAGACGGTCTCCCCTGTTACAGTCTGACTACCTCACAAAGGTGAGGGAGGGTGTCCAAGAGCTGGCATCTGCCCATGGTGGTGGGTTTATTCATCTCTCCTCCAGGGGCCCTGGTAGCACAGTAGTTTAAGAATTCACCTACTAACCAAAAGGTGGGTGGTTTGAACCCACCAGCCTCACGAGCAAGCAGCTGCTTTGGTGAAAGATGAGGTCTCCCTGTGGGCAGGCCTTGTCTGTCCACCAGCACGGCTGGGACTCAAGTCCACTCCTTGGTGGTGGCTTTCAGCCTGGTTGCCTCATCTCCAAGCACAGCTGGCACATTTTTAAGGCCTCTGTGATGGAGAGACTGAACTCATTCAGCTGGTGACAGAGAGGACGCGGGTTAGTGTGCCCAGAGCACCTTGGAAGAAAGGCCTGGCAGTCGGGCTCGCCAAAATCATCCCTTCGAAAGTCTGTGGGGTACAGCTCCCTCCTGACACAAGCTGCTGTGGTTGTGGGGAGGACATTCGAAAGCCAAAAATCTGCAGAGGGGTCCAGCTGGCCGGCTGCTCTGGGATTAGGCTCAGTGGACTACTCCACGTGGCCAGCGATGGTGGATGGGAGGGGTCCCTGGACTGCAGGGACATGGCGGTAAAAAACAAGCTGTTAATAGCAGTCCTGTATGCAGGTAGGCCTTTGCTTAGCTCTTCTTCCCTACCTCTGGCGGACTCGGGAACCCGTTCCATGGCTGTGTGGGTGGGTTTGAAGGAATGAGGTGAGAGTTGTAAGCGCTGGGTGTCAGCACTTCACTTCAGCCTCTGACTGGACCAGGTTCAGGTCAGGTGAACGCCTGTCCACTTGGATGCCTGCATTTCTCACCTGCCCTTCTTTGTTCAGGACTAGAAGTATTACTGTTTTATTGAGCATCTACTACGCGCCATCTCTTTCTCAGGGGCCCGTCAGCCAGAGAGCCTGCCCTTCAGGGTCCGCGCGGTCCTGTTGCAGCCGGTGGTCCTCAGACCCTGCAGCGCGGTGGGGTGGGGCTGCCCATGCCGGGGCGGCGGGGCGAGGTCGTCCGTCTGTCCGTGGGGCCTCGGGGCCAGCCCTGCGGGGAAGCGCCAGCTGTCGCTGTGGCCCCGGGGACTGCGCCCTCGCGGGGCCGGCCTGCGCGGGGCGGG
>NW_006399830.1:8151714-8188483 GCF_000299155.1 Elephantulus edwardii | reverse complement strand
GGGGAGCCCGGGGCACCGCCGGGGAGCCGCCTCGCCCTCCGCGCGCTCGCTCCTCCCGCCCTCCGCACATGGTCTCCTTTGTCCTGTCGCCGCCGCCTCTGCCTCGCTCGTAGCTCGCGCGCCGCGCCGGCGGCCCGGCCGCTCTCCCGCCTCGGACGCTGGCTGTGCACGCGGGAGGGCCGGCGCCGAAAGGACCGCTCGCTCCGGATCGGGCTGCGTGGACCCGCCGCCAGGCTCGGCCGCCGGAGCCCTGCCGAGTTGGGTGTTTGGTCACCGTGCGCTTTGGTGGCCTCGGGGCCACAGACGAGCCCCCGGCGGGAGTGCAGCCGCGACCCGAGCCATGAACTTGGGGCTGACAGCACCACTTGCCCGTTTGAGCCCAGGTAACGCGGCTCGGGGTGCGGGCGGTCAGCGGGGTCTTTGTTGCGGCGGCCGGTGTGGCGGCAGGCCCCTCCGCGTGGTGCGCCCCCCGCCGCCTTTGTGCGAGCGGGGCGCACGGCGCGTGGGGTCGGCGCAGCCGGGAGGGACCCGGGGCCGGCACCTCCCTCCGCGGCCTGCTGCCCTCGGCCCGGCCTGGCACTGCGCCGCTGTCCCCAGGGTCCCTGGGAAGGAGTGAAAAGGAGCTGGAGGCCAGCCCAGGGGAGCAACTCGCGCCCAAGTTGGAGGAGGCGCCCCTTCTCTCTCTCCACAGCCCCCCTGCGGGCGGGCGGGAGCTGCCTGGCCTGGGGCTGCGTCCGAGCGGGGACGGGGACCCCGCGCCGCCACCGGCTGGTCTGCACGCGCACCGCCCGCTCCTCCCGGCTCGCTCCCCGCCTCCTGCCGCCGCTTGCACTTCTTAACTTTTCCATAAACGCCAGCTCACGGCGCCTGGAGGGCTTTTAATATTATAAATCCAAACCCAGTCGTCGCCCATCTCCTATGAAAAGGAGGCAAAAAGAGCTTTGTGTTCTCATTTTTCGATGCAACTACTGCACCCCCACCCACCCACCTAGAGCTGAGCAAGGGGACTAAAGGAAATGAAATGGGCAACGAAATGGAAAGGTCTTCGGCATAAATGTGCCTCCCTGGTTCTGATGGCGAGAAGCCTCTCCCAGCAGTGTTGCCGAAGACGAGTCGCCTCCTGCTCACCCGGTCGCTCTCAGTCCTTGGCGATTAAAAAAAAAACAAACCACAAAGCAGCTAGCCGAGAAAAGGGCCCGCCGTCGTTGCAGGAAACGCAGACTTTCTGCCTAAAAATCAATGAAAAAGAAGCCCTCTCAGAGAAGAAGCTAGAGGGTTTACGCACTTGCCTCCAAATCGGAAGCAAAAGGAAGTTCCTTTCATCGAGGACATAAAGGGAAGGGGATTCGTGTTGTTTCTCCTTCAGACGCAGACTTTGCCTGTGAAGCTGTTTGCAGACTTTTCAGAACGGTGGGCTGGCCACGGTGTTAACCAGCTGCGTCTAGAGAAGGCCGAAGGCGGCCCACCCTGTGACAACCCAGGGCCTGGTGCCGTCCACGCTGGGGTTTTTGGTGTGTGTGTGGTTTGTTTGAGTTTTGTTGTGTTTGCTGCTGTTTCCTTTTTATTTTTTTTTAATGGAAGAGGGTTTTTAGTTATCCCCTCCCCCAGTTGCCAAAAGCCTCCTTTCAGGCTTTGTGACATGGATTGGCAATTTAAAGAGCTGGGGAGACGGATTAAAAGGCATCCCCCTTAACCTCTGAAGACGACCTGTCAGAATGATTTTCTTAGGAACTTGTGGGCTGCTGGCTCGATAAGCAGATCCTCGGGTTTAAAACGTCCACCATCGGATCACTTGGTTGTGAAGATGGCTCGGTGGAGGTGACAAAGGTGGCCAGTGAGGGTCTGAGAGCCCAACCTCCCTGTGCCTGCCTGGCTTCTCCTCACTCTGTCGCTCTCCCACACACAGCTCCGTGCAAATGAAAACTTAACCAGGAGCCATTTCTTCCCTTCCCGGGCCTTTTGCATCGGAGTGCAAGAATTCATTATTTCTGTAGGCCAATTGGACTCAGTAATTCCACTACCACTAACCTCCTAAAATTCAAGGGTTATTTCAATTTGATAAAAGAATAGTGCTTTTTAAAATAGCAGCTAAATTTTTTAAGCCTTAATAAGACCATTACATTGATTATATTTTTGATTCAGAGAGCTTTTTTTCCTTGAACGTGGCGAAATATTCCGATCCCTTAAGTTTTTAACATGGAAACTCACATTCCTAGAAACATCATTCATGTTTCAATATGCCAATCAGTGTGATTTGTGGTGTTGTAACCCAATTTTCTTCATCTGCTTTGTACTTTCATAACTGTCTCCCATTCCCCTCTTCATCAGACGTTTTTGTGGCAGGTTGTTCTAGGAAAAGATGCTGTAACAAACAGTGTTAGTCCTTGGTATATATTTTGTGTTTCCTCCAGAATAGAAATCTGGTTAGGCTTTATTCAGAACTGCTCGTGCATTAATACACACGTTCCATTGCCTGTTCTGTACATAAATTCTTTCCATCGTCCTGTAATCTTGTGAATCAATCTACAGTAGGAAGATTAGGAATAGAATAATGGGAGACAGTCTTCACAGCAATATTTTGTCTTTCCCTATCACTTGCACGGAGAACTATAAAATGTCACCCAGAACTAGACTGAAGTCGTTCGTCTTTGTGGGTCTGACATGGAAAGACTAAATTGACTATCTTCTTTGTCCCTAAAAGCCGGCCCTTGATTCAGAATGTGGGACACTTAGAATTCCCCCTATTTTTTGCATTTCTTTCATATTTATCCAACATGCTAAGCTCTGCTCCGTCAAACATGCATATCTGTATATAAAGTATGAAATAGGTGATTTCTTTGTCGCATGGCAAAAACCTAAATACAGTGTAGTCATGATAAGTAAATACAAATATAACTTGAGAATATAGGGTGGAGAAGTTTTTATTTTTATTTCATGTGTCAAGTTAGGGAAATATTCAGTATGCCTGGTATATCACATACAGCATTTTCTTCCAAGCCTACTTGATGTTTATTTTCCAGAACATTAGTGTATAATTAAATTGGCTTTAGTCTTGCTGCTTAAACAGGCTTATTTCACTTTCCTAAAGGCACTGTAATAATTAGCAGTCGTGCTTTCTAGCTGTGGTCAAAGGAAATCACACTTAGAGAATGAGCAGTGGTTGGGTTGAGGCAGATCTGGGTGTCTCTCACCAAGGTCCTCCCGGCTCCTGAGAGGAGCAAGCACCCCCTCTGATCCTTTCCTGAGGTCATCAGGCACCTCCTTAAAAAATTCATTCCTAGCAGTCTGACTTCATGCTTTTTAAGAGGAAGAGCTTAGCGTTAAATAATAGACATTTCTGGCTTATGAACGAAAATTGAAAAACAGGCATGTCTGCAAATACCATGAAGTAAAGAACCGTCTCCCACATAATGATCTGTCAACAGAATTGCAAAATCATCACGTGAATGAGCCCATTGCTTTGTGTATCATCTCGTGGAAATATGTTTTGCACAGATAATACGTCTAATAAGGACACGTTTTAAAAAATCTTTTTCCCCCCAGCAAATAGCTGCACTGCAGGTCTCTCTCCTGCAGTCAACTTGCTCCACCTAGTGGATGATTTGGGGAACTGCTGATTTCCATGTCTGCCTTTCCAACATGTAGTAAATTGACTTAAAATAAGAGGGGCTGGTGATGGGGGTGACAACTATGGCAATATTAACGACAGTAACATCCCCCCCTTCTTGTTTTACAGGCATCTGATGCCAACTCTGAAAAACTCTTCAACACTGTTGTAAACAAAGGTAAGACTCTTTTAATTACCCTGAGTAAAAGCTTTTTTAATAGATATGTTTGTTTCACTCTTGTTGCCAAGGGAAGAAGAATGGTGCCCACATAATGTCTTTCTTTTTGCATTCTGGAGCTGGGCCTGTGTGGTGACTTTGATGGAGACAGAGTATGCTTTTTGTGTGTATCATGCATTGAAAACCAATTAATCTTTAAGAGAATACATTGAATCCTTATTTAAATTAATTTGGTGTTGGAAGCTGTAATGGAGAGTAATAGTTTTCAAAATGCCTTAACTTGTTCCTTACCAACCACCCAGCACTCAGTAAACTATAAATAGCAAATTTGTGCTGCACACTATAATAACCAGCGAATGCTTGGTATTCACAGTGTTCTGGTCATAAACCAAAGCGTTCCTCTGCTGTGCGCTTTCCATAAAGTGAATAAATGAGCAAGAGGGCAAAATTTAAATACGCACTCTCCCATTAATTTCTTCCAAACAGCAATAGTGAGTAGGAGAGGCTAATGACGGAGCAGTACATTAAAGGCAAATGTACCTTAAATCATTGCCAATAGGTTTCTAGGCAGTTTTCATTTGTAACAGTACTGTTGGCACTAATGAAATTTTGGGGAGTTTCTCGTTGCTGGGTTTGCAAAAATGAATACTTTGAAAGGTGGAAATTGGATGAGGTATGGGATCCTTCTTTCCCCCCTGGGAGAGCCCCAGTTGGGGCTTGGAGTGATGATTGCCGATTGCAGGAGTGCTTTCTGGGTATCTGACTATTGTGGCATCCGAGACACTTGGTAGCACTTGGATGGATGGAGTTGGGCAGGCAAAATGTGAAATTCAAAACCACTCTGACCTGTTCGAGTTTTCCAGGCTAGCTGGCTGATAAGACACGTTTCTAACAGCAGTTAGTTATTTGGAGTATGTTTCCTGATGAGTTCTGAATTTGAACTCATGGCACTTTTAATAGTACGTGATGTTTAACATTCCCTCAAGGTGTAGATGCCTCTGTGCTTGCTCTTGACTCCCAGAATTACTGCCACATTGAATTTTTATCTTTTTTTTATTGCGTAATGCAATGCTCCAGTTTTATATTACATCATATCTTTTGATGGAGTGCAAGTTTGCATCAATTTGGTGCCCGTAATGCTAAAAGCCAGTAAAGGAGACTCGTGTATCAAAATGCCTAATTGCTGATTGCTCGTTTGGATGAGAGGAGAGTAGACAGTGATGCTGTGAGCGAGATGGGGCGGGAGGGTTGGTTGGTCTGGCCACTAGGAGGATCCCCTGGCTTTCTGGGACCTTCACCTCCCACCCTCAGGACTCCCAGCATTTTTTTTTTTTGCTAATTTGCCATTAGTGGCTTTGGAATGTGCTTCCGTTTGCAGAGATCAAACCCTTCTAGTTGGGACTACTTGCCTGTGGGATCTGCATTGAGGTGGTGGTGGCCGGCCTGGCGCTGGCTAGAAGGTTCTCTCCGGAGCATGATTGATGAAATAGCGCCCCTGTGTCTCTGCCCTCTGCCTCTGCCCGGCTTCCTTCCCTTCTCCAATCAAACATTTCCCACATGCTTATTTTTGTTTACTTACCGAGGGTGATTTGTGGCATCTATTTGGTGGTGAATAGTCCCCCTGACAGGGTGCCTTTTTTTCTGAGCTGCTTTTTTCAGGGAGTGATTTAGTCGCCTTGAAAGGATTACCTTTCTTTGTGTACATGAAAATCAACAGAGGCTTTTCTAAGCTTTGCTTGGGAAACCATACACAAATAAGCATTTGGCTTGATGGCAGATTATTCCTTTGCCCCTTATTTCCATCAAAATGGCCTTTCTTTTCTCCTCCCTTAATGCCTTGTGCTAATTCTTGGTGGTAACATGAATGACAAGAGCCTGGATCACTGTGAGTCCAGGTGCTGCCAAGCAGACTGGTACCCAGCCCCTCCCCCTCCTCCCTGGAGAGGAGGTGAAAGGGGAGGGGGCAGCTTTGGGGACAGTTTTGTTAAGGGGATTAGCATTCAAACTGCTAAATATCAGGAAAACAACTTCAAAAAGAGACCCATTGTATGGCGATAATGTCAAGATAATGTCAATAATTGCTCGGAGACAGGTGCAGACTGCTGTTCTGTTTTCACTCCGGGTAGTGTTTGCTGGATGGCTGGTTGACAGGGCCTTCAAGGAACTGTCAGCTTCACACACATCAAGTTCAAGTTCTCCTGCACAGCGGTCTGCCTGCCCCAGAGTCAGGTCTGCAGCCTTTGTCCAGCCGTCTTAGCCAAGAGCAATAAAATGCGTTGTGAGAAAGGGCACACTGACACCAGGTAGCAAGCGCTTCTGGGGAAATCTTCAAAGCCCTGGCTTACTGAACAGCCTAACAAGAAGCTGACACGTGTATCCCTCCACCTCCAGATGTTTAAAGCCACATATCACCTCTGCCTCTCAGGAGGCTGACAGCGCTCCAGCCCTCCATAAGCTGCTGTTGAGATTATGCGGCCAAGCCTGGTGGCAGGCAGATTTGCTCCATAAAATTTCACCATGGGAGGGCAGTGCTAATCTCACAGCTGATGCTGGGAGCAGCTTTGATCTTGGTCTGTGCAGGCTGGGAGGTGATGCTCTGGGCAGCAGGAGTGGGGCCCTGGCTCTGGTCCCGCCAGCCTGGTATGTTGGCTTGGACGCGTCATTTAACCTCCTAAAGGTCAGGTTTTCCATCATGGCATTACCTCCTAGTCTGGGGCCAGCATCTTTAGTGGAGATGAAAGAATTAACTGCCAAGAAAGGGATAGAAAACAGCAGATCCACTGAGCATGTTATACATCGTATCTTTCCTTATCCACTTTGTATATATTGTATCACCCCACCCCAATTCAGAGCAGACCCCAGAGGCTTTGAAGTTCCAGGTCTTTCTCCTGATGCCATTTCTTCTCATTTTCAAATCAGTTAAGCAACACACCTGTTATAAATGTACACAGAGCTCGAGTGTCCTGTAAGAACCAGATCTTTTGAAAGAGGTGGGACTCTGGGCAAGGCTCAAGGCTGTAAACATGAAAAGGGAGTTTAACTTTAATCAAGGTCATGGTTGCTTTATTTAATCTTTATGTGTTTAAATGTTTACAGGATGTTCATGTGTGATTTTTATGAATCCTTCTGTCTTTGTGACTCAACCATCTGCCAAAGGAAAAAAAATTAATTTTCCCAGTGAGACCAATTCAGAGATTGACTGACTGGCAGTTGGAACCATTGTCTCTGTAGTTGGTTAAACTCATGTAGAGGCAGCAGTCGTGTAGAGGCAGTGGTCCCATTTCTGGAGGCTTTGTTGCTGACGGGAACATTCCAGCTAACTCTGGATGGACAGCATGCACTCGCCTGTCTTATGTGTGCCGCCACTTTATGTATAGACACAAGCGCGGAAGACACGTTTCCCTTCGTGGTATCTCGTCCTCCCGCCATCAAAGTCCAGACTGTAATTGTCGCAGGGCCAAGTTGTGCAGAGTAAGAATAGCGGCCAGTGATCCCTTCTGTGGGTGTGGTGACAAGCGCACGCTGTCAGGCAGCCCCCTCATGCAGTGGCACTGGGCTGCTCGGTTCCCATTGGCTGACTTTTTTGGAGGGAGATGACCAGGGCTTGAATAGCTGTCCCCCTCTTGTCTCAGAGGCTTCTCTTCCAGGTTCTAATCTGCAACCCAGGCAGGTGGCAATGAGCAGTGCCTGCGGTGATGGTCCTGTGGCTCCGTGGGCCCTGTGGCTCTGTCGGGCCTGTGGCTCTCTTGGTCCTGTGGTTCTCTCTGTCCGCCTCTTCCCTCCACCTGGGTCTGACTTAGCTGAGCGCTTGGCTGAATGCAGCACCTCTGACGTGCTGGGCGTTGGTGGCTGCTAAGTGCCATTGAGCCTGGCTCCCACTCACAGCGACCCTTTTGCCAAGATAAGACACCATTTATCCTCAGAGCCACTGCCGGTTTTCTGCCCATCGCTGAAGCCACTGTCAGGACTTCCATTGATGACTTTTCTGTTTCGCTGACCTTCATAATGTCCTTCCCCCAGAGACTGGTCTCTCTTGATGACATGCTCTGAGAGTGTGAGATGAAGTCTCATCATCCTCACTTCTGAGGAACCTTCTGGCTGTATATCTTACAAGACAGCTTTGCTTGTTCTAGGAGTTGATGGTGTCATTCACCAACACCATAATTCAGAGTGTCAGCGGTTTGAATCTTCCTTATTCATTGTCCAGCTTTCAAACGTACCTGATGGCAGTGAGAGTCCTCCAAGAAGAGAAGGCCTTCACTAGTTTTGGTTTAAAAGTCCCTCTTCTAAAAATAGTTTTTCATGTAGGTGAGACTAATACCATTGCCTAGGATGGTTTCTTTTTTCTTTTAAATTAGGAGTGTTTTGAGTTGAAAATCCGTCTGCAGTGAACATACAGAAACCATTGTAGTGTCTTAGACTTGGTTACAAGAAAGCTGTTGGGTAAATCACCTTGATTTGCCAAAGAGTAAACCAAACCAGTTTGAAACTGTAAATTTGGCTTATTTGGGGGATGAGGAAGGCTTGTGATCTATGCTAAATTTTACAGAAGGGAAAGAGAAGAAGCTGGCCTTTCTTCCTTTTCTTTCTCCTCTGAGCCTTCAGGCTGTCTGCTGCTTGGAGAGTTGAATGCTGTTGAGGGGTAATTGGTGCTTGATTCCAGACAAAGGAGTTATGAGTGGTTCTGTTCCTCCTCCCACTTGGAGCTGCAAATAGCATGCAATCAGTTCCCTTTGTTATGGAAATTGACCTTCCTATAGAAGCTTACTCTTACATACAGAATTTGTTGTCTAGGATTATGCCTGGGGAATTCTTGGAAACAGATGCCTTATGGTTATTGAGAAAGCCCTAGGAAGGGTCTGCAGTTCCTTCCCATCGTTTTCCATCCCTGGGCCAGGGTCTTGGGTTGAACCTGTGAGTGAAAAGGGTGAGGAATTGTGTGTAAATGTTGGGTTTCCTCTTCAGAGTTTAGGTGAAGCTATTCCAGGTGTTTGAATCTTGATAGAAGTGGAATCCAAAAAGATTTGGAGGATATCACTGCTCTAAATTTGTAAATCCTTCAGAGTCTGACTTGGAACTTTCTCTCTTATGAAACCCTTGTGACTCTGATGAAACATTCAGCTACTAGTTGAAAGGTTGATAGTTCAAATCCACCAACTGCACTGTAGGAGAAAGGTGGCAGTGTGCTTCATAAAAATTCACCTCCCTGGAAATGTTTTGGGACAGTAAATGTGTTTCTAAGCACGGCTGTCAATTAAGGGTGTGGCAATGTGTTAACTGGTTGTTTTTAGGTCTTTTTGATGATATATCTTTGGGGTAGAAACTTCAACGGTACCTTTGTGCTCATTATCCATGGGAGAAACCCACCTTGGATACCAGAATCCCCAGATGCTCAAATCCTGTGTAAAACTCAGTATATTTGTGTATAAGGCTCACACATCCTCTCATATGTTTGAAATCATCTTAAAATTATTATGATACCTAATACAATGTAGTAGAACACAAAACAAAACCCTCAAACTCATTGCTAGCAGGTTGGACCTGGCTCAGAGCTTGCAATCCCTCTGGTTTTCAGAGGCTGTAAAGCTGAGGAAATTGCCCATCTTTCTCCTTCGGAGCCAGAGATTTGAATCACCAGAGGCATCTCTTTGAGGCTAGCAGCAGAACTCCCTACAGAACTCTTTGGTATTATGTGGTAATATAGTGTAAATGCTATATAAACAGCACATTCAAGTTCCCTCTTAGCCTTGAAGAAGGGTTTTGACCACTTAGTTGTTACACAGACACACCCACCTTACTGCCTTGATCCACTGCTGATTGAAGGTACAGTTATGCAGATGAAGGTATGGGAGGGCCTGTGCTGGTGAGCTCTGTGAAGCCAGGTTCCTGGCTGACAGGGAGTAGGCTACAGCTTCTTTTAGAATTTCAAGCTTGAGTCCCATTCTAAAATGCTACCTTGTTTACTTTCCAACCCTCTCAAATAGGCCTTGGGTTTGCTTTTTTAAAATTGGGTAATTGGTGTGGCTCTGTGATAGAATTCTCTGCTTGCTTACAGATGGGGGTAGAAAGCTTGAGTGTGAACTGGCTTGTCTTCCGAACCCATACAGACTTTTTGTTTTGTTCAGTCAGTGGTATAATATCTGGTTGTCTGAGAAAGTAATAGACAGTGAGTATTTTTTTTTTTAAGTCACATCAGGTCTTGAGAGGCAGAAATGAGAACAGTTGATGATCTGGCATTTCCCCAGGCACACAACTCTGTGGAACTTGGAGGACTTAAACCCAAACTCATGTTTCCTGCACGGGGGAGCCAGGGGCTCGCCTTTGGTCTCTGGTTTATTTCTCCTCTCTGACAACTGCCAAAAAATGTTGTTTTCTCTGAAAATGTATGTTTATTTAACTAGGTTTCTTTTTTGCTTCACAATCTGGATTCCATTCAGTCAGTTACCACTCCAATTAACTAACAATTATTTAACATTAACAGTAATTACAGACGCCAGTTAAGCGCCTACAGATGTCAACTGTTAGCTTTGTACCTAATCACTCAATGAAATGGAGAAAGTTCAACAAACATCAATTAGCCAAGCAATTAGTGTGAGTTAGGAGAGAGCATGTTATCATGTGCGAGCTGATTCCATTTATTTTATTTTGGCAGTAAAACACAGGCAGGCAAGCGCAGTAAGTTTCTCAGATAAGATAAAACTCCATTGTTGTGCTGCTTGCATAAGAATTCTTTCCTTTCCTGTGCACAAGTCTGATTTGCTCCTGCCTGGAATTTATTTTGCAAACACAGTGATGCGCGGTCTGGGGACCCAGCTTTGGGACACTGTGAATCCAGCAAACCTGGTGAAGGAACTCGTGCTGGCGTCCCACCTCAATGGTTTGCACTTCTCGGACCTGTTACCACTGGTGGAGTGAACTCAGCAGTAGTTTTGTAATTTCACGGTGGCCGAACATTCTCTCAGGTGTCTCTGGTTTTGAGAGCAGCCGTGGGGCTGTTTTACCCGCTTCCCAGTGTAAACCGACCCAGTCCTCTGCCGTTGAGTTGATTCCGACCCTCCATCGCATTTCTGAGGCTGTGTGCCCATCCTTCTCCCATGGAGCGGCTGGTGGACTTGAACCGCCAATCTTGGGGTCAGCAGCCCAATACCTTGTACACTAGGCCACCAGGCATTCCTTACTTCCCAGTCCATGGAGACATGTGCTCTATGGAAGATTCCCTTTGTGAATTCATCAGGGAGAGCGTAGCCTTGCTTCCCACCCACCCAGGAGCCCAGGTGGCACCGTGGCTAAAGCTCCTGGTGCTGATCACAACGCCCATGGGAGGACGACGAGGGCAGCCCCGTGAAGACTCACAGCTTGGAAACGCAGGCAGGGCGACTTCCTGTGGGATCGCTGTGGGATCCTACCTATGGGATCCCTATGGGATCGCTACCAGTGAGAATCCACCCTGGCAGGAAGTGGGTTCCATTCCGCTGGTGTCTGGTTAAGCAGTTAACTTTGATGGTTCAACTCCATCTTCAGTAAGAGAGGAGACCTGGCAATTTACTCCCATAAAAATACTCTTGTTAGTTGTTAGATTCCTCTGAGTCCTGCATGATTCACAGAGACCCTTTGAACAGTAGACCTGAATCTGTCCCGTCCCTAACTGTGCCATCCTCACTGTCTCGGACACACTTGAGCCACTCTGGGAAACCTGTTAGGCCTGTTCTCCTCGGTCATACAGGGCTGAAGAGACAGCACCCAGCATTGTCCCTTCTGAGCAAGGCTGCACTGTGGGGAGACAGCCTCTTGAGGCCTATTTGTGTAAGACAGTCCATGAATTGGTATTTGTGGATCAGTTTATCCCTAGATCTCACACACACACACACACACACACACACACACACACACGAGAGCATTTCCCGCCGTCCTGTCAGTCAGTGCCTGCTAGTGGTCACTCTCCATCCTGTTTCCGGTGCTGGAAATCTGGACAGACACAGGCTGCCCGTTTCTTCCTTTGAGAGGCCAGTGGTTTGAACTAGGGACCTTTCTCCTATTAGCAGCCCAGCACAACCCATTATCTAGAGCTGACCATACCCCTGCTTCCACTTCTAGAATTGATTTCCAACCTCTCTGCCCCCTGGGGTAGCTGTGGAACCAGTTCCCTTGGGGTGCTCTCTCCCCAGGGGTGCTCTGTCCCCTGGGGTGATCTGTCAGGTCTCTGGTGTGGAATGTTCCATTTGAGTAAGTTCTCAACGTCAGCAGCATCTAAGACTAGAAAAATAAATAAACGCACTGCTCCTGGAGACTCTGGGGGGAAAGAGCCAAGGGGTGCAGCGTGTGTTGAAAGTTAGGGTCCACAGGGCACAGCCACTAGGAAGCGCAGGACTGCTTCTTGGGCCGGTCTGGGCTCCTCTGGCCAGTTACCGGGTGTGTGAGTCCGCTTGTCCGCGTGATGCTGCAGTAACAAAATAACTCGGGCTTACAGCAGACATGCCACTCGCATCAGGTGTCGGCCGCAGCGTCCCCAGTCTTTTATTCTCAGATCTAAACCAGCGTCATGATGGGAGAGGGCAGAGAGCAGAGATACAGATACAGGATGCTTACGGGGTGGTTTACACAAGGCATTGTTCGCCACCATCTCATTGGCCAGAGCAGGCCACATGACCAAGCCTGCCTGCATTGGGAGCAGGAAGACTCCGCCCACCGCTGGGGGATGGACCTGGAAGGAAATGACAAGAAACGCACATATCTGTCCCTTCTCACTTGTTGGTGAGAATGCATGGGGGCAAGGAGGTTAGAATAGTCTAGGCTTTTCCTTCAGCAACCTGTTTGATTAATAGCCATTTGCTTGGCACCTCTGTTAAATGAGATCGGGTAGATCGTGAAGAAATTAATTACCTTGTTATCGTTTATACCTGGTCCAGCTTACTGCTGGCTTACAGGGACTAAGGGGCAAGGCAACTCAGGAATGCAGCGATGACTTTGAGAATTCGAGGTGTCCCAGAGGGTAGACGCCCACATGTGGCCTAATTAATCCGGGAGTGTGATCCCTGCAAAGGCGGGGCTGCAAAGCATTGTTAGTGTATGTTGTGTTGGCCTGCTAACTGAAAGGTCCGCAGTTCAAATGTGCTCCCCAGCAAAAAAGATGGCTGGTCCATTTCCAGAGAGATTCAAGGCCTTGGAAATTTAATGGAGAGTGGAAATGAGTTGGAACTGACTCAGCTAAGTGTGGGCTGGTGGATTTGGATTTGACTTTATGTGACCTGAAAGAGGCCTGGGTGGCACACTAAATGTTCCATTGCTAAGAAAACATTGGAGAGTCAAATCTCCCGGCCACTCCATTGGATACAGGTAGGCCGTTTATGTAATGGCGTGAGGTCGCCTTCTTTCAAATGAGGAGACTGGCTCACAGCTAGGGAGTGAGGAGGCAGGTCGACAGCCGTGTTAGTGCTGGTGAAGGGAAGCTCAAGCCCTGGCAGTGGGGTGTTCACCACAGGACACTGAGGTCAACCCCCAACAAGGTCTGTGGCCTTCTGCAGGCTGGTCTGAACCCCACTTTAGTGAGGTGGTGTCTCGTGGCACCTCAGCCTGAGAAGTGCAGCCTGTCACCGTCACCACTTTGAGCATTTCTGGCTTCTTCACCTCCACCTTTGTCCACTCCCTGTGCCTCTGAGTGGATCCTCTTCTCTGCTCGGCCTGGTTTCATTGGAGATGGCTTGGGGTTTTTTCAGGGCCATTTCCCTGGTAACCGCTGACATCCGTGCACACCCCACTGTCCGTTCCTGGAGTGGTGGCCTGCAGGCGCCCGGCGCTGCCTCCCTGCCCCTGGTAAACCCCGTCCTGTGGAGGAGGAGGCCGAGAGCATATCACTGCGGCTCTGAGAGGCCCTTTGAAGAGGGAAGCGTCTCAAGTGTACCCGCTAATAGACTGATGTGGGAGGCAGTTATATTTGGCGGCCTTTAAAAGCCACTTGGAAAACATTTTCCCCTCTTCTCTATCACCTTTCACATCTCTCAACAGAGTATCACTAAAACCTAATTTTAGCCAAGATTACATCATTTTCTCATTATCTGTTGATAGCCGGGAAAGGCTTTTCCACGGGAAAGCTCCTCTCACCCACATCCTACCGTGTAATTCCTCTTGTTTGATACCAATTTTCAGTTATCCGAGTGTGCATCTCTTAGGCTGATCCGGGAAGGCTTCTGTCTCCATAAACCTCAGGTAGACAAAGATCCTTCTGAAATTGGATGTGCCAGCTTTTACATATGGGACTTCGGTGTGCTCCTTCAGTGGAAGGCAAACCCCAGTTGGTATCAGGCTGAGTCATGGCGCCCCGTGTGACTCGGAGCAGAACTGCACTCCGTGGCGTTCCCACGGCCGCACTCTTCTGAAGAGGTCACCAGGGCTCTTTCCAGAGGTGCCGCTCTAAGGGTTCAAGCCAACAGCCCTTTGGCTAATGGCTTGGCTTCACCCCTGTGCCGCCTTGAGGAGCTTTAAGAATGAAGACCATACTGCTTTCATTCTTACCTTCATCAGAGAGTACTGAGCACCTACTATGTGCCAAGCCATCTTCCGGCTCTTGGGGAGACACAGCGGTGAACAAATCACGTTAACTGTTACGTACCGTAAACACGGTGCATATTAGCAGCAATGTTCACTGCTGTCTCCCAGGTGTGAACATTTATGGGAGGAGACAGGTGGGTTCGAACAGCCGACCTTAGGCTTAAAGCCCAACATGTAACCCACTGTGCTACCTGTTCCCTTCTTTCTTCTGGTAGATATTGTTGCTTTCCAACTGCCAGTCTTTTGTTAAGCGACCCAATATGTGCTGAAAGAGACTTTTAAATGGTGTCACGGCAGAGGAAGCTACCTGTTTTTAAGGGGGAAAATATTCATCCCACAGCTCTTGATTCTGGTAGGACTCCTGGTGCGTCTCCAAGGGGTTTCTAGGCTCTTTGCAGCGTGAGACCGCTTAGTCTCTCTCCTGCAGAGCAGCTGGTGGGTTCCAGCCGCTGGCCGTCCACTCACAGCACCACCAGGGCTCCATGCAGCCTGGAGACTTTTCTAAGCTCACCCCTGGAAGGTGTGCAGACAGGAATGGATTAGCTCTGAGTAGTCTGAGGACACGTCAGTCACTTCAGAAAGCCGTGAGCTATGTTCGCTGGGGCCCACTGTGTGACCAAGGCCTCACCATTGAGCCTTCCCATTTTCTTACCAATCCTTAGCCTCAGCCCTCTCCTTCATCGAATAGAAATGACTCCTAGCTGACCCTCTGGGGGGTTTTCAGAGACTGGAGATAACAAAGGAGGAGATTGGCCATCTTTCTTCTGTGGAGCAGCTTGTGGGTTTGAACTGCTCACCTTTGATTTAGTAGTGTCCCTGTCTACAGACTGTGCCACCAGGACGCCTTTAAAGGCTGACACTCTCTTGAAATGAGTGGGATTTAGTGGGTGCAGCATCTTAAGGATGTTTTACAAAACACATGCGGTGGGGGGGGGTCCCACCTTGAGCTGATTTGGACCCCTATCGCCCACATCGGATTTCCAAAGCTATAAATCTGTATGGGAGGAGACTGCCAGCTTTCTCCCACGGAGCAGATGGTGGGTTTGAACTGCCAGCCTTCATGCTACAAGCCCAGCATGGGACTCACCACGCTGGATGTTCCCCATGGTAGATATGCTTGTCTCCATGTCTGCCGCAGTGCTCGGATCTAGCTGGTGGGGTTGCCGCTGGTCAGGTACAACTTTCAGAACCAGGTCAGGGTCAAGTTTGAGCAAGGCCACCTGTAACATCATGAAAATCATTCTATAGGTCTTGTTTTTCCTGCTAATATGAGAAGATTGGATGAACTCCAAGAGCCCTTCCAATTCTGAAGGCCAGAGCAAGCTCCAATCTTCTCCAGTAAGTGGATGCTGGTGCAGACGACAAGTGCCATTCCTCCCAGCTAGGATGGCATTGGGAACGCTTGTCTTTGAAAGAAGTGCTGGGCTGTAGCCAGTACCTCCCCCACCCTCAGTCCTCGACTTGTGAGCATATAGGCTGTGTACATTTCTCTTTTCCTCCATAATGTTGAATCTCTGTAAAATGTATCCTCGAGGGACAAGGGGGCTGAACCTTTGTGGATTGAGGAGGAGAGGAACGAGCTTGAACATTTCTTTGAGGTTGTCTTGGGTCCATCTTCATCCTGTGTCCATCTGCCCAGCAGCTAGTAGATCAAGAATAGCAACTCCAAAGGCTCCCCTGCTTGTTTGCCTCTTCTTGGGTGATGGTTAAAAAGAGGCTTTATCAGCTTAGGAAATGTTTGTGAAACCACAGTGTATATCAAAAGCATTTGGAGGCAGGAGGGCGTTTCCATTGAACTTGACTTCTGAAGCAAAGCTCCAACCCTCTCCATCCTTTCAAGAGGGATTGCTTCCAGGTAGACGCCCACAGGAAGTCCTTGCCTGAGGGTGCACTGCCAGGCCAGGCAGCCTGTTTGTGGGGGACAGTCCCTGTCACCTGTGTGCATTCAAAGGCTGCAGTGGACCGTTGCAGCTAACCGAGAGAAAGACTCACCTCGCCGTCCACCTAGAGCCGTCAGCAGGCTCTCCCAGGCCAAGCAGTCGCTCTCCTAGGCCGTCTTGAGGAAGCTGCCTTAATCCCTCCTTCTGCCAGGAGATGATGAGAAGACATCTTTAACCCCTCCCTTCCACTCTTGCAGCTGTCTGGATTTTTACTTTGTTCACAGCCTTTTTGCATCTTCTAGGGGGCAGGACACCTTTTAGAGCGAACAAACTTGGAAGGAAAAAATTGTTAACATTGAACAGAATGCACTTGTAGCTGACCCTGCAGTGTCTTTTCACAGCTATAAATCTCATGAGAGGAGACTGCTTGTCCCTCTCTCCCAAGCGGCTGCTGATAGATTGGAACTGAGAGAAGCTCGGCTTTTGGGATAGTGACAGCTCTGTGTCTTAGAGCAAAGTACAGGAAAGAAAACTCTTGGAACTTAGTGATCAGCGTCTTCAATATGGATTACATCTCAACGTCAACAAAACAAAAATTCTTACCACAGGACCTGTAGGTAACATCATGATAGATGGAGGAAGGATTGAAACTGTCAACTTCATTGTACTTGGATCTACAGTTACCTCCCTTGATACCACAGTCAGTGACTTCTCCACATTGTTGAGGAGCAGTGACGTCAGCTTGAGGACTAGGGTACATCTGATTTAGGCCACGGTCTTTCTGATCACTTGCAATGCATCTGAGAGCTGGAAAATGAATAAGGTGGACAGAAGAAGAATTGATACCTTTGAGCTGTGGTGTTGGAGTGCTGAATATCCCATGGAGTACCAACAGAACAAACATATCTTAGAGAAGGTGCAGCCAGAGTGGACGGAAAGATGTTGGAGCTTCGTCTCATGCTTGGGGTATGTTGCTAAGAGAGGCTATTCCTTGGAGAGAGGGACATCATGCTTGGGAAGGCAGAGGAGAGGAAGACCCGCAACCAGGTGGATTGACACAGTGACTGCTCCGGACTTAATCGTGTCAGGAAGTGTGAGGACGGCACAGGCTAGGACAGGGTTCAGGTCTCTGTTCATACGGTCTCTATGGGTTCTTACTCAACTCTGTCGTGCTTAACCACAGTAGTGATCAGAGTTGGTGATGATGGCACGGGATAGACAGGAATCAGTTCTGTTGTTCAAAGGGTCATTGTGAGTCACACTTGACGGCACCCAACAATTGCAGGAGGTGACACAAGCTAAAATTGTGAATGGATCTAAGGGGGAGTGGCTTTATTTTATTGTTTCCAAATCCGCCATGTGTCCTTTAGGGAGAATTTGACTCTAAATGCTGGCTTGGTGTGGCACACGCTGGGCTGCTAACCCGGAGGTCAGAGGTTTGACTCCACCAGCCCCTCCACAGGAGAAAGGCGAGCCCTCTCTTCCTGTAAAGATTTACAGCATCAGTAACCCTGTCGGTTTCAGAATTCTCTTCTATGTCATCCGCCTTCCTTTCTGAAACTGATAAACATAAGAAACGTTAGAAACACCGGGGGCCAGGCCTGGAAAACGCTGCTGTTTTAGCTCTGCTGTTAAGTTGGCAGCATATTTTAAGCTCAGTTGTTCCTTTTTTGTTTGCATATTTTGTTTTACTAAATTTAAAAAAAAAAAATAAAAAAATAATGACACTTCTTCCACAGCAGGAAGTAAAGATTGACCAGTCGCCATGGAACTGACTCTCCCTCGTGGGGACCCCATGCCTGTCCGTGGATCTGTCCCCTCTGCTTCCAGCAGCTGATCTATTACTCACTAGGCCTTGCTCTTGAGGTGTCTCTGGGTAGACTCAAACTTCCAGCCTTTGCATTCATAGCCCGGCTCATTAACCATTTGCCCACCATCCCCGGGCCCCTTGCTTGCTTGCTTGTGTGTGTGTTGTTCCCTTATTTGCAGGACCACGTGGCCTTGTATAGTTCCCAGGCAGTGGCCATCCATCCAGTTAGCTTTCCTCTCCCACGGGAAACAGAAACCCTTGCCTTAATAGGAGATGTGGCATCAGGGCCAGAGATGGACTCAGGCTTGGCCCTTCAGAAGTGTGTGGAATTTACCTCATGACCTATCACCTGTGCTGGGCCTGGGCCTCCCCCAAGAGGCCCCTCTTGGCTTGGCCTCCAGCCTGCTGGGGTCCCTGTCTAGAACGTTCTCACAGGGTCTGGTCTGTCCTCGCTCCTGGACAAACTTGCAAACTGCCTACTCCGAGGGTTTTCTTGAGCTTTAAAAGTTCAGGCCGACTTTCCTGCGGCTTCCCAGCGCCCTGCCAGCTATCTCATCTTAGTCAAATAGCCTAATTGCTACTCGGGCTTCTCGCCTGCACATCATCGGAGCACCTAACTGACAAAATCGACTTCACCTGAGGGCCTCATTATGCTTGCCGCCTGTGCGCCAGGCCAAAAATACCTCCACAGTCAGTACCTGCTCGGCGCCTGGGCCTGCGAGCGACAAACAAATAATTGGGTGGAACAAACCCCGGGCGCCGAGCAGCTGCCATCGCTTGTCGCGGCACAGAGGACTCGGCGGCAGTCACAGCCACTGCGCTGCCTCACTCGTGTCACAGCGCATCTTTGAACAGGGGCCTGTGCTGACACCAGAGAGTGACAGCTTTAGAAACGGCATGCTAGTTACCGCTGCAAGTGGGGCCGCTCCCGGAAACCGTGACAAGTGGCTGTCATTTCCATACAGGTGAACAGCTGACAGCCGAGAGCAGGCGGGGAGGGTGCTGCGTGGGGCGGGCAGGTGGGGCAGGACTGCAGAGGGGGAGTCTCAAGGGCTGGTGGCCATTTGCATGTGTGGCAAAAGCTGGGTGGAGAGAAACCGCCATCGCTACCCATCTTGCCCCGGTAGACCGCCTCTGTTCCAGCCTCTGTCAGCTCACAGGTCCGGCCGGCACGCTCCAGGAGTGTCAGCATTGGACCCCTCCCCTTCTCTCTGTGTCATAGTTGCACTTTCCTGACCCTGAGAGAGGCTTTGATTGTGCAGGCAGGTCCTGTGAGGTTCGAAGAGAGATGCAGCAGCCATCCCTAAAAGCAGAATCTTTGATGTGATGGGGAAAGAAAATAATGATGTGAAAGTGTACCCTGCAGATTAGCCGGTAAGCACACATGAGTCTATGCTTACCGGATAGCCCACCCGTGAGTAGCTGGAGCTCCAGTGCAGGATTGGGTCTGGACCCACAGTTGTCAAGGTGCAGGCCCCAGCCAGCCTCCTCCCAAGCGTCTGCGTCCTTGGATTTGCAGGTTCTCACGCATACTCCGAATCGGGAACTCCAGGGCTGGGCGCTGCGTTCTCTCTGGGTGGGAACACCCTTCCCAGCGATGCTGACAGAGACAGCTGCTGATCTAGACGCAGGGAGAGCCTTTTGGCAGCCAGAGCTTTTCGTAAATGTTGAGATGCTCCGCAGAAACTCTTGAGTGGAATGGACGCCTGCCTGGCAGCTCCGCGCTGGCCGGCACTTTACTGCGCAGCCCTGTGGTTTCCTTTCATCACAGGCAGCCAATATGTTGAAGGTGCCACCATACTGGATTTACTTGTCTAATTGTGAAATTCCACTCCCTCTCTTCTCTTTATTGTGAATACGCCTGCTTGTGTCTAAGGTGGCTGCCCATGCTAGCAGAAGCCTATAGTTAGGGCCGTACTGTCTGCAGCTGTCTCCTCTGAACAGGGCTGGAACCATACTTGACCTTGGGCCAATGTTAAGCCATACCAGCTAAGCTAGCTTGCTCAGCAACCTTTCATAGACTGTTCTATCTATTTCCTCCTTGTTGGCAGAGACCCGCTTGCCACCTGTATGAAGGGCTGTCACAACATGCTGGGTGGGCAGAGTGGCCATGATTACCCACTACTGTTTTGTAAAGCAGGTGTAATTTTGTTTGTACACCACACCACGTGAGAGCATAGCAACATCTAAGGTTGTACAGTACACTGGGCAGCAGGGTTACGAAACCTTCCCTGCTCTCCTCTCCATGTCAGCTCTCCTGTGGAGATCACCAGAAGGACAGACGGAGCCGTCTTGGAAGGGATGAAGCAGAAATGCTGCTTAGAAGCAAGGATGGCCTTTGGCTCATATACTTTGGATGTATTTTCAGGAGAGTCCAGTCCCTGGAGAAGGACATCATGCTTGGAAAAGTAGAGGGGCGGTGGAGAGGAGGCAACGCCTCCATGGAGTGGACTGGCATAGAGATTGCAGTGATGCCCATGCCCCGGCGGGCATGGTGAGGGCGGTGTGGGACCAGGCAGGACTGTGTTCTGTGGTTCACTGGGCGATTTTTAACCACAGGTGACTTGATGGCGTCTAACAACAACAACACGTGGATATTCTAAAATTTTAAGGTCATAAAAAATAGCATCTGTTCCAGCCTCCCACCCTCACTTCCCCAAAGTCATTCCCTAAAAAGTTAGTCACTTCAATATTAACATTTTCATAGCATCTCCCAAGACTTGTTAACATCATAGTTCTTAAAGTTTTGCATACATCCGAGTCATCTAGAGAGCTTACGACACAGATAGCTGGGCCCCAGGAGTTGTGTCGTAATTGTAGCATGTTGTACTGTGTATCAGAAGGTCATGGTTCGAATCCACCCAGTGCTCCATGGAGTAAGCTGTGCAGTAGTTTCCTCCGCGATGATCACATGAAGGGCCGTCCTGAGCTCAGCTTGCCTGCACAGCAGTGGGCTTACATTTTGGAGACGGGCTTGGGATTTTCCATTTCTAGGTGACGCTGAGTCTGCTGGTCCTGGGGCCAGACTTAGAGGCATGTATGTAGTCAGTGAAGCTTTCTAAAGAGAGTCAAGGATGGTGGCCCTTTGTCTTACATCCTTGAGGCATGCTGTGAGGAGGGACCAGTCCTTGAGGAAAACCAGCAGTCTGGGAAAGGTTAGGGTGAGGGTCAGAGAGCGAGCGTGAGGCCCCCTGCAGCGGCACTTAGACCCTTAGAAACAGCAGCAGTCACGTGCCATCACTGCCTTTGCTGATGGGCAGTCAAGATAGGTTTGTCCTGGCTAAGTCTTATCAAGAGTGAGTATAGACTATATTCACACCTAGGTGTATTCATTCCCCTGGGAAGGAGCCTGGTGATAGAGCTGCAAACCCAAAGGTCAGTGGTTTGGATCCACAGCCTCCCTGAGAGCAAGCTGGAGTCTCCTCCTGTTAGAATTTAGTCTTGGAAACCTGGTTGGACGGTTTCCGTGACACAAGCCCATGGCAGAGCCGATGGAACACGTCTTAACAGCAGTGGATCCCCAGGGCTTTGTGCTACTGGGTGGGATTGAACTGCCCACTTCTCAGTTAGTGGCACATCACTTGAATGTGGCACCACCAGGGCTCCTGTGGCACCTCCCACCCACCCATCACCTCGTCTCCCCGATGGTCTCCTGGTGTTGTTCTACATGATCTCTTCACATCCGGGTACATGGTCCTTGTCGGGCAGGTTTCAGTCTGGAGCCGCCCGCCCTCTCCCCTAACTTCTGCTTATTCCAGTCATTGAGTTATTGCTGAAACCAGGCCACTTGTCTGACCCATATTCTGGAATCTTCTATTTCCTCTGCCTCGCGTATATTCTCAAAGTGGAAGTTGGCCGTAGAAGCTTGATTAGATTCTGATGAGATGCGTTGGCGAGGAGGCTCTGGACACTGCGGGGAGCTCCGTGTGCTCATCCCACAAGGCCTGAGATGCCCCCGTTTTCATGATGCCAGGATTGTCTGTGAGCATGGGACTGGACCCGTGCACGGAACGTGTCCTTTGTGTACCTGCAAAACGCCCAAGAATCTGGTTCAAGTGGAGATTCTGATCCCACAATGAGATTCTCAACAGGTGGTAGAACCGGTTGGAAGCCCTGACAGTAAAAGTAGGTTATGACAACATGACGCCTCACTGTCCAGCTCATCCCCCCTCCCCCCCCCGCTTTCCACCTCGTGGTGTCAACCACCGATGATCCCTGCCTCGTCTGATACTGCCGTAGATTCTGAAAGGGTGGGCTTCCTGGCATCTCCCTTAGTGAGTGCGTTTCTTCTCAACAGCAGAGCTGTCTGTCAGCAACAGAAGCTCCCTGTTAGATGCCAGCAAGGCTTCTCCGACTCACAGCAACACCATACACAGAACAAACCCTGTCCAGTCCCTCGCTGCCCCCGCAGTCTCCGCCTGCACACTCTTGCAGTCACCATGTCCCTCCGTCCCATTGAACGTCTCCCTCTCTCCCACCGACCCTCCGCTTTTCCAAGCATGATGTCATTTTCCAAGGACTGGTACCTCCTGACCACATGGCCTAAGTCAGCAGCCGTTGTGGGTTTGGGGTTGGTGACCTTGGTGTATGACGTCACTTTGCAGGATAGCTGGGGTCAAGCAGGGATTGAGCAGCTCAGGGTGGGGGAGGCTGAGGGGACACACTCAAGGCTGCATGTAGAGGACCAGCCTCAGCTGAGGGGGGGGCGAATATACCCAGCCTCTTGACATGGTGGGGGCTAATGTAACCTCACCTCTACCTCCCACCAAACTGGCTTGTCATGTTAACAGAGTTTGAAGAGTAGATTGCTGTTCAAAAAACCTTAAATTGGACAAAACAGAAATCCTGTAGGAACTTCAGGTGACAGGACAGTAGTTTTTACTGGTAATCCTGAGGGAGTTTATCAAGACTGTTAAAGAGATTTAAAAAAAAACCCACTCTGAATAGCGGGTCACTGTAGCTTTGAAATGCCGTACGTGTATTTGTGTGTGGCAGGGCATGGAAATGATTTTCCTCCTGTGTGGGTGAGAGCTCTGGCAGGCTAGTGGATAGGGAGTTGCACTACCAAACCAAAGGTGAGTGGTTCTAATATGCCAGGTGCTACACGGGAGAAAGATGAGCAGTCTCCGTCTGTGTGACTTACAGCCTCTGAAAACCCACTGGAGGGTCAGCTGTGAGTCATTTCCAACTCAGTGAGTTCAGCGTGACTGAGTGGTGGGAAAAGGATGCAGGGGTTAAACTTTTTTGCCTGCTTTCTACAAAGCCTAGACCGCCCACTCAACTTTTGAGTTCTGTGTTGGCAGAAGAGCTGAAAAATCCATGCTCTGTCCGTTACTTATTCCTTTACCCTTTGCTTCTCAAAGTTCTTCTCTTGTCTGTCACTTCCACTGTTCTTGGAAGACTCAGGCCTTAGCCAGCTTTCTCATTTCTGTTGCTTGAATCTTCTCTGTAGAGCTTCAAACCCCGAACCCAGTCTTTTGATACCTTGCTGGTCTTTGACCCTATGTGCCAATCAGCCTCAGAGGCCACCAAGACCCCCCACCCCCAAGAATCTCTGTGAAGCCACTTCTGTTCTTTACAAGAGCTTACCAGACAATCTGGACTTTGACTTTGACGTGCAGTGACTTGGGGCACGCCCACTGCCACTCCTCCCTCTTGCCAACAGCCAATCGTGGGCAAACCCCAGCCCCCTTGTTTCCTCCATTCCTGGCCCTGGAGAGGACATTGGTCCTCTGCAGCCTCAGCTGGTCTCTTCCGGAATCTCGCTCAGCCTACTTTCCCATCCTCTCATCCCTGCAGTAGACATGGAAGTACCACCCAGCAGCTGGGTTCCATGCCTTCTCTGCTGAACGCCCCCCTCCTCCAGGCCAGCAGCTGAGCTTTCTGGGGAGGAGGTCACCCGGGAGACAGCGTGTTTGCTCTCTCACCCTTGATGTAGTCAGTGGGCCGCCTCTCCAGGGCTGCTCTCTGATACACTCACCTCCCAGCTCACTCCTCAAGCCTTTGCGCCTCCGCCCGGCCTTGCCCCTGTGCTGCCTTCAGACGCCTAAAGAGTGCCGTTAACTGAAGCGGCATGTGAGCTGAGCTGATGACTCGCTTCTCTTCAGCTGTTGGGGGTCCTGGAGTCGGTGCTGACTCAGTGAGCATGTAACCCCCAAGTTACAGAGGAGGAGGGTCTCTTAGGTCTTCTCCTGGCTCTTTATTCTAGCAGATCAGCCGTTCTTCCCAAGGGGACAGCGAATAGGCTCAGAGTGCCAGGCTTGCTGCTAGGAGCAAAGCACTTGATCGTTGCGTCACTAGGTCTTTCATGATCCTAAGGCAGAGAACCCTTTCTCCATTCCTGTAAGGGACTGGGCGTCTGTAGCGGCTTAGTGAGAATTAAGGTGACTGTGTACAGTTTAGTGTATGAGTTGTGAGTGGCGTTAAAGTTTGCCTGACCCCCGCTGAGGCCCCTGGGAGACAGGCCCTGGTGATGGGCTTCTGCTTGGTCGCAGTGTAAAAACACTGTGGATCACAGCTGCCCTTTGCACGCATGACACACGTGGAGGCACCGTGACTTGGAATCGACTCGACAGCAAACAAGAACAGCTCGTGTCCAAACCTGGACACCTTAGAGAATGAACTAGGCGTGCTCAGTGATTACTCTGAGACAAGCCTAAACTTGGACTGTGAATAATAGATCATCACAGCGTAATCCAGGCTTCTTCACAGCTTGGCAAAGCACCCTACTCTGAGAGTGATTGCTCTTGTCAGGTGCCATTGAGTTAACTCCCGGCTCAGAGACCCAGAGGGCTGCAGAGTGGCACCTGGCCCTGTCCTGCGCTTCCTCATACACTGAGCCACTGAGGCCTCGGCACCTTTCACAGGAGAACCCCAGCACTCCGTTGTGGTAGTTGTTACCACCATGTTGGCAGTGTGGAAACCAAGGCTAGAAATACTGCCCAAGGTCGTGGTTTGGTTCTAATTGTGATTTGAGTGAAAGTTGAGCAGGATAATAGGTTTCCCATTCAACCATTCATACAGATTGTCTTTTAGAACAATCACAATGTGACCACACTCTTCCCACACCTTCCCTGTGGTTCTCACTTCCACTAGTCCTTCTTCCCAGCTCCTTTCAGCTTCCCAAGTTTATGCCGAGGTATATGCTGCCCTTTGGGTCTTACGTGATTGAGAGTTCTAAGCCAGGGACCCATCTCTGGTGTGAATATCAAGGTTGGGTTGTGGTGCTGGTTGCAGAGGGGAGTCCAGCTCAGTGGTGGCCTCACGTGACTGGAGCTCCTAGCCGTCACATGTCTAGGCTGTAATCTGATGGACGCAGGTCATCAGGTCTTTCAGTGAGGTGCCTCTCGGTGGTTCAAATCCACCAGCTGCTCCTTGGTAGAAAGATAGACAGTCTCTTCCCATGTGACTTACAGCCTCTGAGGGATAAGCTGTGAGTCGGCTCAGACTCGATGCCAGTGAGTGTAAGTTTTCTTCTGAAGAGCCACTGGATGGGCTTGAGCGGCCAGCCTTTTTGTCTCAAGGGCTCTTTGTCCGAGGCACACACGTAGTTATAGCCTTTCTGCTCCCTGCAGACTTCTCTCTCTCTCGCGCATACACACATACCCAGTCAGACAGGCTTACCACAGCATTCCTTTCTATATCCTCAGAGGTATTAGCAAAATTTGGCAGATGTCTTTCTTACTAAAAGGAACACACAGTATAAACAAGAGTATCACATGCTAAAGTATTTGTTTAAGGTTACACAGCTAGAAAGGACTGGTTTAACAAGGGTGAAATACTTAATCTTTTTCTCAAATAGCAGCAGATTAAGAGCAAGCAGGGATTATCCCATTTTGTTGTTAGTTACTTTGAGTCAGTTTCCACTCTGTGGTTCCCACCAGTCCAGGGCAGAGCTGCTCCGGTCCCAGCACTGCTATTTCTTTAAGAAGGAACAAGTTATAAAATGCAATTCTGCGCGCACACACACACACCCACCCCCACTTGTGTGTATTTCTCACCCCCTGTGTTCCAACCCTGGAATAGACATATCCCTGGTAGGGTAATGTATAGTATATCAGGCTGCTAACCAAAAGGTTGACAGTTCAAATCCATCGGCAGCCCCATGGCTTAAAGATGAGCAGTCACCTGCCGTAAAGATCAATAGCTCTGAAACCCTGTGGAGGGTCTTCGATCCAGAGCCCCCTGGGCTGCGGTGGTGGGAGTCCTGTAAGATGCCGTCACCTTGGCCCTGTCCACTCTTAGCAGCTGCCCTTTAGGGGTTTCTGGGCTATAAACTATGGGAGCTTGTTTCCAGGTCATTCCCCAGAGAGCACTAGGGCGCTGCGCCACCAGGGCTTGTTGGAACTGGCCTGGATCCGCTGCCTCAAGATCTATTCTAACTTAGTAGAGACCTTTCCTCAGCTCTCTGACAGTGAATCTTCGGAGGACTCTCTCCTGCGGAGCAGCTGGTGGTCTGGAACCTCCAACCTTTCAGTTGGCAGGGCAACATGTAGTGTGATACACCGCTCGAGCCCCCAGCTAAGCTGGAAGGTTTTTGGTGACCCCTCTTTTGGTCTGTGGCTCTCAGGTCTCTAAGCGGATGGATACTCCACTCCCTGTTTTCTCTCCCTGGCCTCTTTCTCCTCCTCCCTCCACCCCCCTCAGAAAGCAGTCTGAAAGCCCTGCTGGCAAAATCAGAATCATTACACCACACAGCTTATTGTTTAGGCAGATCCAAAGGTCAACATGAACTTTTTAAAGAATTTAATGCTACTAGACTGACAGGGGATTTATTGAAACCTAAACTCACTTTGTTTGCTCTCATATTGACACGACTCGAGTTTAAGGAAGTGGTAAGTACTCCTGAGACCTCAGGGAATACTGTTAGGCGTGAACACCAAGTCCTTCGCTTTGGCTTCCAAATCACAAACATCCCCACCGTCCGTCCCTGGGCTTATGGAGGGGAAGGAGTGTCCCCCAGAGTCCTCCGTCCTCAACAGCTAACACATTCGAGAGCTTTTTGGCGTTTCTTTCTACGGTGGATGAGGCATATTCCCTCCATGTGTCTGCAGGATGGCAGGAGGAAAATGACTGCTAAGGGGTTCTGTTGAGAATATTTACCCACCATTCAGTACACACAGTTCAAGGACTGTTGGGTTTGTACAACCATTCCCACCTCCGTTATCACGATTGTTTCTCCTCTATTGGCATAAACTCAAAGCTCCCTGAGTTTCCTGTCTAATCATTTGAGTTGCTTTTGTCACTGAGATCTCATATAGATATATCTTACGAGTTTTATCATCAGGAAGACAATTTTTGCCAGTAAAGATTAACTATTTCTAGGTTTTAAAAAACTACAGGGGATACGTTTGTCCTATGGTTTAAAAATGAAGTATGAATAATAGTTTCAGGGGTTCATCCAACCCCCTTGGTTCCAGAAAGTCCATAAGAATGAAACGTTCTGTTGGGAATTTCCCCCCTTTTGATCAAGATTCTCATACAAACTGTCCAGTAACAATAGCTTGGTTCTTCTGGGCTGTGGACGGCTACAGTTAACCACATGCTGCATACCATTCTCTTCGTAACTCCTTGATCTGGAGCTCTCGGCAAACAAGAGCCCAATTACTGTGCCTTGGATGGCCTCTTGCCAAAGTTTTAATACCCCAGGTCCTATGAAACGAACTCGAAGTTAGAAAAGAAGCACCAGATACGTTCCTAGGCCAATTAACTAGGATGTCTCATAAAATCCCAACACTAAACTTCCAAACTAAGGAACCAAATCCCATGGGGAGGTGAATTGTACATAAGTAGACTCCACCAGGGCTGTTTTTACTTTCTTATTTCTTAACACAACTTTTAACATTTCAGTGTTTTGTAACCATGCAACTTACTGGCAACAATTACTGTCAACTCTCCCCTTTCTGAATATGGGTTTTGTTTTCCCACTTTCCCCTTCCTCCTACCTCTAATACTAGTAAAATTTGGGGTGGATTTGTGTGTATATATATTTTTTTCCTTATTATTTTATATAAATGAGCTTATAAATATGTTTCTTTGTGACTGACTTCTAGATGGTCCCCATTTATGACATAATAAAGTTTCAAGCCAGTGTACAACCCCATTATATTTTGTTTTTGTGAACATGTGTGTTTATGCCAATCTCTTATCCTTAGTAATAGCTCTTGTATACAGTGTCGCAGTGTGTAATTTGCTGGCATTCTCATTCTCAGATGTTCACTCACAAGTGTTTAAACACTAGCTTTCTAAAAATATTGGTAAAGTTAGTAATAATGTAAAGTATCACTGAAAACCCACATGTTCGTCAGTGTCCAGTCAGTTCCGACTCAGAGACCCAGTGTACAAGAGCGAAGCCCTGCCCCTTCCCGCCCACCCTCACCATCTGCTCTGCTTCAGCCTGGTGTTGCAGTCACTGTGCCAGCCGTTACGTTGAGGGTCTTCCCCCTTCTCAGACCCTCTGCTTTAGTAAGCGATGCCCTTTACCAGGGACTTTAGCCTCTCTTTAAATAGAATATAGAATTCTTCTTCCAATCCCCCCATTCCACCTCCACTTTAGCTTTTTAAAATGACATCACGTGAACAGGCCAGGTTGGTGTATAGCTTGCGCTTGTGAATTTGTCTCATTGCTTCCTCAATGCACCACTTACCTTGTTACTCAGTTACTTTTTGATTAAAAAACAACCTTGTTTTCTGCCTGCTTCCAGTATTTATTTTGGGTACTAAACATAGCTGCTTTGGGAGGAGACTAGGGCACTTTTGCTCTGTATGTTTTGTATAAACCAAAACCTAATTGCACTACCAACACGTGGATTTCTAGGACAAAATAGAACTGCTCTGTCGCGTTCCTAAGGCTGTAATCTTCACAGAAAGGAGGCCTGGTGGTATCATGGTAACGTGTCTGGCTGCTCACCAGAAGGTCATCGGTTTGAATCCACTGGCTGCTTCTGTCGATCGGCAGTTTCCTCTTGGAAAGACTGACATCTTTGTAGTCCTGACGGAGAGTCAGTCGTTATGAGTCGGAATTCACTCACCAGGATTGGGGGGGGGATAATTGTCACAGAAGCTGACTGATGGATCTTTTCTCCCCCAGAGTGGCTCTTGGGTTTGAACTGCTGGCCTTTCTAGCTTTGTCCTGGAAGTAATGAGGAAGCCCGGTGGGTCAGTGGGGAAGCATTCACCTGCTCACGGCAAGGCTGGCGGTTTGAACCCATCCATCAGCTCGGGGGGGGGGGGGTTCTCTCTGCCTTAGAATCCACTCCAGGCACCCCATGAACCTCTAGACTTGGGATCCTTTGGAGTTTTCTCCCCACCCCCACCCGGTTTATGGTACAGATTAGTGTGTCATTGTCAACACTCTGGAACTGGCAGCCACTTAAGGCATACTCTTCCTTGAAAGGGATCACTAATTAGCCATGACTATGAAGCTGACAAGATGATTGATAAGGAAAGTGGGGCAAAGTAACCCTTAAGGTGGGAGGATCCGTCATATTTAAAGTCACCGTGCCTGCTAAACATTATTCTTTACAGTATTTTTTTTTCTAAAGCGTGTCACATACTTTGGGCAAGTTATCAGGAGAAAGCAGTTATTGGAGAAGGATGTCATGCTTGTGAAGGAGAGGGGTCAGCAAAAGACAGGAAGGAAGACCCTCCAGGAGGTGGAGGATACGGGGACTGCAGCTCATGGGGGCAAGGCCAGCAGAGACTGTGAAGAGGGCGCACGACTGAGCAGTGTTCCGTTCTCTTGTACATGAGCGTCACTGCAAGTCAGTGCCTAAAAACAAGTCCCACCCAGATAAAGAGCTGTTGTTGTTGTTGTTGTTGTTGTGTACCACTGAGGCCGAATGGACCCATCACTGACCTACTAACGGGTTTTCAGAGGCAGTAAGTCACATGGAAGGAGATTGCTTGTGGTTTCCCAGAGAACAGCTGGTGGATTCAAACCTGTTCCTTTTGGTTGACAGGGCAGCTCATTACCACTGAGGCACCAGAACTCTCTAAAAAGTAGGGACCTCTTCTTCTCAATGCTGAAATGCAGTCATGTACTTGAATCCATCCGTTCATTGTGGATTTGAAGGAACCTTAAAGTGTCAGAAAGATCTGTGGTAGTGCAGTGGGGTAAGCATTGGGCTGCTAACAGAAAAGTCAGTCATTTGTTTTGAAGAAACGGCTCCACAAGAACGAGGAGGTGCCTTCAAACCCCAGGGGGCAGTGCGGCCCTGTCCTGTGCCACCACCTTCGAACCCCAGGGAGCAGTGTGACTGTCCAGTAGTGTCACCTTGAGCCAGAATCAGCTCAGGGCAATGCATAGACTTATGTGTCTAAGTTCTTAACACCGTCATCTTTTTACTTTTGAAGACCAAGTAGACATGCACGTTTTCTCATGTCACTTAGGTTTTTCAAACTAATTTTTTGTTTCAGCTTATTTTTTTTAATTTTTTTATTATTATTTGTGTGTGTGTGCGCGCGCATACCGTCAAATCAGATCTGACTGGTACAGGAGGAGATTGTCCCTCCTTCCCCAGCAGAGCATCTAGTGGGTTCGAACCGTGCGCCTCTGGGATTGTAGTTGCAGTTCCTTGCCACTAGGCCACCAGAGCTCCCCTGTTTCAGCTTATTAATTCAGTTCATATTAGACTGAAGACATTAGAATGTTCCAGTGGGAGGCACTGGAGTGGCAGTTGAACGCTGGGCCTCTTGACTCCACTCTTGGATCGCGGAAGGAGGTTTCTTTTATGAGATACTGTCCTCTAAGGCCCTCTCAACCATGTGGACAAAAAGACTTTTCCTGTTCGGCCATTAGGCAGTCTGCCCTGCCAGGTGGGATGTTGGTAAAACGCAGACCGAACCCACCACCATCCACTTGACCCTGACTTGGTGACCCTGTGGGGTCAAACCTCCCCAGAGGGTTTCCAAGGCTGAGTGTTTGTGGAAGCAGACTGCTGCATGTGCTCTGAAGTGGCTGATAGATTTGAACCTCCAACCTTTTGACTAGCCTTCCTACACTTTATCTGCTGCATTACCAAGGCTTTTGACTATTGAAAAAGTACTTACTTACTCCCTCTCCCCTATAGTTAGTTCATTCAGACCTTTGAGTTGTCACTGTCAAGTTTATGCTGGGCCATGCCATGTAGACACCCTGAGTGCCTAGATGACACAGAGTTTGGACCTGATAATAGACTTCTGAGGGCACTCAGGGTGCTTTGGTGGTGGTGTGTCGAGGGATTCGCCCAGCTCATGCAAAGCCATGCATTACACTGTCATTTGAATCCAGCAGTGACTCCAAGCGAGAAGGGTGGCCAGTCTCCACTCGTACAATTCAATTCACAGCTTTGAAAATCCACTGGAGGGTCAGCTATGAGCTGGTTCAATCTCTACATCAATGACTTTGCTTTGCAGGGCACTCAGAGTGGCCAAGAAGCCTGCACCCATGGCCACAGGATTGATGAATTTGAGTTTGAGCCTTGCAGAAAAGTCAAAGGCAATGTGCTTGATGCCTAACTGCAAGGTCAGAACTTCATCCATCCTGAGGCACCTTGGATTAAAAAGCCCCACCACAAAATAACAGAGATGGAAACAGTCCAGATGCCCATCAGCAGTTGAATGGCTAGAGACATCATGGTACATTCACACAATGGAATACTACACAGCGTTGAAAAAGAATGAACTTTAAAAACACTACATAATGTGGATGTGTCTGGAAGACATGCAGAGTGAAATATCTCAGTCACAAAAGGACAAATACTGCATAAACCCATTATTGTGATGATAGAATTTATTGTAATCGTAAATGAAGGAGGGAGAAAGAGCAGGAAAAGAGTGGATAATGAATGACTGCTCCATTAGGGTGAGTGAAAAGAATGGACGATTAGAAACTATGTGGATTATTAATAGTCTTCTAAGAGGAATTGGGGGGCGGGGAGGAAAGTGTGTGTGAATGAGCAAATAATTTTTTAAAACCCCAAACAATCTAGTGATTCCAAAACAACCCCAGACATTTCTGACATTCACGGAGTCCCCGTGCGCCGGAGTCCGTGCTCCTTCCTGTCCTCCAGGCAGACAGAAGGCGTGTGAACACTGTCACAGAGCATGGTGACACTGCATGCTTTGGGGACATTTCAAGGAAATAAAAAACCTGCTTCTTCCCCCCACAGAAAAACAGTTTTAACTTCCCTTTCTGAGATGTAGAGAAAATTGCTTATGAAGACCCCCATTTTATTTATGTCGTCAGCAAGAGAAGTTTGTCTTGGGCCACGCAGTTGGAGTTTATAAGCCACTGGCCACGTGTAGCATAGATAGGCTTTTGGAGCCATTACTTTGGAGAGTGAAGCTCAAGTGCCTTAGAAACAAACGTTCTGTATTTGGACCTCGGAAATGGAGTTGTGATTGTGGAAGGGCAGAGAGAGCTCTAGTATCTCCAGTCCTTTCTGCGTATGACCGTCCGTGACTGGACCCACGTTTGATTTGTACTCCTGCAGGGGGTGGGGGTGTGGAAATCATGTGATCTCTGTGTATAGTGAGCTTTATAAAAAGGCAGTTCACTCTGGTGGTAAGTAAGCCATCACTGTGTTTGGGAAAGGAAGACTGGTTTTGTCACCATCCCGAAATTCTCGATTTGTATCTTGCAAAAGTGGCCACGTTACCATTAAGATGTGACAGAGGATTTAATCCAGATGGGTCATTTTCGGTAGTCGAGCACACTGAAGAATCTCCTTCCTGTGTTACAAGATGTGCCATTGACTTAATGCTAGTGTGGAGGAAGGTGGCGGCAATGCTCCATACAGGCTGCCTGGTTCCACCGCTGTGTCCACTCTGGCTTTTGGAAGCGGGAAGGGAAGGGAGGCCGCGTGTAGGGTGAGGGTGTGCTGCGTCCTTGCAGCCCGCTGTGTCATTTTTATCTGCTCAAAGAGTAAAGTGTCCGTCTTCCAAGAAAGGAAGTAAGGAAGGTTGGGTCTTACAAGAGGACGGAGAAGAACTGGCCCTTCAATCCTGCACTGAAAGCAAATGAACCTGGGCTTGGAGAAGGGCTTGCCTTGTCCGCTGGGCTGAGCTGCTGGAAGCGAGCGCCTTGGCTGAACACGAGGGACAGGCCATTGTCAGGTCCCTGAAAGCCTGTTGGAAATGTCACCAGCTTGGAACGGTCCCCTGGCAGTGCAGAGCCTCTTCCACCCCCTTTTTAAAAGGATGCCTGGGTCGCATGGAAATGACAGTGGCAGGCCTGTAATCCCCTTTAATACCGGCAACTGTTTAAGAGAATTAGGTTGTAGGAATGAATGGGATTTGAGAATGACTCTTGTCCCCGTGTTCTAGCCAGACTGTCAGTACAAATGCCTGTTCATTCACAGCCCCCTGAAGAGTTCCGGGGTGGCAGCCTTGCCCGGCAGGCCGCAGAGCAGAGCACCATGCTTCTAGTGCCACCAGCAGCTTGGTGCTTTTACCGGGACTGAAGGGGGCTGCCTTTCTGGCGGTTTGGTGCCAGTACGTGGGCACAGGAAGAATCGGAAAGCCCAGAAGTGGCCGAGTGCAGTTCTCAGAGCTGTCCTCAATGAACTCAGCTTTGACTACAGAACCCATAGAGTGGTTCAAGCCAGAGCCTCAGGGACACCGCTGGAAGATGGCTTTAGTCTCTCACAGCTTAGGGGGCTAGAAGTTCCAGCACACTCAGGTACCAGCTCTGGAGGAAGGGCCCACTCCGCGTGCCCAGAGTGCGGGAAGCCCCAGTGCCCTTCCTCGCCTGTAGACAAGGCATCACTTGGAGACTGTTGCCCCACCTTCCCCGGTGCCATGGAGCTTCCTAGAGCAGGGACTCAAACGGAAGCACTCCATTCCTGGAAATTACGTCTTGGGGTACCTACAGCACCCGCCTACTCCACGTTCGCCTTCCATCCCTTTTATTTTATAAACTGCACCCTAGGGAAATGAGCCTTACTGTGAAGGGATTAGGGGTGTTGCATTTCACCCTGAATCCTTCCAGAACCCTTTGGTTTATCAGCTCATGGGAATTGTTCCCTAGCTTCCTTCCACATTTCTAGGGACTCTCGGTGGGAACACCCACACAGTGCAGTCCATGACAGCCAGGGTGCGTTTTATTAGGAGTCAGAATATGCACCATTGACTTTTGAAAGGATGTGAGTTTGGGACAAATGTTTACCTTGAGCACATTTCCTGTTTCAAGAAGAGTCCGAAGTCAGTGGAGTGTACGTAACAGAGTAACTGAAGTGTTCACAGCCATTTCAGGTTCCCGTGGAGCTGACCACAGCCAAGTTCCAGCTCACAGCCTCCCGTGTGTCAGAGTAGAACTGCGCTCCACAGCATTCCCAGTGCCTGTTTTCCTCAGAAGTGGGTTGCCAGGCCTTTCTTCCTGGGTGCCGCTGAGTGAACAAGAAACACCAGTTTTTTAGTGAGAAGGTTAACCGCACCATTCAAGGATTCTGTTACTAAAGACCTTTCCTGATTATAAAGGAAGTGCCCTATACCACACTACACACCTATTAGAATGAAAAACACCTTTCCTTTTGAAAATAGCTACCTCATCAGCTCACTTGCCTCTTGTCTGCTTTGGTGGATGTTTATTCAAATGTATACTGAACAACTTTTAAACATCCTCTGTGGCTGAAGAGACATCAGAGAACTAAGCTGCCGTTGGCCCAGGGCACCGGAGCGGGTTCTGACTCCTAGCCGCCGGACGCACCTGTCCCAGAGGGTTTCTCAGGTGGCACATCTGAGTGCAGGTGAGTTAGACCACCTCTTTCTGCAAAATAGAAACAAAGACGAAAAGGGGGTGGGGTGCGGTTGGCGGGACCAGACCACAGAGTCGAGAAAACGAGTCTGTCCAAATGGAACCCTTGGTAACTCAAAAAATTCCAGAATTTTGGAGGAGACGAAATGAAGTGTTGAGTAATCTGTCGCCTGTGTCCAGGTTATTGCCGCCTGCGCCCCCCGAAGACCTGTAATCCTCAGGCTGGAGGGTCACCTGGTCTAATCAGAGACTTACCTCAGTAGCATCTTCTGCAGCCACCAGCAACCTGTGTTGAGAGGGGATCTTGAGCTTTTGTTCTGAGAGCCAGGTGTAAGGGCTACTGCACCAGGATTATCTGATTCCCAACACTGAGGCCTCTGCCCCTCCCTCTCCCCTCCCCCTCCCCCCTTCCCCTCCCCCCTCCTCTCAGCCTGGCCTGTCTTTGATCTGGTCACTGCCCAGGACCACCCTTGTGAAGTGAAGGTTGACTTTGGTTTCCAGTTCTCTGTGCCAACTCTACGCCCTCACCTTCCTAATTAGTCCTAATGGGTGGATACACTGTGTGGACCAGGATTTGTTGGCTTTGTTGCCCAGGTGACTTCTGTCACCTGCACAGTCTGAGGGGAGAGAAAGGCTATTTCTGCCCCACCTCATGGGAACAGCAGAGGGAGCTTTCTGCTCGAGGCCAGGTGAGAGTTTTTCTCCAGGCCTGTGGGAGGACCTTCGGGCTACACCAGGGTATTATACCCAGTGTGTGCAGAGGCCACCAGCTGTGACAGTCCAGAGGCTCTTTATCATGATGGAGTCTGTTTATCACCGGTTCTGTAACAGTGTTTCCTAGAGCATGTGTACCTGAGGGCACAATACCTATGAGACCTTTCTCCTCTCCCACTGTACACTGATTTGGGTTTTAAAAGAGAAGTTAGCGTTAGTGCTCAGACTGGAGGGAGCTCTGGTGGCCTGGTCCCTATGGAATTGCCCAGCTAACCCCAGAAGCCATGCCTCCCTGGTGGTTCAAATCCACCGGCTCCTCTTTGAAGATAGATGGGCAGTCTCCTCCCATAAGATTTATAGCCTTGGAAGCTCAGTGGAGGGTCCACTGGGAGTCAGTTCAGTACAAGGGCAGTTGTGCGGAGGAAGGGAGATCAGAACTGATGGATCAAGTTCAAGTCCTACACGCAACCCAGGGCTGCCTTTGCGAGCCACCTCTGTCATCGCTGGCAGAGGCTGCAGTAAGGCGGTACCCCGACTCTGGAGTGAGGCGCAGGCTGGATTTGACTAGCTTAGGACCAGCAGGAAGATTTCCTCACCTGTTATGTCACCTCATCAGGGGAAACAGAGCACGTCATTGTATTCATGGCAGCCACAGACAGGCGAGGTCCTGAAGTGGTCATTCCGGGGTGTCCTTCACAGAGTGGGGAGTGTGGTTGGTGTTGATGATGGAGTGGCCAGAGCTGCAGACTGACGCTAGTAGAGGGAGAACGTGAACATGATTTACGCACTTTGTTTCATGTGGGCAGCTGTGTTGGGCAGTGCGTGGAGGAAGCTGAGGAGAATGAGAATGTATGGGGGCCTGGAAGCTTCTACTCTAGGGGATGTGTGTGTCCGTGGAACCCTTGGTGGCACAGCAGTGTGTGGTTGGGAAACGACGAGACAGTCTGTTCTGTAAAGATTTACGGCCTTGGAAACCCGATGGGGCCGTTCTCTGTTCCAGCAGCTCAGGGAACAGTGCAATGGAATAGGTTATGGTGTCTGGATGTTCCGGAGGCACTAGGTTTGTTGTCAGGGAGCTCCGGTGACTTACTAATAAGGAATCATGCTACCAACACAAAGGTGCACAGTTCAAATCCACCAGCTGCTTCTCAGGAGAAAGAGAATGCATTCTCCACCTGTGTCATTTACAGTCTGCCAGAGGGTCAGCTGTGAGTTGGTTTCAACTTGATGGCAGTAATTTGATTTTGTTAAGGTTTGAGTTTGGGTGTGTACGTGTGTCTGGTGGTTTGAGTTTGGGTGT
>NW_006399830.1:8151167-8151614 GCF_000299155.1 Elephantulus edwardii | reverse complement strand
GTGTGTACGTGTGTCTGGTGGTTTGAGTTTGGGTGTCTGCGTGTGTCTGGTGGTTTGAGTTTGGGTGTGTACGTGTGTCGGGTGTGTACGTGTGTCTGGTGTGTTGTGTTTGGGTGTGTACATGTGTCTGGTGTGTTATGTTTGGGTGTGTACGTGTGTTTGGTGTGTTGTGTTTGGGTGTGTACTTGTGTTTGGTGTGTTGAGTTTGGGTGTGTACGTGTGTCTGGTGTGTTGAGTTTGGATGTGTACGTGTGTCTGGTGTGTTGTGTTTGGGTGTGTATGTGTGTCTGGTGTGTTGTGTTTGGGTGTGTACGTGTGTCTGGTGTGTTGAGTTTGGATGTGTATGTGTGTCTGGTGTGTTGTGTTTGGGTGTGTACGTGTGTCTGGTGTGTTATGTTTGGGTGTGTACGTGTGTCTGGTGTGTTGTGTTTGGGTGTGTACGTGTGT
>NW_006399830.1:8131206-8150952 GCF_000299155.1 Elephantulus edwardii | reverse complement strand
TGTGTCTGGTGTGTTGTGTTTGGGTGTGTACGTGTGTCTGGTGGTTTGAGTTTGGGTGTGTACATGAGCCTGGTGGTTTGATTTCGGAGTGCACGAGCGTGTGTTCGGCCGTGTACATGCTCCATAAAGATTCCTTGGCTGTAATTTTTATAGAATCAGGTTGCCAGGCCACCTTTGGAGCTGATGGTTGGATTTGAACTGCTAACCTTTAGTCTAATAGGGTTCAGTCACAAACTGCAGCTACCACTCAGGCTCCTTACTAACATTACGATGTTGAACATTTTATAAGAATTTATTTTCAAGCCCAATTTAAAAACAGGACCAGTGATCAGAATTTGGCCTGTAAGAAAATGGAAACAAAAATCTGAATTTTAAATACTAAACTCTCATGTTTCATAAATCCCCTGCTCTCCCTGTTTGCTTCATGAAATTGTCTTCCTTTTCACAAATGACCCTTATGATTTCAAGGGCAGTTTCCCTCGGAACAAGTCAAACTTGGTTTGGTTTGTAAAGCTTTTCTGTTGATCTTAATTGCTACATCTGAGATTTTTTTTTTTTAAGTTAATGAATTATTTTTAAATGTATTTTGATGCCAGCCAAATTGTGAAGTGACTTTAGGGTTCCTCTGACTTTAGCAGTGCTGCATTGTCTTAGTGAAAAGACCAGATTGTAAACACCTTGGATTTCAAAGCCCGTCTAGGAGCCCTGCTGGCCCAGTGGTTAAAGGATTCAGCTGTAACCCAGGAGGTCAGCAGTTTGAACCCACCAGCTCCTCTGAGGGAGGGCTAGGAGGCAGTCAGCCTCTGTGAAGATTCACAGCCTGGGGACCCGTATGGGCGGCTTCTCCTGCCCTTCCTGAGTCACCATGACGGGAATCCCTGCTGGTGGGCTTGGGTTTCTAGAGACCAGCGCACTGTGGGAATTTTCCCTCTGGCCATTTACCCAATGGTAGTTTTGTCAGAAAGAGAAATTAGCATTTTGCTTTTTGCTGCTGGGCCAAATAAGCGCCAGGTCATTCTGCATTCCTAACTGAACCCTTCGCCCTCTTCCCTCCACGGATTACTTCTAAACGGTGCTCCCTGGTTAAAGGAAAGCTCTCCCCTCTCCCCCCACCCGCAGAAATGCTTTCTCCAGAGAACGAGGGAGACCCAAGCGCCTCTGTGGGCAGGATCACTTTCTGTTCTTTGTGGGAGCAGAGGCCAGCTCCACGTTTGAGCGCCGCATTTACCGTGAAGGGCATGGTAGTGATGGCGGCCCTTCCGGCTCTGACTCTGTCTTTGTCCTTCTAGACCCTGAGGGCTCACAGAAGCCAGTGGACGACCCTCATTTGGAGTGTTGATTCTCTGATGGACCTTCAGGTGTTTTCCTCTCTGGGTGGAGTTCCCCCCCCTTTGGGTTTTTATGAGTAATTTTGCTATGAACAAGGGCAGGCGTTTGTGTGGACAGGAGTTCGCATTTCCCTTGGCGGTCTGCTAGGAACAGCATTGCTGCCTCAGAGGGTAATTCCGTGTTTAGCCTTTTGAGGAGCTTTTACACTTTGCCAAAGTGGTTGTACCATTTCTCAGTGTCTCAGCGTTTGTTATTATATATTCATTCATTCACTCATTCATTCTCTCTCTCTCTCACACACACACACACCCCATGTTGTTAGCTGCCATGGAGAGACCCCTGTGTGAGGTCTTGTGTGTATTCGCGGCCTCTGCTGTGCTGGAGCCTGTTGTTGGAACCCCCATGTCACCAGCGGGTGTAAAATGGGTGTTCGGTGCGGCTTTAGTCTACAGTTTACTCCAGTGGTCAGGAGTCAGCCCAGAGGCCTTGGATTTGAAGCCGGATGCCCTGCAAAAGGAGGCTCAGTCTCCTCCGGTGACCACGGCCTCTGAGAACTGGCTGGCGAGTGGGCATAGCAACACCAAGGGCTCAGTGATACCGAACCTGCTGTGTGCCGGGCACGTCGATTGTAAATCTTTGGAGAAACATCTGTTCTTTGAAAGTTTCCAGTGACAATATTTGTCATTTAGCCATAAGGTGCTTTGTGAGGTATGAGTATTATATATGATAAACCAGTAATTTCTTCAGTTCTGTGGTTTGTCACAAGGCTTTCCTAATCGGATTGATTCAAGAATGGGATGATGCTGGTTCTGGAAAGGCAATCAGATGACTTACTGTCTTCATTTTGAGTGTTGAAAGTTTATAGAGCAAACGTGTTTTCCATCCCACAGTTTAAACACGTTTGCTCTCAACCTTTGTTGCAATCCCAATTTAGTGTCCTTTGAAACATTTTTCAAAAAAATTACTTGCAGACTTCACCTTTTCTTATTTCCTTAAAAATGACTGTGCCAACGTTCTGTTCTTACTGTTACTTTAATGCAAGTTATTTAAAACTGAAAAGATTGTAGGAATGTTACAAAGTCGACATACTCCTTACTCAGATTCACATATCAGTATGTATTCTGTTTGTTTTTCATCTGTCCTGGTGCGGTGTGCTCCCACTTTGCCTGTCCACACCCCACACCCCCGAAAACCCACGGGAGGGTCCTTGATGAGATGGTAAGGAGTGAGCTTTAACTATTTATCAGTACTTTGGATTCCTTCACGTTGATTTTTGTCGTTGCTCTTTGTTTTCTATTGTGAGTATAGTGAAAATTTCCCACACAAGCAGCTCTTCTGTTCACCAGTTCATACACGTTATGGTCTAGGACATTGGTTATAATCCACACGGTATATCAGCACTCTTCCAGCTTACTCATTGTGTCTCCCATTTCCACCAAGCCCTCTAGTCCTTGCCTGCCTGTGTGCTGGATCCCTTTCCTGTTCAGCTATTCCTGTAAGGAAGGTGTTAATCTTACTGATCACCTATGGGCCTGTCTATTGATACGCTGAAGTCAGTCATGGAGCTGAGATCTGTCCCAGGATTCCTGAGGGCTGCGGGCTTGGCGGTTCTCTCGGCCCAGGGATCCTGGTCTTGTGTACCACTCCGTTTTCACCCGCATTTTCCGCACACTCTGATCGGGGACTTTGTATTGTGACTCCATTGAGGCACCGTCTGCTCCTCCTTTGCTGTGGACGCCGGTGCGCACCTTCGATGGGTGCCCACAGGCTTTGGGTTGGCATTGCACCCCCGGCACACCTCACCACCAAAGCTCCCTTTCAGCAGTTGCCGTTGTCGAAATGCCTTGTTTCTTTCTGTGACTATTCAGTGACTTACAGTAAATGTGTGAGACAGCTCGGCATGTGTGTTCTCCACTTGGCCCATGAGGACCCTGGTCAGCCCACTTCAGGGCAGTGCATGGGCCCCTGGCCTCACCAGTCCTGCCTCTTCCGCCGTTTGCACGGATGGTACCGTGTAATCCGTTTGTTAATTACAACTCCGAATCTCAGGCTCAGTAGGAATTGGTTTATGCACCGTTCATGGACAGTAAACACTTAGACCCGATATTTTTAACGACTTGAGACAGCAGAGAAGTATACAGAATGCCTAGCCTCTTGATGACTGGATTCCATGAAGGGAGGTTGGGGGAAGTCTCCATCTGCAGAGGTAACAGAGCCGAAGGACGTGGTCAATGAGGCTCCCCACCATTCTGCCAACCAGTGGTGCTTAATAATCGCTGAGCTTCGTTCCAAGTGTCAGTGTGTCTGCTGCACAGATACTGTGCTCTACGGAAGCCTAGTGGGTCCATGCCGAGTGCTAGCAAACATCTGCGACACCAGTGGCCTCTTGTCTCTGTTTTGTGCATCAGGGTCAAACATCCAAACAAGTTGAGAGACTCGTACAGTAACGCTTATTACCCCCACAGCCAGCCCCCCACCCCCACGGCACCTCAGCCCTTCAGATGTGAACGTCTTCCGGTGTTTGCCTCCCCTCATCTCATCCAGACTTTTTTCCACACGATCAGGTGTGTCCCAGCTGCTGTGACAGTCGACCTTCAACCCCTCTGAGACACACGGTGGCCATATCATCCTCACGTGGCTTTCATGTTTTGGATGGAAGGAACCTCGGTCTTTTTTGTGGCTGATTTAACTTTTTCTCAGAATGCTTTTGATTACCAAAAACACCAGAAGGCCGGAGCTTACAGCAGGGCCTTTGAACCCCCTTCTCACATCGCTTGAAGACCCACCAGGCGCCAGTCTCCACACTCTGCTCCTGGCCGTGTTGGAAGTGTCAGGATGGAGCTAGAAAGAGAGCCATGAAAACTGGCCCAGAAGGAAGTCTGAGGGGCAGATGTGTGCCTGCTGTCCTGTGGGGGAGTTGATGGCTACAGTGTGTGTTGCAGTATAGTATCCACCAGCTTTGCTCATCGGTGGAAACGATAGTTTCCAGGTTAGAACACTCGGTGGACCCCCCTGAAGCCCCCAAGAGTAAAAAAGAAAGTCGAGCGCTAGCTGCCGGTGTCCCACGGTTAAGTGCTGCTCCAGTGTGTTCCACCGCCCTCGGACAGCTTCCGTCCCTCCACACTTCTTCAGCTCGTCTTCTTCCCATCTCTGCTGGTTAAGATGGAAGCGATGAACTAGATAGAGGTGGTGACAGTTGTCAGAAGAGCTGCGAGGCTGCTGAATCCTTGTGAGGTGTGACTGCTGCCCACAGGGACGGTAAGGAGGACAGAGTGACACTTCATCCTGACACTCTGCACCTGCCTTGTTACAGCCGCTGCACCAGGCTGTCTCGTAGAGGAGCTGCTTTTCTCTCTCTGACCCTCCATCTCCACACATGATGTATTTTCCCAAGAATCGACCTATCTTGATAACATCCAAAAAGTTAGTTTCACCATCCTCACCTCTGAGGGGAACCCTGGCTGCCCTTCCTCCAAGGTGGATGTGTGTGTCCTTCTGTTCACACTTAGCCTTGACCCTCAGTGTTGCCAAAGATTAAGAACGATGTTTGTAGTATTTTTAGATAGCGAGACAGGTCGTTCTCAGTGCTCCACATAAGAAGAAAAGTCTAACTTCTCACCAGTGTCTTCCTAAAAGTTGTGGACACCTGGTGAGCAGTGACCAGCAGTTCTGTCCGTTCTGTGGCCTGGCGTTGGGGTGAGAAGGCCCAGCTAATGGCTCAGGTAAGTGACCCCTTGCCAAAGGGGAGCTGGACCTACTGGCGCTGGAGTGAGGACTCTGGAAGATGTGGGCGGCCCTTTTGTTGTCTCTGCCCCACTTGGCTCGTTCTAAAAGCAGGGAACCCTGAAGGGACGTGGGTTCTCGGAAGTGACTACATTCTGAGGCAGAGAGGGAGGAGGCAGCAGATAAGGCTGTTAGGGCTGAAGAGGCATCTGGGGGTGGTCTCGGGGAGTTTGGTGGTGATGTTCTCAGAAGAGCCGAAGGGAAAGTTCATTGTGAATCTGGCCTCTGCAGCCGACACAGCAGGGCAGAGATTACTGTTGTATCTGACGTTTGTGTATGTTGGTTGTTTTGTGCGGTGTGGTCCAGCTGGTTTTCAGAGGCTGTAGATCACATGGGAGAAAGTGGTCCATTTTTCTCATTTCTCTAAACCAGTAGACGAGAATTGTGTGAGCAGCTCACCTCCTTACCATCAGGCTCGAGAGCTCCCTGTGGTGTTCGAGTGTGATGGGGTAAAAGACCGTGTGCTAACACATTAGTCTGTTTACTGCTGAAACTTAGCGCATGGTGAAGAGTCATTACGGATGCAAGGGGGGATGGAGTGAAGAATTACTCAGCTGATGGGTAGGTACTCCTCTCCAACCAGGATAATGTCACATGAACTAAAGAATTAAATATGTTGCTGCTGCTGCTGTTAGGTGCCATCGAGTCAAACACTTCTCATAGTGACCCTATAAACAAAAGATCTGAACTCTGTCCTGTCCTGCGCCATCCTTACACTTCTGACACACAAGAGCCCATTGCCGCAGTCACCGTGTCAGTCCACCTGGTTGAGGGTCTTCCTCTCCTTCACCGACCCTCCCCCCTTCCCAGCATTGTCCCTTTCCAAGGAATAGCACTTTCTAATCACGTGCCCAGAGTATGTGGGACGAAGCCTCATCATTCTTGCCTCCAAAGAGCACTCTGGCTGCACCCTCTCTAAGACATACCTGTTCACTCTCTTGGCTGTTCAGTCCTCTTTTCCAACACCACAGCTCAAAGGCATCAATTCTTTTTCCATCATTCTTATTCATTGTCCAGGTCTCGGATGCACAGCTAGTAATCGGAAAGACTATGGCCTGAATCAGACACATCTTAGTCCTCAAACTGACATCACTACTCCCCAATAATTTGGAAAGGTCCCTAACTGCAGATTTTCCCAGTGCAGTGCATCTCCTTATTTCCTGACTGCTTGAACCAAGGTTATTAATTGTGGATCCAAGCGAGATGAAGCTGTTGACAGTTTCTATCTCCTTTCCATCCATCATGACACTGCTTCTTGGTCCAGTAGTAAGAATCTTTGTTTTCTTGATATTGGGAATTAAATATATGCAAAAAAACCCTGTAAAAATCAGTAGCTCATTCCCTTAGAAGTAATCTTGAAGGATAGACGTCAACCTGGAAAATGACATCTGGCACCAGACCTCAGCCAATGAGTCGATTCCAATTCTGGTGTCCCTTCAGGGCAGAGCAGAACTGCAGAGTAGGGCTTTCAAGGGGTCCTGTCCGACTAGACAAAAGCAAGCGGCCACACCCCTGAAGTGGCTGGTGAGCTTGATTCCCCACCTTCCCGGATGTAGCGGAGTGATTTCAGCACTGTGCCTCGTATCACCAAGTGATAGAACATGGGAATTGACGAGAATGATGAAAAGGTCAACCTTACTGCTGACTGTGGTCTGGAGGTCAGCGCTGGACACTTTTGGTTCCCATCTGCTGAGATTTGTGATGTAGTCAGAGTACTTACCTAAAGAAGTATGATTTGTAATGTTTATCATCTAAGTTTTATTATTTCTAACAGTGATAATGGAATTCTTTTTGCTGGCTGGAGTGTGATGGTACAAATGGTACTTGTATGAATTTAGCACACTTGCAGGAGGGAATGCTTTACGTTTGCTCTGTAGATGTGTATCGAGTGAGTGTCCACTAGGTGGAACTGTTGTGTGCCATAGAGTTGGAACAGACCCATAGCTGACCCTCCAGCGGGTTTTCACAGGCAGTTAATTGTTCGGGAAGAGACTGCCCATCCTCCCATGGAGCAGCTGGTGGCCTCGAACTGCAGGCCCTCGGGATTGCAGCGCAGCTTCTTGCCACTAGGCCACCAGAGGTAGAATTAGTTGGATGTGAATCCGTCCAGACAGGCATAACTGAGGGGTGCATGCTGATTGATGGGGTCATGGGTGGGGGTGAGGAGGGAGTGCTCATCAGACCCAGTGTGGGAAGAAACTGCAGACTCGGGATAAGGCTGCCAGACTGCTCATTGCTTTGTGAAGCCAGCTTAGTGGAGCTCTGTATTCTGTTTCATAGACTTGGGGGTGGGGGAGATTCCACCAAGTGCGTCTCTGACCCCCAGAAGGTGTAGCTGTAGCCTGGATTGATTGTGCACTAGAGCTGTAAGTCGGTCCTGGTCCCTAGGCCCCAGCCTCCCTGCTCCCTTCCCCCTCTGTGGAAAGCCTGAGCTGCTCCGATGTCAGCCACAGTAACAAATCAGCTCTCGGAACAGAGGCCACGTGTTTCACTGTCATCTCCCCTGGTGGCCAAAAGCTGGTAAACTGACTGAAACGTTGGCCATAACTGTTCACATACAATACTTTTCCTTTTGCCTTTTTGATGTGAATCGTAGTTAATCAGTGACACCTGTCAAACCTAGCTATTCCAGGAGATGTTAAAACAGCCTAAAATCCAGAGAGCTGAAGTAGCCACCTGCAAAAGTCTCATCTCTCAGGGGCCCTGAGACTTGGAAAGGTAACCTTGACTTAGGAAGAAGGTCATTGTCCATTTTATTGATGTTGTGATTTAGCAGTAAAATATTTGAGACTGATTATTAAGCTGCAGCCAATTAGCAATAAAGTCAGGCATTTTAATGGACAGTTTTAATTAGATGTTAAGAGTTTTAGCTTAGGGAATTAGCGAAGCACTATACTGAAGACATGGGCCAGTTCTTAGATTTTCAAAGGAAAAACTGTAAATCTGAAAACTGAAATATAAAAAAAAAAACTGACTTGAATTAGATTCCCTGCACAGTTAGGCAGTTTTGAAACTTTATAGAAAGATTTGCAAACTTCTCAATTACCCTCACATTAGTGAGTTGGGTAGGCCTTTGTCTCCCACAGGAGTTTTGGTAAAAATTTACAGAGCAGTTAGGTATTTGAGTTAAAAATTCTTGCACACGATGTGTCACGCCTTTGAAGATGTGTCATGCCTTTGAAAGCACTTCCCACAATGCAGCAGCACTTGTCCTGCTTCTTCTCTAGGTTTCCCATTTCCACCCATCCCCTCCTAGTCCTTCCTGCTTTCTGATCTTTCTCTCTGGGGAAAATACTGTCCTTTGCCTTCGCCTTCTTGAAGGCTGTCGTTATGGGCCATTGAACTGGAATCTACTGACCCTCCAGCAGGTTTTCAGAGACTATAAATCACATATCCACCTTTCTTCCGTGAAGCAGCTGGTAGATTTGAACCACATGCCTTTGGGTTGGCAGAGCAGTGCTTTATCACTGTGGCACCAGAGCTCCCTCCTAGTCGTGAAGGACAGGAGGCAGGAAAATCCATGGCCTAAAGACCTGGCTCAGCAACGCCCCCCTCCAGCTGAAAGGGTATTTTATAGGTCTGAAGTGCTTTGTAGGAATCTCTAGTGGTTCTGTGGCTGAGACACTCAGCAACTCTAGATCTCAGTCAACCGTCATCTAAAGAACTAAACTAATATCCATAATTCGTAAAAGATCCTCTCATAGCAGACGTGGTTCTGTGGTAAAAGTAAGCACACTGCTCTGAGCCACAGTGGCTGTGGGCAGGCCCAGTCTCACGAGGGGACGTGAGCCCACTGTCCTTCCACGGTGACTGTGGGCAGGCCCAGTCTCACGAGGGGACGTGAGCCCACTGTCCTTGCACGGTGGCTGTGGGCAGGCCAGAGTCTTACATGACCAGCCCACACTTTGTGCTCTTCACTTGATTTCAGCTCTGGGTCTGGGCGGCTCACCGTCTTCATGGGAGGAGACTGTCCAGCCTTCTGCAGAGTGGCGGGTGAATTGAAATCCATCCTTTCACTTGGCAGCCTGCCACGTGGGGCACTGCGCCACCAGGGCAGGGCTTGGGTTCTGCAGCCTCTGTTTGAGAATGACATGCCTTCCCTGGCATCTTAAGTGCCCCTGGTGGTGGAGTGGGTAGAAGAGGCAGCTGCTATCCAGAAGGGCAGTTTAAAGCCATTAGCTGCTCGACGGGAGGAAGAGGAGGCTGGCTGCTCCCAGAAAGACCTGTTGTTGTGGTGGTGTTGTTATTAGGTGCTGTTGAGTCCAACTCATCGCCCTGTGAACCTGTCTGAACCCCGTCCTGTGCCATCCTTAGCATCTCTGTCATACTCGACCCCTTGCCACGGTCACTGTGTCTGTTAGTCCTTCTGGTTTCACTGTCCCTCCACCTTTCCGGACATTATGTCCCTTTCCAAGGAATAGCCTCTCGTAGCAACATGCCCAGAGTATCCGAGACAAAGCTTTGCCATCTTTGCCTCCGGAGAGCACCGTGGCAGCACCTTCTTCCAGTCCTGTTAGGTCTGCAGCCTTGGAAGTGCCTTGGGCAGTTTTGCTCTGTGAGTGGGCATTGATAAGGTGGTTGTGAGTGTATCGGAACGGTCCTGTGGTCAGCTGCGCACTGAGGCCTGAGTGCCTCCGCGGGCCCAACTCCGGGACCTTGGTTGATAGGGTTTGGTTATCCCTCTGGTTCCGTGGCAGTGATGCTTTTCCGACTCTTCAGGAAAATGATGACTTGGTCATTACCTTAAAAGTCATAGATTTGCTCATTCTGCAGCAATAACATATCGAATCACACTGATCCAGTTTCCACTGAAGCCTTGATTTTATAGATCTATATTTTACAATCTTTGAGTTTGGGGAGAAGGTGTGTATGTTTGTGTTCCATCTGTATATTAACCACACAAAGAAGTTTTTAGAAAGAGCCTGAAAGTTCATGTAGTCGAGTGCCTGCCCACCAAGTTATCACGTGGTGGTTCAAACCTACTCAAGGTTTCCGTGGGAGAGAGACCTCACAAAGGGGTAAAAAAAAGACTGCAGCCTGGAAAAATTGTGGGATACTTCTGCTCCATTGCATGGGGGTCAATAAGGGTCATAACACACCTAAATGAAACAACAGCAAAAAGCCTTGTATGTGTCAGAACAAAGCTTACCTTTCGGAATAGGGAAATTCGCAGAGACAGTAAGACGGCAGTTATGGGGCTTATGGGCCTGGAGGCGGCCTTGGAGAGTTAAAGTGAAACCAGGTCCCCATCTTGCCCCTCGGCTTCAGGTCCTTGGGGATTTCTCTGTGTTGTCTGGCCGGAGTTCCTTCCAGCGTTCACTGTTCTTGGCATTTCAGTGCTATTTCATTTCCACTTTCATTCTCAGCAATTCTCTTGACTGATTCTAAAGCCTTTTCATTTGGTGTTCTCATAATGAATGTCTTGCAGTACCTGCTGGCCGCATAGTTACATGACTTAGGGTGTCTTTCCAGAAGTTAAGTCTCATTCCAGGGAAGGTTAGAAATAAAACTGCTCAGGCCCCGTCCCCTTAACCATTCCCTGGGGTCACAGCTCTTTGCCTGTCCCTGTTTTTACTTTTCATTGCACATGGAAGTGGGCCTGGCCTCAGAGGCTGCAGCCCCGTGTAGATCAGTGTGCTCCCTCCAAGCGAGGCTCTTACGTGCTTTTGACTGCTCTGCTTTTTTTGTACAGAGATGACAAAAGCATCAGCATCTTTCCGTGATTCCGAGTCAAGCCTGACTTTTCCTATGCGCCAGAAATGGGTCCTTAAAGTTCATAATGGAGTCCAATTATTCCACGTTTCCTTGTGTTATAGACTATTATTCGATTGCAGTATAATGTCCAATTAGGGAAATGACTCCAAAGAGACAAGAGTTTTATGGTTCAGTGTGTAATTGTTTATTTGAGTGCTTATTCTCATTATAGGGGAGTTTGGGGGTTGGTTTGTTGTCCCTCCCCACCCCCTTTTGAATTACCAGGGGAAGAGACTTGCTTAGATTTTGTAAGTGGATTATTATGTAATTAAATAAACCAAATAGTGGCCACCCCATAAGAGGCTTTGTTACCAGGTTTGAAGTGAATCCCAAGCTGCAGAAGGTCCGGCATCCTTTCCCACATCTGCTTGTGAGCCTTCAAACCCGGCCACCAGTGACCGTGTCCCCCACTGGCCGGGTTAGCCCACAGAGGTGACAAGGATGAAGCAGCATCTATTTCTGTTGTACCAACTTCATATACCCATATTTGGGGAAGGAGTGGTTCCCGGCACTGTGGTGTCAGGACTTTGACCAGAACAAGTCTTTAAAGGGAAAATAAGCACGTGTGTAGGGGAGAGGGGGCCCGCAGGTCCGTGGAGAACTTACTTGAACAAAGCAGGGGCCGTGGCAGGGAGAAGAGGAGGTACCTGGATGCCACAAAGATTGGAGGTTCAGACCTACCCAGTAGGGCTGCAGAAGCAAGCCCTGGCAATCTGTTTTCATAAAGGTTGTTGACACCATGTGCCCACTGAGTCATTTTCCACTCACAATGGCCTCATGTGACAGAGTAGAATTACACACACACACACACACACACACACACACACACACCCTCTCAGTGTGTACACTGTTACACTGTTCTTTTGGGTCTTGTAAACATCCAGCTTCAGATTTCGTTCGTTTTCCTGTTTTCAGTAATAAACTAAGAATAGGCTATTCTTAACAATTAAATAATGACAGGAGATTTTGTTTCCTCCCAAGTACTGATTTTGTCTGAGGCCTGGGTGGGTCCTTGGTAGCATCCAGACATTCATGGCAGGGCAGGGTTCGATTCCCAGCCCGTGCTCCTCTTGTTCAGCCACCCCCGCCCACCCCACCCCCTCGTGGAGGTTTGTATGTTACTGTGATGTTGAAGAGGTCTCAGTGGCGCTTCCAGAGAAGGGCAGACTAGGAAGAAAGGCCTGGTGAGCAGAACTTCTGCTGTGGGACAAGGCTCAGCCTTTCTCTGGGCTGCCGGGTGTGGTCAGTTGGATCTGTACTAGGGTCCCCACAAACTAGAGCCCGCCGGTATTGGCCATTTTGGGTCTACAAGATGCTGTGACTGACACCTCTGTGCGATGAAAGAAGAGAATCATTCCCGAGAGAGTGGGTCTTAGGAAGAGCTGCCTAGGGGACAGCCTGGTGACCACGTGACAGCCCTGGGTGATGGGCTGTGGGACTTCTGAATGTCCTCATGTCACTGGAGAAGGCCCCTCCGCAGACTCGAACCCAAGTGTGCATGGGGTCAGGGAACTGACCCTCTTTACAGGCCCCTGGGGTAATGCTCCTCTTTGGTCTGTGGCCAGCACTGGGAGTGTCCAGGTTAAAGAACCAGATAGACCTCACACTGCGCGGCCAGTTCCCAGCTCCTGAAATAAAGTGAACACTGTAATCGGGTGGTTCATGTGAATCGTTTGGTTCTCTAGTGGATAGTGCAGGGAACTCGGTGGTTTAGTGGTGAGTTGTGCTGCCAACCCAAAGGCGGACAGTTCAAATCCACCAGCTGCTCTGATGAACAGCCTCCCATGCTGTTTACAGCCCGCTGGGAGGAGCAGCTGCGGTTGGTTCTGATTCAGCGGCGGTGAGACGTGTATAGCGTCTAACAAAGTTGTGTTTACACTCTGAGCAGCCCTTTACGTGGGCTGTAGCCTAGTGGGAAAACTGGAAATCTTGTCACGAATGTAAAAAATGTGACACAGAGTAAGCACGTGCTGTTAGGAAGGTGTTGGTGACAGATTTGCTGGGGGCAGGGTGGCCACAAGCCTTCAACAATCAAAGAACTTTCTCCACAAAGAAAGAAGCAATGGGGGGGAGGGGGCAGGGAGGAAAATGTGCAACAGTGAACGATTGGAACCTTATAAACTTTCATTAAAATCTCGATTTAAAAAAAAAAAAAAGTACCCGACTGCATAGCGAGGTGAGCAGAGAAGCATAAAGCAAGGCCTGCCTGTGTGTTGGCCGTAAAGAAAGGCCCGCCTGCCTGTGCGTTGGCCGTCGCCGCCCGAGCTGGTCAACAGCTTGCAGCCAGAAAGGCCAGGACCGACTCAGAAGCTGCCACAGCCTTCTTCGGCGGCTCCAGGCGGCGAGCACAGAGAAGCATATTCTGCGAGGCCTTTTTTTTAAAAAAAAAAATTATTATTTTTGTACGTGTACCGTCAAATCAGATCTGACTGGTACAGGAGGAGATTGCCCCTCCTTCCCCGGCAGAGCGTCTGGCTTGAGAGGCCTTTTTGAGACACCTCTGGTGCCCATAGGAAGCTAGTGAGCCAGATGACCGGGGGGTGGCAGCACCCCAGTCCCAGGGGCCCGCCGAGGCCGTGCACACAGACTTGGGGAGGAATTCTGTCATCTGTCCTGGAGGAGGACAGGCAGGCATGTGTGTGAATACCGACGGGACTTTGCTAAAGCGTGGAGAGTTTCTCAAAGCTAAGCCTACTTCCGTCAGCAGCCAGCCCAAGGGGAACAGGACTGAGCAGCTCTCGGGGTGTCCCCGTGGGGCCAGGAAAGCGTGCCGGGGGGTGTCAGATGGGGCTCTGGAGTGATGTCTCACACCCAGCAACAGTCAGGAGAACTTGGTCTGAACAAAATGGGATTGTGGGTCCTGCATGTAGGAATTACCAAGCTCTCCTCCACTTCCTCCCCCTTCTCCTCCTCCTCCTCCCTTCCCTCCCCCTCCTCCTCAGATGCTCCATGGCCTCTGGGGTCTGTGAGCCATCCGGGCCACAAGCATGCCTGGAAAAGCAGACGGGCAGCAGCAAACAGGAAAACCCTCGACAGGAGGCTCCGCAGGACGATAGCGGCTGCGGTGGGCAGGACGATAGCGGCTGCGGTGGGCAGGACTATAGCAGAGGTCCTGTGATGTCCAGGGCCTGCCGGAGCTTCATCCTGGACTTCGTCCTCGGGGGCACCAGGTCGCCAGGAGCCAGCACTGAGCTGATGGGTGGTTCAAACCCATCCGCGGCTTCCAGGAGAAAGCGGGGCAGCCTCCTCCAGCTTCCACAGCCTGGGAGATCCCCTGGGGGGGACAAGAGGCGTTGCAGTGGCAGTTGAGTTGTTGAGTGTGGGACCAGTGGCTCGACCTTTGCCCAGGAGAAAACAAATTCTTGAGAAAGTTCAAAATGTTGAAACACAGCTTTAACTGTGGGCATTATTTGCCAATCGGAGCAGGTATTCCAGTCTTTACCATGTGACACTTGGCACTGGGTGCTTTATCTCCGGCCTCAGAATATCATACACAAACTGACGCCGAAGACAGGCACGGATCCAAGCGCAGGTGTTTATTACATCACAGGGCACATTGCAACAAAGAGCGTTGACTTCAGAAGGAGCTGGCGGCCTGACTTCGCCGGCTGACCTGGCCATGCCTCCCGAGGACATCTAGGCCTGGGGCGGTGGCGCTCAGCATTAGAGGGCCACTTCGTGAAGGAAAGTGTCAGATCTATAAATAGACCTTGACTGGGAGCTGGACAGCTTGAATCTTCTTTCTGTGCTCAGACATGACAGCGCTGGAGAGGCAGCTCGACCTTGCCTTCTCGCTCCCACGCCCCACCTGGCTGTTCTGCACACGAAAGGTTCAATGCTTAGGTACCAGGAAGACCTCTGCTCGCTTGCCCAGGCTGCTGTGGCAATGACAAACAGGGCAACACCACAGGGCTTTATCCACACACGCTTGGCAGCCACCCCGTCCTCCCTCCAAAGGTCCAGGGACAGCCCCTTCCTTGTTTGTCTCTCTCCATGTGCCTTTTCCCTGGCTTTCCTGGCTTCCTCTTACAAGGACACTGGCCTTGGAGACACCAGGACCCGCCCTAGGTCACATTCATGGTCAATGTTATCATAGTAATGATACCTCTACCACCACCTTTAGTTCTTCTTTAACTCTCATCTAAATTGATGGTCCCTTCCTGTATCTTGGCTCCACAGGAGGGAGCGATCTGAAATAAACAAAAGGCCACTCCCACTGAAGAGTGGATCTGAAGAGATCGGAGGTGCCTGTGGGGTGACTTGTCTGAACATGATAGCCTGGGCCTCCGATTGGCCTTTCCCCGAGTGGCCGTGTGCCGACCCAGGTGCTGGGGTGCAGACAGGCCCAGGGCTGCATGTAGGCTGTGGTCACTGGAGTACTGGGGTGCCCGTGAGTGGGTGCACACAGGCACTGCACTGTCCTCACTTGCCAGACGAGCTGGAGAGGCCACATCAGGACAGATGAGGCCAGAAAGGAGGACATGGGTGGGCCCCAAGCTGGGGGTTATCTCTTGTTAATTCTGTAGGGGAAATTAAGGAGCCCTGGTGGTGGTGTGGTTAGAGCACTTAGCAAACCGGACATGTTGGCTGCTGGAACCTCAGCTCGGCGGGAGAAGGACGTAGCGCTCTGCTTCTATAAAGCCTGGAAAACCCGAAGGGGCAGCTCTTCTCAGACCTGCAGGGTCACTGTGCGTCACAACAGACTTGACAAACTTGAGTGAATTTTGTTTCGTGAAACTGTACATAAAACACAGGCCATTTCAGCAGTTTCTGTCTGTCAGTTCAGTGACGTGGACGACAGGCATCTGCACCCATCTTCGGGATGCTTTCCCACGTGCTCCCACCAGCATTCCTAGCAGCACACCATCCCCTTCAGAAGCTCCCTCCTCTCCCCCCTCCTACCCCTGCTGACAACACACCGTGGTTAAAACACAGCGGCCTCTCAAACCGCCGTCAGTCATTGATTCCAGCCCACGGCGGAGGATCACTGTGAGCTGAGCTTGTCCCTGAGCCAACACGTCCAGAAGCCGAGGAGAGAGATGGCCAGTCCCCTCTGTGATTTACAGCCTCAGAACGCCGTGGAGGGTCAGCAGCCCTCAGTCAGATGTAACTCAGTGGCAGGAAGTTGGAGGTTTGGGTCTCCTAACGGTTAGTTTCTTATTTCTTTCTTCTGAGCTGGGTTCCGGCCTCATGTGCCAGCTTCTGGAAGGCAAGTGCTGTTCAGGTCCTGATATTCTTACCTTTGGGGCCTAGGACAGTGCTGGGCTTAGGAAGTCACAGTGCAAAGCATTGTCGGTCTTCATAGGAAGTGAAGACTGACCACCAGCATTATTCATGGCCTTGACCCTGCTGGATTTTCAAAGGCTTGTGTGGGCCCTCACTCCTCTCCAGCATGGAACACTGCATTTCTTTGACTCATTTGGACCCTTCGTATACGTGGTTCTTCAGCTCCTGTTCTCACTTGCTGCCTAGCACCCGCTTGAGCACAAGCGAATTCTCCTCAACACACCCTCGTGTGCGTGTATGAGCGCAGAACTGAGCTTTGTAGGGTTTGCTGTGGCTGATTTTTCAGAAGTGGATCCCCAGGCCTTTCTTGGAAGATGACTCTGAGTGGCCTTGAACCTTCAGCTGTTCAGTTGAACTCATTAACAGTTTGCATCAGGTGGGAGCTCCTCTTCTGTGTTCCCAGCACCACTGAGTTTATTCCCACATCCAGCGACTCTTTATCAGGCAATGTAGGGTTGCCCATTGGGTTTCTGAGACCAAGTCCTGCTCCCCACCTCCACACACAGCCTTTTGATTAACAGTCAAGAACTTCAGCACCGTGTTGCCAGCTTCCTTATATGCTAAAGGCTGTGGCAGAACAGGGTCTGTGCAAGTCAAGGCTGGTCTTTCGAGGTTCTTCTTTCTGTGGGTGGCACCACTGTAAAGGTCCCCAGGGTCAAGACTCTGGTACTTCCTCTGAACAGGGTTTTGGTTTTAGGGCATAGGAAATAGGGCCTACAGATCAGGATTGATGCTTTAGGGTGTGGGATATAGGAGAAACAATCTTGTGACCATTTCAGTGCCCTCAGCTATAATGCAGAGCTTACACTAACCCCTCTCTTCGGTGAGTCTGATCAAGCAGCTTCTCTGCCTCTCATGGCAGCCTCCTGCCAGGCCACCCCCACAGCTTTCCCAGTGATCCCCAAGTGGCTTGCCAGATGCAAGGGTGATTCCTTCCTGTTGGATTTTGCTTTTCACTGGAAACCCTGAAGCCTCTCAGGGCTGAGAGACTGCAGCCCAGAGCTCCACCTCCAGATGGTAATTAATGTTTACACAAAATGACAAGCACAAAATGGGATCTCCGGAAGCCCTGCCAAGCACCCATCACTCTCCTGAACGCTCCTGCAGTGTTCGGAAATTCATTTGTCCTGAACAAACGGTGGCTCTGCCTCAATTTCAAGGTTAGCTGTTCCAGCGGCCGAGAAGGAGAGCTGCAAGCCGGGATTAGGTCCTTCCATTCCTTCAAGTAATTGAACCAGCTGGTGAGCAGACGGGTCTCTCTGTAATGATTTGAAGAAAAGAGAGAAAAACCCAAAGCCACTGCTGTCAAGGTGATCCCCAGTCCTCGTCACCCTCCACCCAGCTTCCAGGGCCGTCAGTCTTGACGGGAAGAGACCACTTTCATCCCTCAGAGAACTTGGTGGATTTGAACCTCTGACCTCGTGTCAGCAGGAAGATAAAAAGAGATGCCTATCAGAGAATATAGATGCTGATTGCAGTGTAGCATTTTGGAGATAAAAGAATTGAAAAGGGGTGTGAAAATACTGGAATTCATTCCAGAGTGCTACTTAGTTTAAATATTCTGCCTCAGGATCTCTATCTGATTTCCAAGGCTGTACATGCCTGTGGCAAGAGATTTCCTATCTTTCTCCCAAGGTGCTGGACACAAGCACTGACCTTAGATTAGCAATCTGACACATGATGCTCTATACCTACCAGGACACCTTCAAAATGGACATGACTGGACATAATTGTGTATTGGTTCTCAGATATTCGCTATTTCCATGTCTCAGGGCTTTACAGAGTCTAACACGTTAATCCTTTATTAATATTCCCACTTTTTGGAACTTAAAAACCTTTTCTTGTTTGGATCTCCAGTCTTGTTGTTGAGATAGTTATGGGGCTGACATTTGAGTAAACAGGCAGAAAAGTTAACCAGAAGATGGAGCAATTTAAAAAGAAAACATGCACATTGTCTCGGTGACGTGGGCGTGAAGTTTGGGGAGATGTGGATGTGTTTCCTGAGGCCTTTGAGGCTCCCTGAGATTTGCTGCAGGAAAGACCGTGCAGTGAGGACGTCTTTTCAGGTTTTGGTAATGGAGCCTGAAGAGCTCAGCCTTCAGAGCGTCCTCTTCTCCTTCTTCACCAATATTGACCATTATCTTTCTGTCCAAGTGCACTCACATTAGAACCAGTTAGTGATAATGAAACGTGCATGGCAGTGGGACACACGTCCTACCCTGTCCTCACTGGTGAGCAGCAGTGTAGTCTGTAGGGAGTTGGGCTTCTAACCGCAGGGCCAGGCTTCTCCGATGGTTCTAATCTACCACTGGCTCTGCAGAGGAAGATGGGCCATCTCCTCCTGTGTTATTTACAGCCTCTGAACCCAATTGGAGGGTCAGCTGTGAGTCAGTTCTGATTCTGACAGTGAGGTGGATTTTTAGTTTGAATAGTACTGCTCTTGGGGGAAGAGATTCGTCAGGTCCAGCCAGAAGTGAAGCCACTGGAAAATACTTTTCCCAGGGCAATGGAGGTAGTAGGAGTTTGCTTTTAAATAGGCCATCCCTTTTGTTTTCACAGTAATAGAAACCGCACGCCCACTATAGAAAAGAATGGAAATTTAAGACAAGGAGAGATAGAAACTGAAAGTCAGTGATTATTTCCAGATGCTGGGACTCCATTTACATGTTGGTGTGTATCCTGCCATCTTTTTTTATGCATACATACAGATACCTTTTCTTATCGAGATGATGCAAGAGTGGTTTATTTTATTTACATAATTGCAATTTTTGCCATGAGGGAAAAAGTTACCATAAATTGCGTGTTGAGGGTGTTTTGTGTGAGAGACATAGAGATAGTAAACATAATTCTATACAAAAGTTGTGTAAATATTGAGTGCTTACTTACTAGGTGTGGTTTTTGTGGGGAAATGCTGTACATTATTTAATTCGATTTCCACAGCATTTCAGTTGCGTATCATCACAATAACTTAGAAGCTGAATAGTTCATCAGGGGTACATAATTTTATCAGATCTCAACGGAACCCGACTCAGCACCTCTATGTTGTAATTTAGAAAGTATTTTATAGGATACCCTCCCTCCTTTTTTCCCCTTTCTGAAACAAAATATATAGTCATTATATTAACACACATGTATATGTGTGTGTGTGTGTGTGGTGTTGTTGTTATGTGCCATCGAGTCACTTGCGACTCATAGCAACCCTATGTACAACAGCCCTAAACTCTGCTCTGTCCTGTGCCAATCACACCTTCTCCGACATACCCATCCCGATTACCCCAGTCACTGAATTAATCCACTCATAGGGGGCCTTCCCCTTCTGCACTGTCCCTCCACCCTACCAAGAATGATGTCCCTCTCCAAGGACCTGTCCCTCTTGCAACATGTCCAAAGTATGTTAGACGGAGCCTTAGAATCCTTGCCTCCAAGGAGCAGCCCGGTTTGACCCTTTCCAGGGTGAATGTTTTTCCTAGCAGTCCATGGTATTCTCAATACTCTTCTCCAGCACCACAGCTCAAAGGCATCAATTCTCCTTCTATCCTCCTTGGTCATTGTCCAATTCTCTGATGCATAACAGGTGATTGCGAAGACCATGGC
>NW_006399830.1:8123687-8131106 GCF_000299155.1 Elephantulus edwardii | reverse complement strand
TCTCCAGCACCACAGCTCAAAGGCATCAATTCTCCTTCTATCCTCCTTGGTCATTGTCCAACTCTCTGATGCATAACAAGTGATAGCAAAGACCATGACTTGTATCAGATGCACCTTAGTCTCCAAAGAGACACCATTGCTCTTCAGTACTTTGGAGAGGTCCCTAACAGCAGACTTTCCCATGGCAATACGTCTTCCAATTTCCTGGCTGCTGGCGCCAAGAGTGTTGACTGTGGAGCCGAGCAAACGGAAGCTGTGAACAATCTCAATCTCTTCGCCATCCAGAGCGCGAGCTATATCGGGATCGCTATGTCTGACCTTTACCTACTTCATCAAGGGAAACTGACCTTGTCAACAACACAGAACCAATGCCTGTGAGGTCCCGCAAGTCCCGCATGCTCCTGCATTTACTTCTACTCATTCCAACACAAACTTCACTGCTTTGCTATGTCCAAAATCCATTGCAAGAGCTCACAGACCACATAGAACCATATTAGAGAAGTTAAAAAAATATATATACAAACCCGCTGTCATTCAGTTTAGTAGCAAAATACACTCAGGATAACTTCCAGAGTGCGCTCCCAGGCACCTCAGCCTTCAGCCTCCTGGCTGCAGGCTCTTACTGTGGTGCTAGTGTGATGGCAAGTCAGAACTGGTCCCTAACTAACCCTCCTGTGGGTTTTCACACGAGAAAAGATTGCCCATCCTTCTCCTATGAAGCAGCGGGTGGATTTGAACCATGTTCTTTTGGAATTGCAGCACAGATTCTTACCATTAGGCCAGGAGAGCTCTTAGTCTTGCCAGTTATGGCATGTGTGTGGGCATGTGCGCACACGCACACACTCCACCCTCACCCCCATCCTCCAACAGACTTGGGCAAAGGGCTCTTAGCTCCAGTTCCATGGTCAGCTCCATCTCATGCCAGGCCTCTGGCTGCCCTAAAGGATACACTACATTCTCATGCTGCTTCTCTGCTGCTGGTGAAGTTCTCAAAATCTGCTGCTGGATCTGCTCAATTTAATGGCGAGACTAGCCACTCCCATTGTGGACTGATGAGACTAGCCAGCCTCTTGTGGATAAGTTTAACACAGCCTAACCCCTTATCCCCGCCCATCCACAGGGCAAGGTCAAACTCCGTGGCTAAGAAAGCCATTGTGAACAATAAATATCCTTTAGCATCGCATCTTCTCTAATAAAATGTTAAAGGAGAATTAAGTTAAAAAATAATTGCTAATTAGAGAGCTCTGGTTGGGACTTGTGCTGCTAGCTTAAATCCACCGTCAGTCCTGCCAGGAAAAGGTGGGCAGTCTGCTGTGTGGTTTTCAGCCTCAGAAGCCCAGTGAGGGTCAGCTCTGCCCTGGCTCCCACTTGGTGGCAGTGAGGTAGGTTGAGTTCATTTAAATAATATAAATTTTAATCGCATTATAATAGAATTTTCTACAAAAGAAGATAATGTTAAGTAGTAGTTGTTGTTAACTGCCAGCAAGTCGTAGACGACTCATAGCGACCCTATGAACGAAAGACCTGAACACTTGTATAACTTCCATCCCTTCTCCCAGTTCATGTAGTTTCCAGAGGCAAACTGTTTTCAGAAGTGAATGCCACTCCTGCTTCGAAGCTTGTTTGAATCGAAGAGTTCTACCAGACACTGTCCACCATGGGTGACCAATATTGCATTTGACACATCAGTGTCACAGTGTTCACAGCAACCACGAGTTACCTCTGTACAGCAAATGGACAGACGAGGGCTATGACACTTAAAAGAGTGTTTGACCAAAAACAATTAAAACCAGGCCTGAGGGCCACAGATTAAAATCACCCACCTTTGGTGTGGTAGTATCACTTTCTGTCCACTAGGCCAACTGAGCTCTCTCTATGTTGTTGTTAAGTGTATAATGTTAAGTATGTAAATATATCCAAAGGCAATGAAATAATCAGATGCTTGAATATATACATAGAAAAGTGTGTGTGTGTGTGTGTGTGTGTGTTTCTGTGCCTGTCTGTCTCATACAAGTGCTAGGTCATACACACACAGTTCAAATTACCATTGTCTTTCCTAAATGATGAATAAATACCTCATGGTTGAGTCTAAGACATAAAAATTTGGTTCCTGGATGATTTAGTGTCTGGTCTATGAAAAAATTTTGTTTTTTTTAAAAAATCTATTTATATGCAGAAACAGATTCTAGACTTAGATAATCACAGGGTTTTCCACTATAAAAAATGTCTCCAAAGGCCACCAGGCCCTTCAGTCATTGTGACAGCCAGTGTCGTCCACACAGACTGCTGAAACGCTCTCCCTAGAGAAGCGCCGGCTACTAAGGAAAGGCTGCAGGCTCCATAATCTTTGTGTTAGGCTCGTTCCAAAGTGTGTGATTTGGTGTTGTAAGTAGAATTTCACGTTCGTTTCTTTTCTGTTGACTCTGTCTCTGAGTAGAGAAGGGGCAGGTGTTTGTGATTTTCTTCTCATACGTTTTCCACTGAGCATCTTGGGTTTTATAGCTAGATTACTATATGTTTTGGTAAATAACAGTTCTTTGTCTTCCTTTTGTTGTAGGCTTGATATTTTCAATTCAGTGACAGGAATAATTTGTTTCTCTTCGGTTTAGTTGGCATTTCTGTGTCTCAAACTATATGAGGCTGCCATTTTGGAGGGGCAGTGAGAGGCAGGGACTCAGTCTATTTAATGATAAGATTATTTTAATTTTAAATTTCTGTACTTTTCAGAACAAATCTATCCATCCTCTTTACACATTTTTTCCATACATCTGTACATAATCTTTTGTTTCCTTACCCATACCTATAATCATACCTCCATTCATATACCTGGTTTGTTTGCTTTGCTTTTTTGCCTTGCTGACATTACTTTTTATAAAAAAAAATATTTTTATTCATTGTTACACAGTTTCTTCCCTCCTCCCCCAGCTCACCCCACAATGCATTTCTTGTTCCAGACTGTTGTCAGACATGTGTAAAGCCTAATCATATATTCCTTTTGAACAGTTCTTCCCCTCCTCTGTTATAACGCAGTTATCCATCCATTCCTTCCACATTCTCTCCCCAATTCCTCAATGTCTGACCTATTTTGTAACAGCAATGCAATGCAATATTTGTTCTTCTGTGGTTGAGATAGTTTGCTCAGCACAATGTCCTCCAGATTACTTTTGAGGCTAGTCTTCTAAATACTTTAATAAGTGATGTATTCCCATGCTTTACAGATTTCTGTGTACGCGAATGTGAGACAATTGAAGTCTTCACAGTCCCATTTCCTGTCTGTTCCATCCTACTCTTCCCTCTGTCCACAGACAGTAACTGTCAAAGATTCCTGGGATATTCTTGCAGAACATCTTTATGGCCAAGGTCAAGAGGAATCCATCTGTATTCTGTTTATCACCACTGGTAGCATGTACTCTGCATCACATAGACAAGAGTTCTTTGTGTTTATAGTTGCATTGTTTTCCCGTGGAAACACAAAACCAGCCCACAGCTACGAAGTTGATTCCAACTCAGAGTGACCACTCCGTTGAATTTCTGAGGCTGCTCATCTTTTCCCCTCTTGGGACTGCTAGGGATTCAAACAGCCAACCTTTCAATCAGCAGCCTGATAGATTCACACTGTGTGCAGGGCCCTTTTCCACTGTAAGGCTATCCCAAGTGTATTCCCCCTTAATTACATATGGATTTCCAAACATAGTACTCTAAAGAGTGGTGGTTGCTTCAAAGAGCTAAACAAATTCTTAGATGCTAGGTCAAGGAAACTCCATTTGCTGTTGGTCTGTATGCTGCCAAATTGTCCTTCAGGGAGATTAAGTAAAGTACCCGAAACCTTCGAGTCAGCTGTGACGCTTGACGTCCCTCTCTGGGGCCTCCAAGGCTGTACCGTGGAACAGATAGTAGATTCAAACTACCAACCTCTGGTTAACAGCTCAAGAAGTGCTGCACCCGCCACGAGGGTTCCTGAGTAACGTACAAGAGGCTCTGTCCCCATTGCCTCAGCAAACTTGTGTCTAAATGAAAGAGTGAAAGAGATTTTCACTAATCGACTTTTAAATTAAAAAAAAAGACTGTTTGAGTCAAGTTTATTGCAGCATAATTTACGTGTAGTAAATTCACCTTTTACTTCTTTGCTATAGACTTTACAGAGTAATTTTAATTTGCATTTTTTTATTAGAAGCATGAGGAGTTATTTTTATAATCAGAAGAAGAGAGATTTGAAAACCCCAAACATAATGAATAAAACTTTTAAATAAGCTGAGCCAATTTGCACATTCTTATTTCTTTCAAACTCAGCAGATCTCAGCCTTTGGAAAATGAAGAGTGCTCAGAGCAATACAGACTGATTTCCCCCCCCCCCTTCCTTCTTTTCCCCCCTCTTCTGTGTTCTTGCCAATTTTGAAGGAGCACAGTAAGACAAATTGACTGTCAAGATGGAAAAGCTTAACTGGGAAGATACATTTATTGAATAATTGAAAGGAAGAGGAAGTGCATTACCGATTAGCCACAGAAATGCAGGACGCCTAATCTGGGTCTCGAGAGAATCATAGAAATGGGAATCATAAAGCCCTCGGAGTTCTCAGCAACCCTCAGAGCCTTCACTGCCTGCTTAGATGATGCCATTCCAGAGCATTTAGAGGTTGGTGATAACTTTCAGGGTTAGCTCAAGTGCAGTATTCCTCCAGCGCTTGCTAACGTTTCTAACCTTTTTACACTCATGTGGTTTACAGAAATTGATAACTGAATTCTGGAATTATTACCCTGCTTTGTTTAAGGCCTGTGTTTTCCCCCTGATTTAAGCATATTATTGTGTACCTTTAAGCTGGAACCAACTCACAGCTGACCCTCCAGCAGGAAATTGCAGAGCATGAGGCCTTACCTCTCTGGCGTGACTGGGTGGTTTAGAACTGCCAGCCTTCAGGCTAGTAGTCAAGCACAAAGCCTTTGCCTCCTGGCCAGCGTTCAATTATCAGTGAGCTTGGAGTCTTGCCGGCTGTGAGAGATGCTGCGGGTGCTGACAGGAAAAAGCACTGAGAGGGAAGCGAGGCGAGTCATGTGGATAGAGACCCCACCAGTTCAGGGGTTTTCCTTTGCCATCTTGCAGCCTTTCCAGGAAAATGGGGCTCTTTATTTATTTATAGAAATACTTCTATAAATAAATAAACAAGGGTCCATTTATTTTTTAACTTATGAGCTGAGTGAAAGTTAACAGAGCAAATTGATTTTCCATTTAGCAGTTGATACGCGAGTTTCGTGACACTGGTTACAATCTGTGCACTGTCTCTGTGCACTGTCTCAGCGCGCTGCCCCTGCCTTACGGTGTTTCCCCTTTCCACGTGCCTTCGTGTCTGTCTCTCTGTCTTCTGTGCTTCAACCGTGCGCACCTGCTGCCCTTTGTATGCGTCCCTCTCTGGTTACTGGTCGTTCCCCAGGCCCGTCTTGTTTGCCTGAAAGGTTAGTTGTAGGGTTGATCGTGGTTCCAGGCTTGAATGATGACTAAGGCTATTTAGTCCCAGTGTCCTCCAGACCTATAAGCCTGGTTTGTTTGAACTCTTTCAGAATCTAAAATCTTGAGAGCAATACAATTTCAATTTTTCCCCCTCATAAGCAAAAATCTGCCTGGAAAGATACTTCCACAGCCCCAGATAGAAACGTGTGTGTGTGTGTGAGAGAGAGAGAGAGAGATATGTCTGAAATTAAGCGTGATATCATGGGGGCATCATGACACCTTGCACTTGTATGCTTGGAACGTGTGAGAAGGGACTCAGTTTCTGTCCTCTTGGTAGAGATTTCCCAGGCTGGCATTTGGGGATAAGCTGCGTTGATAAGCCAAAGTGTGTTTCCACCCGGGGTACATATCACTCCATAAGTGTGCAGTGTTGCCAGGAGATCTTTGGAAGGAAATTTCTGGGAAGACATATGACTGACGAGGGGGTGAGGGGGTGTGTGTATAAGATAGCAGGACAACAACAGGAATGGGGGAGTGCAAAGTAGCTTATCTGGGACTGCCTGAATGACAGCCATGCTTCAAAAAAAATCGTAATCTCTTCTGTTGTTGTAGCAAAAGAGAGTTCTTTTAGCTCAGAAAACGCGTAAGAAAGACACTTTCTTCCCAAATAACTGCAGAGTGATGCTTTCTCCTAAATGCTTCCGCGCCTTTACATCTCTTGCCATATTGGTATTTCATTGTTCTGTTAGAGAAATTTTGGGACTTGGCTCATGGGGGATCCTTTAACCAGGGAAGAGGTGTGTCCCTCAGAGCTTCTCACCCTGGAGAGGACATATCCACGCAGGGCACCTCCTCTCTCGTTTTCCTGGTTGTAGGATTTTCATTACATTTTATATCCATTGAGCTTAGTGGCCAGCACCTCGTTCCTTGCCGGGTCCTGTATTTGGTGGACCATCTGCCATGTTTGATGGTTCAAATTCCCAGAAGGTGAGAGTCGGGCTGTTGCATTTCACGTTTTACTCTCAGGAAGAACCACAAAGACCTGGCAATCTGCTCCTGTAAAGATTGTTGGTGGTGGTGGGTGTTGTTGAGTCAGGTAGGACTCATCGTGATGCTACGAACAACAGAGCTGAACCTTGTCTAATCCTGAGCCGTCCTGATCATCTGATGGTGTCCGCCCATCTCGTCGAGGGTCTTCCTTTCTTTTGTCGATGCTCCATCCTTTCCAAGCATGATGTCCCTCTCCAAGAAATAGCCTTTTCTAACAACGTGCCCAAAACACGTGAAACAGAGGTGTGTCCTCTTGACCTCCAGGGAGCACTCTGTCTGTCCTTCTCTAAGGCATGTCTGTCTGCTCATTTGCCAGTGCGTGGGGTATTCACTATTCCACCACCACAGCTCAAAGGCGTCAGTTCTTTGTCATCCTTATTCACAGTCCAGCTCTCAGGTGTATGTCAGGTCATTTAAAGGACCTTGACTTAGAGCTGAGGAAGCCCTGTGGGGTTAGAGTCCGACTCTGTCACTTGGCGTGGCTGTGAATGGAATCAGCACAGAGCTTTGGGTCTAAGGAGTGGATCTCCGAGACTCCCACTTTGACCCCTGGCCTGCAGAGATCAGCGCCCACGGGGGCCCTCTGGCGTGGAGCTCTGCATTCTTCCCGCCCTCTTTGCCTCAGTCTCCTCACTTCACTCTCCTGCACGCCCCGCCGCCGTGCTCACTCTCTCTGGGTGCCATGCAGGGATGAAAGGGGTTGCTAGCTCCCCGCAGCCCACAGTGATATGTCAACATGTGAAAGCTTGTAGTTCCCAGCAGGACTTGGGTCTGACTGGGGCGCAGGTCACCAAAGAAACCAGGCAGGTAAACGGATATAAATAAGCAAGCCCCTCTGCCCTCATGTCGGTTCCAGCTCACCCCACGCGTGTCAGAGAAGAGCTGTGAGCTACAGGGTTTCCAAGAAAGGATGATTTTTGCGGGGG
>NW_006399830.1:8068520-8123587 GCF_000299155.1 Elephantulus edwardii | reverse complement strand
TAATGATACTTTCGGTCGGGGGGGAGATTTCCAGGTCTTTCTTCTGAGGCACCTCTGGGTGAACTTGAACTGCCAACTTCTCCGTTAGTAAGCAAGCTTGTGAACTGAATGAGGACGCCTGCCACGATCAGCAGTCGGTATTTGCTGAGTGCGAACAGCACTGAGCTGCGTTCCTAAAGACACGCAGTTTGAATCCACGAGCTGCTGCGCAGGAGGAGGGTGGACTCGTTTCTGATGACTCCAGGCCACACGAGACTCCGTGGGACAAAGCTGGGCCTCGGAAACCCCACGAGGGTCGCCCGGAGTCAGAAATGGCGTCGTAGGAGTGGATTTGAGGGTTTTTACAGTGGAAAGGGTCTCAAGGAGCCGCAAGGTGTGGTCTTGGTCCTGCCCGCACACATGCTTTCAGCCGTTCCCACAGAAGGCAGGGGCTGGGCTCTGGTGTTGGGGAGCAGAAGGCAGGGGCTTGAGTAGGTGAGGAACTTAGCAAACACTCCTCCTTGGGCCCGATGTCCACGCCGCTGCAGGCGATGGTCAGTATGCACTTCAGCTCTGTAGGTGGGGAGCGAGGGGCACCCGCAGGTCTGTCGGGCCATCCGTCCCTGGACAGGGAGACCCCCCTTCCTCCCTGCTGCACACTCAGGTCGGAGGCAAGGAGACCGGCTAGAGACAGGTCTCCAGCCCTCTGCTCTCTGGCCCGCTGCCCACGTCCTCCAATTCCCACTAGACCTGTCCGACTAGAAAGACTGTAAAGGGGGAAAGAAATCATCCTCAGTCAGGAGAGCTGGCAAAGGAGAGCAGTTCAGAGGGCTGATCTCATAAAGGCCAAGCAAAGGCATAAAAACATGTGGCAAACCGTGGTCCAGGAGGAGCGCTTGAAGGCTCTCATCAACACTGAGCTCGATTTATGCTGTGTTCCTGTCTGCAGCCTTGACTCGGGGTTGCTGGGGTCACGTGGCGTACATTCGGGGCCTGCCTGTGGCCCCCCCAGTTTAACACTTGCCCTGCGCGAGCTCCTTTCTGGAAATGTCAAGCGTGTCATCCGTCAGAATGGTTTGGAGGGCCAGGCCCCAGAGCCGGCTCTGGCTTCCTGTAAAAAGCACTGTCTTTGCCACGAGTGCGGAAGCTTCTCCTCGGTGCTTTGAGGGACGGCGTGAATATTCGTTGGAGGGAAAAAGGCTCATGGCGCACTGTTGGGTCGTCTCCGCCGTGAAGGACCGTCAGCATGAAGTATCAGTTAGCTGGCTGTCAGCAGCTGGGGATGCGTTCTGATCAGCTGCTTCCCCTGCAGCTTGTCTTTTGTCCCCAGGACCCTGCTGGGTGGAGGACAGAGGTCCCTCTGTCTAGTGATGGTGGCTGGCATCCACCAGCATGTGCAGACCGTGGTATTTGGACGGGTTGGTCTGGCATGAGTTTGATCCCCTGCCCGTCCACGCATATCATCATCACCGCCTGTGTCTTCCCTCTGCTTCTCCCGTACAGATCCGGAGTTGGGCGTGGGCACGCTCCCCGAACATGACAGCCAGGATGCCGGGCCCATTGTCCCCAAGATCTCGGGTCTAGAGCGTAGCCAGGAGAGGAGCCAGGACTGTGGCAAAGAGGCCCTCTTGGAGCCTGTGGTGCTGAAAGACCCGTGTCCTCAGGTCCCCCCGCCACCGCCCCCGGCGCCTGCAGAGCCCCAGCCACGAGCTCCTTCTCCGGGCCCCGAGCTGGTGCGGCGCCCCGAGCTCCCTGCCCAGCCTCCGCCTCCAAGCACACAGCCGCCACCGGCGCCCCCCGAGGCCCAGCTGCAGCCTGCCCCCCAGCCACAGGCCCAGAGGCCACCGCGGCCACAGTCCCCCGGCCAGCTGCTCCACCAGGGCCTGCCACCCGCGCAGGCCCACCCATCGGCGCAGGGCCTCGGCCAGCCGCTGTCCGCCTACAACAGCAGCGTGAGCCTCAACAGTCTCAGGTGAGTGGGGCTTCTCCTCGGCTCACTGTCCTCCTGGGACACGCAGCCGCGGGCCCGGGATGGGAGGGGGGGGCTGTTTTCTCACGGAGCCTGAGAAGTGGTCAGGCATGTGGAGCGTAGGCTTCGGGGAGGCCAGGTGGAGGGTAGTGAGGCTGTTGTTATGAGGAAGACAGTGTTTGAAAGGACCCTGTGGGACAAGAAGCAGCTTCGGGACCCGAGATTAGAGGACACTGTCCACCAGGGAGGCAGGGATTCACACCGGACTCGAGGCCACGGAACAACGATGCTAAGTACATTCCTTAGGGAGGAAGGAGGCTCTGACTTGGCCTCGCTGGGACGGGGCTGTGATACGAAGTCCTGCAGGAAGGTTGCATCTTGCCACCGGTCCCCAGTATGTGAAGCTTGGGTCCCACCAGATGTGGAGGTTCCCCCAGATGTGGAGGTTCCCCCAGATGTGGAGGTTCCCCCAGATGTGGAGGTGTGTCATGGAGTCTTCCCAGGGCAGTGGGTGGGAGGAGAGCAAGCTGCCTGAGAGCAGAGGAGCCTCCGACGAGGGCCTGGGCTCTGGTCAGATGCAGAGGGAAACTGCAGCGATGGGGGTGAACCTGGTATGGGGTACAGGGCAGCAGGGTTCACGTCACCTTGCTTTCCCTGTGGAGACCTGATGAGGTCAGTGCTTCAGAGCCAGGCTCCTTCCTGAGTGTGACAGCAGAACGGCACCCAGGAAGGCGACCCCTTCCACCATTGCCATGGCCTCCAGAGAACCCAGGCGTCGTCCTTACCTCGACTTTCCTTGTTTGTGTTTTGGGGTACACTTGTACTAGGCAATGGAGGGGTTGTCCCTTGTTTGTCCGTAAGGGTTATCTGCTGTGTGGGAAGTATGACCAGAGAGAAGGGCTGGGACTTTGCAGGGACCGGGGTGGCAGCATGAACACAGAGGCAGTCGGCCACCCCCACACTGCCACGTCACGCAGCTCTGGAGCAGTGGCTTCGAGCTGGGGGAGGAGACTGTGCCGTGACTGAGAGGCTCTCGAAGTGTAGAAGTGAGGGACTGCTAAGCTAAAGGTCGCTGGTTTGAGTTCACCTGCCGCCCCGTGAGAGGAGGAGGGCCAGTTTACTCCTGTTAGCTTTACAGCCTCAGAAACCCAGGAGTCAGAGGTCAGACATCTTGACATCAGGGAGACTTTCTGTGCTGGAAATGGAAATGTTTACAAAGTCGTGAAGTTAGAAGACTATAATTTCCAGAGAAAGTGTGTGTGTGCAAGCGAGAATCAACAGTCAGCGAAGAGAGAAAGCGGTTCTGGGGTATAAATAGGATCTCCTTTTGTGAAAGATGACTTACATTTCCTTTCTTTTTATTCCCACAGCAGCAGCAGAAGCAGCACCCCAGCAAAGACTCAGCCCGCCCCTCCTCACATCTCCCACCACCCCTCTGCCTCCCCGTTCCCCCTCTCACTGCCTAACCACAGTCCCCTGCATAGCTTCACACCCACCCTCCAGCCCCCCGCACACCCACATCACCCCAATATGTTTGCCCCTCCCACGGCTCTGCCGCCCCCACCACCTCTAACATCGGGAAGTCTGCAGGTCCCTGGACACCCGGCCGGGAGCACCTACTCAGGTGGGCTGACTCCCCGTGCCTTCCTCGTGCCCCACGGCTCTTCCCCATTGCCCATCAGGACAGCCCCACTGTGCCCAGCTGGCTAGGTCACAGACTGTCCTGTGTTACGATACGCGTCCTTGTCACCTTTCTCAACCTCTCTGGTCTGAAGTCCAGCAAACGACCTTTATGCCCAGCACACCCACACTGGGGCGGATGCCGCCCAGAGAAATGACTTTGTTCCAGTCTCCGGGCTTTTCCAACCCTGTTCCCCCACTGGGTGGGAAAAAGCAAACCACTCATGTCCACTTAACCCCGGGTCTTCAATGATGGACCTGGCTTAAGGGATGACTTAGTAGAACATACACCTATTGGGACAGTTTATCCCACAATGTCAGAGACAGGGACCTGATGTTGTGTCTGGTCCATGTCTCCGGCTCATGTGTCACACTACATTAAGGTCCAGCTGAACTGCAGTCCAGCCCTGACCGAGAGCTGTGACCCCCCTTCCAGAGGCCATGAGGGCCACTCATGGGAGTGGGCACTTCACTGTGGTAATTCTGTAATCCGGGCAGCAAACCCACAGCACAGGCAGTATTGCTGTCTCCGTCCTAGATGTAAAAACGGAGACCCCAGTGGGCGACTGTCGTTCCCAGGGTCATCCACCACAGAGACAGAGGGTCGAGGTAACCTGGAGCCGTTTGGCGTGGACGTCTGACTCTGTCTAGAGATACTAGAGCAGGCTGATTAGATTATGGCCACAGTTCCCGGTCTGCACCCTCAGCTGCACCCCTGACCCGCGCCCTCCACACTAAGGCCTTCAGATCTGCACTGGACGGAGGGACCATTTGCTGTGAGAAAGTGTCCTCACCTCCTGTTACTTTCTTTCCAGAGCAAGACATCTTGCGCCAAGAGTTGAACACACGCTTCTTGGCCTCCCAGAGTGCTGACCGCGGGGCCTCGCTGGGCCCCCCGCCCTACCTGCGGACGGAGTTTCACCAGCACCAACACCAACACCAGCACACGCACCAGCACACGCACCAGCACACCTTCACGCCATTCCCGCACGCCATCCCGCCTACCGCCATCATGCCCACGCCAGCACCTCCCATGGTGCGTACCCCGAGCAGAAATGTGAGGATAAGTAGAGCCCCACTCTTTTCCCGCAGCACGGTGGGGTCGGCAGGGGCTGTCGGGATGGTAGGAGGTCGAGGGGCGTCGGAGCCGCCTGGGAGGCTCTCGGGCCCTGGCCATCTTTGCTGGAGAGCAAGGAAGACGTCTTGTGCCTTCAGCACCAGCCCTGGGCCAGGAGTAGGAATGTTTCCCAGACAGTGAAACCCTGCCCAGGGTACTAAGTACATGCAAAGAAATCCTTAGAAATAGTGGGGCGGTGAGACAGCTGGGAAGGTGAGGCCAGTCAGAAGATGGGCTGTGGTGGGTGACTCCCGCTCATTCAGGTGGTTCACTTGAAGCTTCTCATGCTGGAGGTGCCCTGTTCCTCCTTCTGTAAGACAGTCTCCTCATGTGGTGGATGCACCTTGGAGGCTCAGAGCTCTTCCTGTGGTGACCACATGGACCAGCACGTACCTACCATGAGACGCAGCTGTCTTCTTTCTATAACGGGAGGCCAGTGAATAATGGGGGGGGGGGGTATCTCCACCCCCCAGACCCACCGTCATTGACTCAGTTCCAACTCATAACCACCCTGTAGGCCGAGCAGAGCCCCCCGGGGGTTTCCAGGGCCACAGACCTGGGAAGAGGCGTCTCACCTTTCTCCCGAGGAGTGGCTGGCCTGCTGCTGTCGTGGATTCCAACCCCTAGCACTCCACTGGGTTTCTGAGACTCTACGTGTTTATAGGATGAGACTTCTCCTCTTTCTGTCATGGAACAGCTGGGGATTTGAACCCTGACCTCTAAGTTAGCCACACACCTGGTGACTTCTACCACCAGAGCTCCTTGAGGAGGGGCTGATGGTTCAAACCACTGACCTTTAGGTTAGCAGCCAGATGCCTTAACCACAGCACCATAGGAGCTTCTTTACTGCTACGTTAGAATTCTGTAGCTTTTGAAAAAGAGTTCCAGGAGTTAGTGTGATTTTTAAGACAATAATGTCAGTGTTATGAGACTTGGTTTTTATCAAACTTAGCATCTTCTCTCTCTCTCCATCCAGATTTGTTCGGTATTTTTTAACAAAGAAAATAGATTTTATAAGTTTACTTTACATGATTTATTGTGAAAAGAATCCTAGACAAGAGACCTTGGGGCCCCCCAGAAAAGTGTCCTATGTCAGAGTTCTGTGTGGTTTCACATACAGGAAATGTTCACAATTAAACTTCACAAGTGGACCAAACCTGACTGTAGATAGTTGCACGATCAGGGTGAAGAGACTATTTAGAGAAATAACCTGTCTCATCTGTTTTCTGTTCAAAAAGGAAGGTTGTAAGACCATGCCAGAGTCACTTTGTTACCTGGATATGAAACATTACAGAAGACAGTTAAAAAAGCTGTGCTTCTGCCAAACTGAGCACACACGCATGCATGCACGTGCACACACACACACAACACACACACGAGAGGGGATTCTCTGAATCAGTCACCTCTCTCTGGTTTGGCTGGATAATTGCCTCTCCTCTGCAATTTCGATGTTTGGCATTTGTTAACACAGTGTAGGAAAAAAGGCCGAGCAGGATGGCCAGGCCTCCAGGGTGTGCCATGTGCGTTCTACTTGTTGCTGTTGATTTTTCACTGGAGCTTAGATGGCTTCCCGTACAGAGAGGTTGGTTAACTCTGCTGGCAGCTGGCTAACAGAGGCTTGTCTGGGACTGCCTCCTCGGAAGCAGTGAAGAGAAATGCAGACTCTTGAGTAACTAGCTTTTGCTTTGATCCCTTTACAGTTTGACAAATACCCTACAAAAGTTGACCCCTTCTACCGGCACAGTGTGAGTTGTCCTCCCTGCTACCGCTCACTGTCACTGCTGTCTCATCTTTGTGCTCTTGCCAGAGATCTGTCCATCACCAGCAGCCTGCCTTCCTCATCTTGGCAAGAGCCCTCATCACTTGGGATGCTTGCTTTCGTGGCGTTTTGCTTTGGGGTAAAGATGCAGCAGCATCTTCTGAATCAAAAGATCCCCACTCCTCCTCAGACTTTTCCGCCGAGGTGCTCAGGCACTGGGCCTCCCAAGTGGGGCTCCTGCAGATGCTCTGATGAATTTCAGGAGAACCTGCACTGGCTGGATGGTTGCCATCCCTCTGCCGTGGGAACAGAATCCTGGGATTCATTCCCAAGTGTGAACCTTCAGCTAGAAGGGCCTTCAGTCCTTTTGACTCATAATTCTTCAAAACACAAATTTGTGTCTCAGAAGGGGGAAAGCCCCCTTTTGCGAAGCTGATACCTGGGATCTTTCTCCTGAGCTTGTTATAATTGACAAGGAAAATAGCATTTAAATTTTAAAAGTTTTAAAAATCAAATGAGTGATCTTTCTATCACTTAAACTTACTCTTCAGCAGAAAATGTCTTATTTTGCAATTGAAAACACACTAGTGTATGATCTTAGGCAATTTTAAGAGTACGTTTGGGGATGTAAATTGTTAGCACCCAAAGTTTATGCTCAGTTAGTTACAACACAAGAATTTACTTTTTATGCAAAGTCCTTAAACATCTGATGGCGATCTTTTGATTATGGGGCAAATTCTGCATCATCTTTACCTTAAATTTTGCAAGTTTCTTTGCATAATGGTTCATCTGTCTTCCCCCCCCCCCCAATTAAACCAGGGAAAGGAAGATGAATAGTTTCTTGTAGCCACACTCACCCATCCTCCTCAACCCTCCTTGTTTGGATTTGCAGATAATGTTATCATTTGAGTAGAAATGGTACCGAATAACAGATCTGCAAGATATGTGCATTCATTCTTTTGTATTTTGATCTAGATTATTTGACACTATTAGTCATGGTGCAACTGAGAGTTAAAAGGTGCTAGAAAGAAATTCAGAATGACTTACTCTAGAAGCATTCAGAAACACGTGGGGGAAACTGGCTCAGAAGGGAATTAGAAAAATGTATTTGAATGAACCTTTCCAATCCCCCAATTTGTCCCAGGCTCATTTCTACTCAAGACAGGAGAATTATGGGAGGTTTTTTTTATATTGTTTGTTTGTTTTTTATGGGAGGTTTTTTTAATGGACACACAGAATCCAACAGAACTGTGGGTTTCTTCTTTGGGTTTGCCCGATGAGTGCCTCTACCTTTCACAACCATCACATTTCTAGGCTTCATCTGAATCTAGCTGACACATTAAGGAGCAGTTAACAGTAGTTCTTAGAGACAGTTTAACAGGACCATCAGGTAGCTCAGGAAGACTTCCTGGGCCCAGGGGCTGAGCTGACCTCACAGAGACCTAGGTTTAAGACAGAGACTAAGAGTGGAGGCCTGAGAATTTAAATCTTGGGTGCTTCAGGTTTTCAGACGAGGTGGAAACGGCTAACAGAGCCCGTCAGAGGATAACGTGGGCGATGGCAGCATTCACTGTTTTACCTGAAAACAATGAAGGAAATACACTCACCTGGAGGCACAGCCATAGAAATCTGACTGTGCTTTAGTGTGAAGTGTATTTAATTACTGCACTGTCTACAATGTACTGGGGGAGAGTCGTTTCGTAGTATTAGTTATAGCGGAGAATAACCAAGAACTTCATCTCCCCGCTTTGGGGATTAGGACGTTATAAGGGGAATTAAGATGCAATGCACTCAAGTATCTTAAAACACAATTTTGGACTTAAAAGTAGTTTTAAATGAGGGCACTTGGCTTGCAATCACTGTTTAAGTGGATTTAGTTCAATATCAATTAGTCTGAAAAACATTGCGGCATCATTGAAGGGAGGAAAAAAGAAATAGAGACCAAATAGGTGCTCTGAAAACAGGGTTGTGAAGCCGTGTAGTTAAGCCATCGCCTAGCTTACAGAGCTAACGTGCAGGAGTAAGGAAGGCTTCCATTATGGCTGTATTTTTAACACCTCATGTAACCGTAGGTGTGGGCCCAGGAGAGGCAATTTCTTACCTAGATGCATAGTGGTCTGAACAGAGTAAGTGCAACAGGACCAATAGGACTAGAGAAATACTGTCTTTAGAAGAAAGGAGAGATGTGTTGGCACTGTTTTCAGTCTTCTGTGTATTTCTTTCCTCCACTGTGTCTTCTCCAAGCTACCCTTTCAAGAACCTTCATCTGTTTTATTCAGAATCATTCTTCCCCTGCATTTAATTATTAGACGCCCCCAGGCCAAGCCCTGCAGACTGAGTCTGGACTGGCCATGAACCCCATTCGCAACATGTCATGTAGATGTACCCTGAGAGCCATAACGTAACCGGGGACAGCAGGCAGAACTTGAAACTAGAGAGCGTCATTCCAGACACGGTTAGTCCTATGCGCCCCCCACCCCCCCAAGCAGAGCGGGCCCCTCCATTTAAGACGCCTACGGAGTCGTTTTTCTTCGCCCCTCTGCCACTACTGTGTCACCGTTTTAGGCAAGAGAATCAAAGTGTCCCTTAGAATGGCCACTTCTGGACTAACCTCATGAAGCCAGGATCGTGATATCTTCTCATTCCCTCCACAAACTATTAAAATCTGAAAGTCCTAATTGAGTTTTAATGGTAGAAAATCCTGGAACTCATAAAGACTTACTGCCTCTTTTTTTTCTTGCTTGCTCTTTTTTTTTTCTTCTTCTTTTTTTTTTCTAATTAACTTGTAATTTCCTTAGCATCTCCTGGACTCAGCACTCCTCCTGTTTTTGATATGCATTAAAATCTCTAACCATGTAGGACTTCTATCCAATTTAACAATTAATAATTAGAAAAGGCTCCCATCCGACCCATGTCCTCATCAGGGACGTCATTTGTTGGCTGATTGATTCTGAACTACTTTTAACTCGTTCAGTTAAACATTCATCGTGCATCTGTGTGAGCATTTCATCCTGGCTTCTCTGACTAATAGCATCAAACCCAGATTACTTGCCTTGCTAATGTTGATGTCTTTCAACGGGAAGGGAATTGGAAAGTATCATTTGCCTCCGACTAAAACCTATTTTCCCTGTTCGTCTTTGGCCGCAGCTCTTCCATTCCTACCCTCCTGCAGTCTCGGGCATCCCCCCCATGATTCCGCCCACTGGCCCCTTCGGTTCCCTCCAAGGAGCATTCCAGCCGAAGGTAAGACCCCCCGAGTGAGCACACACGGCCTGTTCGCAAGTGAACGCTCGGCCTGGGAGTTCAGGGTGCATCATTCCCGTCCCAACTTCTTCTGACCCCAAGTGACCAGCTGGATCGGAGGGAGAATATTTTATTCTAAACCAGACGCACCAGCGTTATTCAAATTAGAACAGTCATGTAATCTCAGCTGAGTGAAGAGTCTTCTACGCTTGTGAAAATGTGTAGAATGTATGTTCTTTTTCATCCTTTCAAATTTTGTGGCAGATGCCACAAAAAAATCAGGAATTTTGTGAACTGTCTTACACATGTGCACCAGGTAATCCTTGATGGCAGGTGTAGATCTGAATAGGTGTGGAAGTCCCCACACTAAAACTGGACCCTTGTGAGTTGTCCAAGGGGAGCTCTGGTGTCTTAGCCCTTAGGGAATTGCACTGCTGTCGTAAAGGCTGCATAGAGCTCTCTGGTGGTTCAAATCCTCCATTGGCTCCAGGAGATTCGGGCGGGCAAATCTCCCCACGTGAGCCTTCGAAACCCTGCGGGGGGGGTGGGGGGGTGGTTAGCTCGGACTTGGTTCTGACTCGGCAGCGAGGGTGAGGGACTTTGTGAAGGGAAGATTCTTGCACTCTGTCCTCATCAGTCCCCAAGCCCATGACCACCGGGGTGATTCAGACTTACCTCCCTCAGGTTTCGGGGACTGTGGATTTTCACAGGAGCAAACTGCCTCATCTTCCTCTCCCCGAGGTGCACCTAGTGAATTCAGAACCGACACAGACACACTGCGCCCCCAGAGCTCTCTTCCTCAGCCCCAGCCGTGTGCCCAGGGGGGCAGCCCCACGTTTTGTGTACCCACATCTTCCAGTGGTCACACTTGCCCAAGTTCTCATTAGTTACTTACGTGTTCGTGTGAAAGTCATCCGTGACAAGTCGCAGCCCACTCATAGCTGAACCTCCAGCACGTTTCACAGACTCTGTGTTGCACACGAGGAAGCTGCCTGGCCTCCTCACTTACTTACTGCTGGCCTGTGATGGGTGAGTGAGTTTGGACTGGAGTTGGCTCTGCAGGTCAGGGAAGAAGAATATTCTCAGGCACTATGCTTGTACGCCTTTAAGTAGAGAATCCTATACGTTTTCATTAACCACCACCACCCACCAGCCTTCCCCAAAACGACACGTGCTTCTCTTGTTGGTAACCATCTAAACCTTTCCTTGAGTTAGTGCTGACTCCTGGTGACCCTCCAGCAAGCTTCCAACGCAGTAAATATCAGCAGAAGGAGACAGCCTCCTTTTTCTCCACGGAGAAGCTGATAGGTTCAAACTGCCAACCTTTCAGTTAGCCACCAACCACTCACCACCAGGGAGGCTAACGGGCTCGGTGGTAGAACACTTGTCTTCCGTGTGGGAGACCTGGTTCCCTTCCCACTGAGGGACTTTATGTCCAGGTAGCACCTGTCAGCGGAGGTTTGTGTGTGTTTACGATGCTCGGATGGGTTTCAGGAGCATTTCTAAACTGAGAGTGACTCAGCCCTGTGGATCGCTCCGACCTCACTGTCCACTGTCCAGGGCTGAAGCCAGGGCAGCTAGCAACAACGTGATCTGTATTCTAAGGAATTTCCAGCTTGGGTGCTTTCTATTTTCATTTTGTTCCAGTCTCATCTTTAAGGCAAAACACCAGACTTGGGCCAGAATCTCCCTAGATGAACATTTACCACAGTTCTACAGGCATAATGGCCTAAAATGAGAAACAGACAAAGAAATTAAAAGGAGTTAGGGGTAAGATGGCTCTGCTTTAGAAAGCCTGCTTACAAAAGGCCTTACAGCAAGGTTATAACGTCCAGGGGGCTTTGGCCTCGGCCAGTTGCCACCTCCTGTCTTAGAACAAAATGATGGTGGGTCTTGAACTCCCTCCCCCAATCTGTTCGCCCTGCTTCCCCAGACCCTGGCCTGTCCCCTCTAGGTTGTGCCAAATCTCCAGCGCCTCCCCAAACAGACTGCCAGGTCATTTAATAAATTAGACTATTTCCCTCACTCACAATTATCCAATCACACCGCAAACTACATCTGGGCAAGAAAGTGTCTCTCCTGGTGTTGAAATAGGCCTTTCTAGGCCATCTTCCTGATTGAATATGTAGATTGCAGTTCATTAGTGGAGTTCTTCATATGTATGCAAATCAGGCTGTTAACAACTCCAGCTTAATTGTTAGTTGTACTGCAGCTGATTGCTTTTCTTGCTTCCATTCCACACACACACGCACACGCCCTTTTGTAGGCAAGCTCAGTGCCTAAACTTGGGCCACTTTTTACATGCATTTGCTTCCTGGTGAGGGAGGTTTTGTACAAGTTGTGACTTATTAAACAGTAAAGGAAATGTCTAGTGCTATTTTTTTAATCCTTTTCCCACCAGAAATGACTGTTCGTGTCCAAAATAGTCTTGTTTCTCCTCTTCCCCCCATTCAGAGAACAAAAGCTCGCAGTGAAGGTTGATATTATTAGTGAGATTTTAAAAAGGTGGCGGGACTAGGAACAATGTGCTCCAGCTGATGCAGAATTGCTTGAAATCATTTAATAGTAGATCAGTGTGGTCCCTAAATTAGGTTCTCTTGTCCCATTTCCACCACCGCTAATGAGTAATTACTGAGTGTAATTCCTTGTCATTGTCTGTCAGTTAAAATAGAAAGCGTTAGCTTAATGCCTGCAGAATACTTTCCGTCATTCTGATGAGAAGCACCTGATTCTGCAAATTATATTAATGTTCACTTAAGCATTTCTTTGAATATTTGGTGATAAAGCGAAAAATAAAAAAAAGAAAAGAAATTACAGTTCGCCCTGTCAGTTACATCTGGAGAATGGAGGAGCGTTTCAGGGTCAGCGCTGGCATTTGATTCTTTCTCTGCTTGATTCAGTGCAGCGGGGAGGGGTCCACCCTGTGACCTTTAGGACGCCATGGCTAGCAAGGCTACCTGTAGTTAGTGGCTTGAGGAAACAGGCTACAGTTCGTCATGAAGAGCAGATGTGATCACTGCGTACAATTAATTCGTGGACTGGTGTGTGTCAGAATGAAGCAGGAAAACTCCAGGTGTGGCTTGCACCTTGTGTCATTTACAAGGAAAGCTGTCTCTCACTTGTCACTGTGTGCATCCTAACCATGGTCTCTTTCATTTGTAGACCTCCAACCCCATCGACGTCGCTGCTCGACCCGGGACGGTCCCCCATACTCTGCTGCAGAAGGACCCGAGGGTACGTGCAAAGCCAAAGTGGGGCTTGGTCTCTGGACACACAACGGGACTGGTTAGCAGAATCAGGCATGGTCTCTCAGGTCCTTCCCGCTGACCTCGGTCACAGACTGGCAGGATGGTGCCCCTGAGCTGATGGAAGAGGGGTGCTGGGGTAGCTGATTTACCCAAAGTCTCACCACCCACCCCCTTGCATCCACAACGCCACTAGAAACAGCTTTTGCAGTAGGAACAGAACTGGCTGAATTCGGACCCAGAGACAGACACTGAACTTGGTGGTTTCTCCTCTCCGTGTCCATCTCAAGTTTCTTTCACACAGATGAACTAGCTAGAAAATGTTTGAATGGAGACACAGTTAGTGTTTTCCTTGCTGGCGTTCAGGGGATCTTGGATTCCTGGCAGTTATTTTTTTCCCATCTTCCCTAATTACAGTGCCAGTCTGTGCAGCAAAGCAGACCATCTCAACAATTCTCCACATCCAGTTGAGTGGCATCGATTGCTTTCTTCAGTAGTACAGTCATTCCCCCTTTCCTTGTCCAAATCATGCTTAATGCCCCCTGAACAGAAATTCTAACTTTTCCCCTGCTGGCCACGCTTCCAAACACCAAACCGAAGCCATCAAGCTGATTCTGAGTGATGGTGGCCTTTTCTCCGGTTTCCAGATGGAAACTCTTCATGGGAGGCGACGGCTCCTCTTTCTCCTGGTGATATTTCTGTTAGCAGCCCCAACTCAGCCCGCTGTCCTACCTCCTACCTGACACTCCTGTTGGGATAAACGGCCGTCACGTTGGCTCCCACTCCTAGCAACCCAGTATTCACGACAGAATGAAACCCTGCCCGACCCCCACATTATCTGTGCTGAAGCCCACTGGCAACCACTCGTCATCTGTGATTTCTTTCTGTTTGCTAATTTCATGTCCATGAGCTCAGATAGTGGTCTTCTACTTTCATTATAGGTATTGTTTGATGCGCTCAAACTAAATCAGTCATCCAATATGCTTTAGTTATAATTTATTCATAATCAATCTAGACTTCTACTCACATCTATGAACTTGGAAGTTACATGGTAGATATAATCTTGCTTCCTTCATTTCTTATAGTAAAAGTGAAAGAAAGAAATGACAGCCACTTATAATGTTGCCTTTTTTCCTGGCTAAGGGCAGTCATAAATTGTTGACCAGAATTAGGTAGAAGTTTAAAATGACACAACTCTGTATTTTTTACAATGTTCAGTGCATTTCTTTAAACTGTCTAATCTCTGTTATTAATATAAACGGAAAACCCCAAAATCACTGCTGTTAAGTCGACTCCCTCGTATGTAATTGATGCTCTTACTACGTTTCTCAGGCCATAGATCATTTCAAGAGGAGACTGTCTACCTTTCTCCCATGAAATGCGTGGTTGATTTGAACCACTGACCTTTCGGCAAGCAGCACAGCACATACCACCACCAGAGCCCCTTGTTAGTAATACAGAGGCAGCAGCTTAAAGGAATTAGGAAGGATGGCTCAGTTCTTCTCTGTATTGTGTTTGAAAGGTCAGCTGTCCCCTGAAGTCCATTAACATCTAAAGAAGTCTTGATAGGAAGTCCCCAGTCTAAAGCTGTTCTCCCTTAGACCCATCTGACATGCTTTCAAAAGTCTGTGTGCACCAGTAACACTGCTGATGTGGAAAGGAAGTGAATCCCGAGCAGGAGGGCAGGCTGCTGGTGATTGGACTCACTGGGGGCTTGTCAACGTAGACGTATCCAGGCTTGTGAAATGGAGGAGGGGACGAGGAGAGCTTGGCACCTCTGATAGTGTGAAAATGGGTTAATTATTCTCTAAAAGGGCTTCATTTAAAAGTAAAATTCTAACATTTTAATTTCCCCTCCTAATGAAGCACTACAAATTTGTTAATTAGAGCAATTGTTTGAGTGACAGGCGTGTAACCAAGTTGTCATTTTCTTTTCACAGTTGACAGATCCTTTCAGACCTATGTTAAGGGTAAGAACTGCTTCTTCTCAAACTGTTTTGCAACCTTTATCTGACTCCCTGTGGTTTAAAGATTCAAATCCATGGGCAATAAGTAAGCCCTGGAAATGGAGGCTGTGAATGGTGGGAGGGAGTTGGGTCTTTGAATAGGTGAGAAAGTTCATGCCTTACTTCCAGTGCTGGATGTGGCCAGCCCTCTGGGCTGGGCCTGAGGAGTGTGGGGAGAAGGGTGAAAAACAAAACTCAGCTGAGTCAAAGTATCAGGGGAAGACCCTTAAGCTAAAGACTGAATTTAGAATCTCTTTTACTAATCCTACCCTTGCACCTAGAAAATACCAGTCTGTTCCTGTTTATTGTAGCTGATTGTCACCTTGGGCATTTAGTTGCAGGGACCGGCCACAGCGAAGTATGGCCCTTGGCAAGATGTTTTGGAGATCTGTAGAGTGTGTCGTGGGTGCCTTCAGGCTGCGTAGGTGACTGCTGACCGAGATAGAGTGTGCATGGCACTCGGGGTGATGGACGAGTGAATAGATTTCTTGCTTGACTTGACCCGTTTCTGGGGCACATAATCAATGAGTTGCATTCCTCCAAAAGGAAGGGGATTGTGTTGTCCCTTAGGTGAGACAGCCTGTTACTTCTGTGGCTTTACACTGCCCACAACTACCTTACAAGGAGAGAGAACTGGCTCCAGCCCTCGAGCAAAGTTGGCCTATCAGAAAGTTTTTTAACATCTTTTTGCAGAGGTAGTGAAGCCACTGAGGTCCTTGGGCAGGAATACAAATGCAGATACAGCCCCTGGCCTTTACAAGGTCAGAATGGATACTCTCACAGTAACCCTCCGTGGTCACGAGATCATTGGAGGGAGATGGATGATACACTCCCGAGAGGAGGGGCTGGTTTCCTGCAGAAACCCCAAGAGTAGGAAGGAACATGGTCTTTTTAGTCATACTGAACGCTGAACAAGGCACGCCAGTGTGAGTGGGGAGCTCGCTGTTAGGGAGACCTGTGGGAATTGGGCTTGAGGGAAATGGGGTTGAATCTCTTTGTAACACTTTTGGAGAGTTTAAATCTCATTCAGACAGAGTGTGTGTGTTAGAAGGTTGGGCCAAGTCTGTGTACACCCACACACAGTGTCAAGGCAGGTTGTGCCAAGTTCTGCACCCTCTTGTTTGAATCCATTCTCAGTCCTTCTCTAATTAGCTCTCTGGAACAGCTGATTTGCATTCTAGCACAGCGGCCTTTGTTGGGTCAGCCCTCCTGCCCTACCAGGTCTGCCAGCTGGCCCCAGAAAAGAGGGGAGGAGAGACAAAGAGGGGGCCGGGCTGTTACCATCTTGGCTTTGGTATCAGTGAGGGCCTCTTCAGGTCTGCCGCTCTGAGCAGACACTGGCATTGCGGACCCACGTGGCCGGGAAGGGGCCTGTGGGTCCCCGTGTGCAGCCAAGGGAACACAGGAGGCATTGGAGTGGACAAGAGCCTCTTGTTCCACAAAAGAGCCTCACAGCCAAAATCTGCTCCAGGCTCCCGGGGAATTAAAGGTGGTTTTCTCTGTGATGCCTCCCCTCTGACCTCTGTGTCCCTCTTGTTCCAGAAACCAGGGAAATGGTGTGCCATGCATGTTCACATCGCCTGGCAAATCTACCACCACCAGCAGAAGGTCAAGGTCAGTGTGACTTTGGAATGGCGGGCCAGGATGGGGAGGGTGTCAGCATATATGCTCACAGGCAGGAAGGACCTCAAATTACTTGGAAAAGCTCACTGGAAATTATTTACAAACTGGGGAGGCCAGAGGCAAAATTATCAAAGGGAAGTATACCTATTAGCACCTGATGATTTGGGCCCACCTCTCACCCTCATTTTTGATCTCTTATCGATCTGAACTCTTTAAATAGGATTAAATTATGAAAGTTGTAGGCTTCTTAACCATAACCCAGCCACTGCCGTCAGGTTGGTTCTTAGAGAGCCACCCCTGGAGTTATTAAGACTGTCAATCTTTAAGGGAGGAAACGGTCTCATGGTTCTCCCTGGGAGCCACTGATGGGTTTGGAGCACACCTTCTGATTACTAGACACGTGCCCTACCTTAGCACAACCATACCTCCCTCATCTAACTGTGGTGGCCAAGAATGAAAATAGGAAAGTCTGCAGATAAGGAAAACAACTTTGCAATCACACGGATGATAAAACACACTGGTGTTGTCTTTGGCTCATGGAGATTGTCCATCAGGTTTCTCAAGCCGACTCCTGCGTCTTCCTGCCACAGCTCAGCTGGTGAATTGGAACCAGCTTTCTTACAGTTAGCATCCCCATCACATAATGCGCTGTTGCCACTAGGGCTAATTTTCAAGAACGCCTGTATTGAGAATTTTGTTTTTATTTATGAGAGCCGGTGCCTTCTTTTACCCTCACAGCTCTGAGAGGATGGACTGATTGATGCTCTACACAGAGCTTGCTCCTGAGCTTTCATTGGCAACGCAAACCATTAAACTGCTCTTCTAGAGAGTTTGCTGATGTGCAGTGAATTTTCTTTCCACTACTCAGGGCGTTGGTTAAATATTTGGCTGCCAACTAAAGGGTTGGTGATTCGAACCCACCAGCTGCTGCATGGGAGAAAGAGGTGATGGTTTGCTTCTTAACAATCACAGCCTTATGCCCACCCATGTTTCTTGCTGCTTTGTTCACAATAGCAAAGAGCTGGAAATAACCCAAGTGCCCATCAACAAACGAATGGATAGAGAAGCTGTGGTATAGCCACACAATGGAATATTATGCAGCACTGAAAAACAAAGAACTCATGAAATATTATACAAAATGGGTGACCATGGAGGACATTATGCTGAGTGAAATATCTCAGTCACAAAAGACTAATACTGCATAATATTACTGACATGGTTTTGGGGGGGAAACTAAGAGGGGATAATGTACATTGAAACAGAACTGTATAAAAGGAATACATGATTAGGTATTACTGGCATGACAAGAGTCCAGAATAAGATGCATAGTAAAGTGGACTGGGGTGGGGGAAACAGACAAAGAAAGAAATTTTTTTTTAATGAAAGTTTATAGACACTTTGGATTTCCATTCATTCATTGTTGCACTCTTCTGCCTTCCCACCCCTGCCCAATTCACTTTTCTCTTTTAAAAGTAAAATTCTTTCATTGTTATACAGTCCCTCCCCCCACGTCCACTCCACTATGCAGCCTTCATTTTGGACTCCTGTCATGACAGTAATACCTAACCAAAGGTGCAATAATGAATGAATGGAAGTCCAAGTTCTCTATAAACTTTCATTAAAATCGCAATAAATTAAAAAAGACTAAGAAATTGTTCTAGATTAAAAGATACTAGTTCCGTTGCTATAATCCACATTTCAACGTCAAGAAAATAAAAATCCTGACCCCTAAGGACCAGGTGTCCTGGGACTTACAAGCTCTGAGTCAGCATCAGCTCAGTGCCAAGGGTAAGATGCAGTTGGGGCACATCCAGCTCGTTTTCCGTAACTGTATCACAGATGCCGTTTTTCTTTCTCATACTTGCATTTTCCTGATACAGGTGAGTGCATTTGATGCTTGACGAGGGTCTTTATTTCCTATATTAGTATTTTTGGATGACTGTATACAGCAGAACAACCTCTACACATAATCCCCAGTGGCTCAGTCCCATTCTTCACATCCTGGCTACAGGTGCTTCGTTTTTGTTCTCATCTTTCTGTTCCCACCAGTCTCACTTCACACTCTGCCATCTAGCCTTCTTGTCTTTGGTGAATTCTTGGCCATTTGGTCTTGTATAGATGACTTCTTTTAAAAAGCTCGCGGTGCCCAAGGATGATTGTCTTAGCTTTCCAAGCTCTCCTACCTTTTATTTTAAAAGGTGAGCTCAGGTGATAGCTTTGGTTTATCAGACACTAATCCCGTGGGTCCCTTCAGGCTCAGAGCTCTTTACAAATTCAAGTTCTGTTCCACATTGCTCTCCCCTTTCTGCCAGGATCCATTTATCATGAGCCTGGTTAGAATGTGTGGTATTGGTAGCTGAACACCATCTAGTTCTTTTGGTTTCAAGGTGGAGGCGACAGTGATTCATGGAGACAGTCAGCCCTGTGGTCCGGGTCCTTTTACAGTCTGGAAAAATGGGAGAAAACCACCTATCAAGTAATCCCAACAGACCCCATGAATCCTACTTCTTCAGGAACAACATTTAGTCTTAGGAACATTCGGGAACTTGATCAGACCCGAAGAATAATAGAAGAGAGGAGGAAGAAGCAGGTGACATGATTAAAACCCTCTGTCACTAAATGAGGTCGTGAGGCTCTATTGCAATCGTTGTCAAATACCTGGCTGCTCTTGTAAGCTCCCATCAGTGAGTTTTGCTCACTTCTCCTTCATTGGCAGGCAAGGTTTAATTAGAAACCTTAGTTTGGCTTCATTAGGAAATGGGTGCGCTCTGAAGAGCTAACTAGATTTTGATGCTTAGTTCAATTTGCTTTCTGTTCTGGCTGACGGGCAAAACAGTAGGCAAAACACACCTTCGCTTAAAAGTGATGAAGGATGTTGCCTGTGCACACTTTAGCAGTTCCGTTCCACAAAAGGGTCCCCAGGGACAAAAACTTTCATTATCCCGATTCAATTAGGCCCCTTGAACGTGAGATAGCTGTGCTCATCTTCCCTTCTCAGCCAACTACTCGTAATCCCCAAGCTCCGTTTGGCTCCGTGGACCTAAGTAGTGGTTAATGGAACTGTGCTGTGTACCATGCAGTATTAGCACTAAATAATTTGGCAGCCAAATTAGAGGCCCTCAAAAGATGTTTCTAGGTTTATGGTGAATTAGCGGCTTTGTGTTGGGGTCTGGCTGAAGGGGTCCCTGGAGTTGTGAGTTGAGCTTCTGCTGTTCTCTTACCTGGAACATTTGTGCCTTCTGTCTGCTGAGTCCACGCCGACTCAGGAAGCCCCTTGTGTGCCGGAGCAGAACTGGATTCTGTAGGGTTTTCAGTGGCTGATTTTGGGGAAGCACGTCACCAAGTCTTGCTGGATGGATTTGAAACTCCACCTTTTCCGTTAGCAACTAAGCACTGAGTTACCTATACTCCCAGGGACCCTGAGCTTTGAGAAACTTGGGTGAGTCTGACAGGGGCTCCAGTCTTCAGTAATAAGGAATGACAAACCTGTTCTATTAAATGGCACCTTGTTGACTTATTCCTTCTGGGATGGGGCATGAGAGGAGTGGAACAGACTGAACACATCCGTATTGCAAGAGTCCAGAGCTGATTAAAGACCGTAAATGAGTAAGAGAACATGGAGCTTAGCATTTTCAGGGTGCGTCCAGCCTAAGGGCTGTGCCTGTATGAGGCAACTGCCAGCAGTTCAAAGAGAAGACCTTTGCAAATACAAAGGGTGGGGCAACTTTAAAAGCATGCTGGTAGGGGAGCTCTGGTGGCCTAGTGGTAAGGAGCTGCAACTACAATCCCAGAGGCACACGGTTCGAAGCCACCAGATGCTCTGCCGGGGAAGGAGGGACAATCTCCTCCTGTACCAGTCAGATCTGACTTGATGGTACACTCACACAAAAATAATAATTTAAAAAAAAAACAAACATGCTGGTGAGAGAACTGGTAGCACAGAGAACACAATGGGAAAGGACAGCAAAGGACATGTAAGCAGTTTCCAGGCTTAGAGAAAGAGGGCGGGAGCGTTTATCTGTAATCAGAATGGTTGACAGTTTAAGGCACCCAGGAGCTCCACAGGAAAAAGGCACGGCATTCTTCTCCCATAAATATTTTTCCTTATAGCCAAGAAAAGTCTCAGTGTAATTTTGAGCTGTTGAAGAAGGTGAGCTGAAAAATTAGTTTGAGGGTAGATGAATAGGAAAGACACAACCACTCATACAAAACACGTCACTATGAGAGAGGTTCTTGGTGACATTCTGGTCTGCAGTCCCCTCTCCCCCTGGAAGTTGCTGGAGAAAAGGCCTGGAGATCTGCTCCCATAAAGATTACCACCTCAGCCCAGTGCTGTGGCCCTTAGTCACCTTTGCAACTGGAATGAAACCCACCCTCCCGGCCAGGCAGTCACCAGGCCTAGAGGGTAAACAGTAACGCTGTGACACTTAGAATAACCAGCCATCTACGGTCAAAAGAAGAGCATTTTCCCAGAGGACAGGAAGGGTTAAATAGAAGGGTGATGGGAGGAAGACCATGCATACATTGTATGTATTAAAGTTATAAAACAAACTCTGTGAAGAGTTGAATGGAAACCAGTTTGCTCTGTGGAGTTTAAATGAAATTGCAGGGGGATAAAATGATCACGGTCTAGAATCCCTGTGGAGCAGGTCTGCTTTCACATGGGTCACAATGAATAGGAACTGGTGGCACCTGGAAACAACAAGGAGGAAAGGCTGTCATTCAATTAATGTTTCTACTTCATTTAAAAATAAGTAACAATAATCATTTGCAAATTAGCTTATAGGCATGCAAATATTTCTTCATAACTTTTAGTTACTAATGTAGTGCGATCTATTAAAGTAATGCAAAGAGTCATTAAACAATTAATTTACACAATAGACTGTTATGTGGAATTGCTAATAAAATGAGCTTTGGAACACTCGCTTTGAAATGTGCTAACATGGGCTAGGCAGCCAGTAACTAAACTGTCTCAGTGTTGGGGATAGTTTGAGTCCTCAAATGGGAATTTTGGTGCTTGGACTTTCTAATGAAAGAATCTCTTATATGTTGACCTGCTTTTCTGTCGCCTGGAGGTCAAGCCCCCTTAAACAGGTTATCCTTATAGCATGTTTAAACTTGACTGTATGGTCAGAGTCTCCTTCCCTGCTGCTCTTGAGTTTCACTTTCATTGTTATCCTCACTGTTCCAGAAACAGATGCAGTCAGACCCACACAAGCTGGACTTCGGACTGAAGCCCGAGTTCCTGAGCCGCCCCCCAGGTCCCAGCCTCTTTGGAGCCATCCACCACCCCCACGACCTGGCACGGCCTTCGACTTTGTTTTCTGCTGCTGGTGAGTGGGGAGAGGGGGCTGGGAGATCTCTCGATCCCGTCAGCTCAGCGAGTGATGTTTGTGATCATCGCTTCCGTCCAGTCACTCCCGGACAGAAGGCCCTGTAGCATTAGCAGTGCATCTGCTCACTGGTCGCGTGGATGTGAGTCGGTGTCACTCGAAAGCATACCAGAGTCTGCTGAAGGTCAGGGCTTTGGCAGAGGCTGCTTGGAAGAAACAGTGGTTGCAATTGTGCAGAGCTCTGCGATCCCCCTTACTGTGGGCCTGTCCAAGCACTCTTTCCTTGTGCACCAGGACATACTGTACCTGGACAGTGTGTGGATGAAGAAGGACTGTTCGATGCAGCGAGAGTAGATCCGCTGTCGAAGCTACGGCCGCTGCCCAGCTGGATGTGCTGGTGGAGGAAGCGGAGGGCCGGGATGAGCGGTTCTTGGCCCCTGAGCATGCAGCTCTTGTCTCTGGGGTTTACCATGTGAAAAGGAAGGAAGAAGATTGAGACTCCGCTCTGCTTCAGGGCAACACCTCTCGGTGCAAACAAACAAACAAAAACAACAAACCTCACTGCCATCAATAGCCTCCATCATCGTCCAGGGCTGTGTTGTTACGGGAGGAGACTGCCCATCTTTCTCTGGTGGAGTGGCCAATGGATTTGAACTTCTGACCTTATTTTGGTGGCAGCACACAACCACCAAGGCTCCAGCACAAACAGGGTTCTGGTTGTATGGCACTCTGGTGGTGCAGTGGTTAAGTTCTCAGTGGCTAACCAAAGGCTGATGGTTTGAACCCACCCGGCAGCTCTGTGAGAAAGACCTGCCAGGAAGAGTGTTGGGTTTAGGTGCCATCCAGTCACCTGTGACTCATGGCAGCCCCACGTGTGAGCAGCATAGCTCAGTCCCACGTCCTCACAGACGCTGCTGCGGTCAGGTCCACGGCTGCAGTCCCCGCGTCGTCCTCACAGATGCTGCTGCGGTCAGGTCCACGGTCAGGCCCACAGCTGCAGTCCCTTTGTCGGTCCATCTTCCTGAAGACCTTCCTCTTCGCTGACCCTCTCCTTTGCCAAGCATGACCACCTCCTCCGGGGCCTGGTCCCTCCTGACAACGTCCAAAGTTTATGAGACAGTCTCTCCATTCTAGCTTGTCAGGAAGTGCTTTACCACTTCAAAGACAAACTTGTTCATCCTTCTGCAATCCCTGGTATTTTCAACACTTTTTACCAGTACCACCATTCAGAGGCATCAGTTCTTACCTATTCACTGCTAAACTTTCACAGGCATAGAAACAACTTAAGACACCACAGCCCAGGAAACTCCGGACGACTTGTTCTCTGTCATGGGGTCTAGGAGTCAAGAACACACCACGAGGAGCATTGGGTAGAAGAGAAGCAGCCTCTTGGGCTCAAGTTCCCTTACTCCTCAGTCTCTTCCAAAGCTACTTTTGGAGCCCAGTCCCTGACCCAGAGCCCCGCACAGCAAATACTTGTGATCGGTGGCATTCAGCTCACTCTGGTCTCAATAGCAGATTTTCTAACTTCATGCCCGGTGTGTTCAGCACAGTTGATTCTCTGGATGTAACTACTGATGGGACTCCTTTCTCCTCCTGGAGCACAAGTCTCACCTCCACCTTACCTGTCCCCTTCTGAATTTTCCTGCGAGATTCATTTTTGGTGGCCAGGCTTTTCCCAGCAGAAGGAGAGAAACAGCTGCATTGCAAGAAGTAATCGTGATAACGGGCCTTGTTGCCAAAGCAAACGATTCACCCTCGAGGGTGGCTGGAATTTGCCATGGTCTCAGGTTTCTCTGTCAGTTCTATCTGGGGACATATTGGAAAGCTCTGTTGCCATGGCACCTCAGCGCTGAGACAGGCCTGCATTAAGAGCAATTTGGGGAGAGAAATAGAGAGATTTCCTCCCTGGCTTCCATTTTCGCCCAGCAGATGAATTGCCTTCTTTTGCTTCGATAGTTTTGGAACTGCAAGGCACCCCTGGGGGCCCTGGGCTGGGAGAAGCTCTGGTCTTCACTGAGGCATTAATTAGCTTGCACTGCTCAGACGGCATGTGGCCAGAATTGTATTTAGCTGGCAGCACAGTTAAAGCCTAGGGAGGGTGATGGGCTCAATTTGCTGGGTGGTGGGGGGCTGTCATTGCTGCGCGCCCTGTGGGAGGATAGCTGCCATCTAGGAGATTACAGAAGCTCTTAGGTCCGAGAGGCCATGACTCTGGAGCCGTGGTGATGTCCATGGGGCCCTGTCCAAGGATACTACTGCCAGTACACACCCAGGGTCCTTCCCATTGGAAGACAAGTGACTCCAAGCAGAAATGGCATTTCCATTTTCAGTGGGACAGCCCTCTTCCACTTAATCTGTTTTCCCGAGGGATTTATATTTGTTTCTTCAGAAACTCAGATGAAAGTAGCCCGAGACCGTTACTAGTCTGCTCTTTTATCCAGGCCTTGGTTACACTTCCCCATTGCAGGGTAATCACTCTTAATGAGAACACCCTGTCTGGACACTCATTTCCCCAAACCTTCTTGGTTCCAGAGACTTCTCCTGGCCCAGCTCACCTCAGTATTTCTAGTCCTGTGTGTCTTCTCGCTGGCAGTGGCCGGCCCAGTTTAGGAAGGGAGAAGAAAGGAAGTCTGCAGCCTGGATGGAGTTCAGCCCAGTTCTGATTTGACTTTAATCTCTCAGTTGGGCCCCAAGCACCTAGAATCCAGCTATGAGTGGATGAAATCTGATTTTGTTCTGTTGAACTTGCTAGGTGCTGCACACCCAACCGGGACCCCGTTTGGGCCACCTCCTCATCACAGCAACTTCCTTAACCCCGCTGCCCACCTCGGTGAGTTGCCACACGTGGACGGAGTACCTCCCTCACTCCCAGTGCTGCTGCTGTTACTGTGCACACATGCTGTTCACTGCAGGTCGGTCTGTCTGTCCTCCCTCAGGCAGCTTCCGTCTGGAGTAGCCCAGAGCCATTTCTCAATACCCGGGAATCCAGGTTTAGAAAGCCTGCTGCTGGGCACCAGAGGTCACCTGTTGGTGGTGGAAAGACAAGATTCTTACCACTACTCCTTTGCATTTCAGTGCTCTGTAAATGACGCTCTTCCTAGCCAAGGTGCCTCGTTTCTCCTTCCTCTGTTTATTGGACACATACAGATTATAATAAGCAGCAGTGTGCACTGTGACTCCTAGGAGACAGGATGTGTGTGTCTTCAGAATGCCGTCCCTCGGACATCTCAGATAGGTCCCTAGAAGCTCCATGAATCACTGGGGAAGGGCCAGTGGACGGCTTAAGAAGTAGTGACCCTTCTGGGTAGAAGAGAAACAGTACAAAATGCCGAGTGCAGGGAAAAGCTTTTTTCAAACTCTAGTGCTAGAGAGGTGGGAGGGCCACCCCTGTCCAGCTCAGGAGACACGTGACCCTCACCTGGCACAGGCTGTAACTGGGTCCCTCCCCTGTCTGCTCCGCAGAGCCTTTTAACCGGCCCTCAACGTTCACGGGCCTGGCAGCCGTTGGTGGCAATGCCTTCGGGGGACTTGGAAATCCTTCAGTTAGTAAGTACCTCTACCTTCTTAACCTCTGCCTGGGACCATTGATCTCCTCTGATCTATTCTGTGCCTGGCTCAAGACCTTACTAGAGAAAAGAGAATGATCTGCTTGGGAAACACATTTAGGCCATCCCATTGCAAAAGCAGACCTGGGTGGTGAAGTTCGGAATCATTTGCAACAAAACCCTCACGGGGGGCCAACCCGCTGTCCAGGTGTGAAACTGAGGGCCCGGGATGGCTTATCCACCATCATTCTTGACCGTCAAAGACTTTGGCAACATCCCCATTAGAAATGAGTTTTCAATTCCATCTTTGCTTGGGCATTAGTAGGAAGCTCTGGTGCCGCTGTGCTTGAGGTGTTCACTGCTAACTGAAAGGTCAGTGGCTTGGACCAGCCAGCCACTGCTCAAGAGATGATGTGTCTGTCTGCTTCCATACAGAGCGACAGCCCCAGAAACGCTGTGCTTGTCCTGCTCTGTCCTGCAGGGTCGCAAGGAGTCGGAATCAGATCAGAGGAACTGACTTTTTTTTCCCTTAGCACTAGTAGAATTAAAAAGGCTCAAAGAGGATTATCTAGGGGGGAACCCCAGGCTCAGAGTAGCCAGGAATTGATAACTTTTCATCATTTATTGCATACTTCATCATCTGGAAGCATGATGTCGTGTCCTCCCGTTTAGAGTAAGCTCCATTAGGAAAAGAGTTGTCACGTTTCTCATTTTTGTCTCTGAACAGTCAAACTTGTTTTCTTTCATGCTTATTGTAGTCCAGTCAGAGCCGACTCCTAGCTGACCCTCCCTCAGGTTTCCCAGGCTGTAGATTTCCCAGGCGCTCGCCCGTCTGTCTCCTGAGGAGCCACGACGAGACCCGCACAGCCAGAAAGGCGTTGCCGTGGGGTGAGCCGCTCGGCTCCCTGCAGGCACCGTGGCCGGAGCGAGCTCTTGCTAGCAGTTAACGCGCCCTGTGTGCCGTGCACTGGACACAGAGCCCCAGCCACCACAGTGGGTCTTTAAAAAAACAGCTGGGTGCCGAGTGTGTACAACCTCTTAGACCAGTGGGCCTGCCGGGTCTCTGACAAGATTTGTTTTAGGTCACTCAAGAGCTGGGAAGGTAGCATCAGTCACTGTGAGGCCCGCCATGACTTCCTCATCGTCAGCACCCCCTGCATGCTCCTCCCATCCATCTGGCCAGGGTCTCGGTACCGTTCGCTCCCCTTCCTGTGTGATTCCCTCCCTTCCCCTTCAGATTGGGGTTGGGGAAAGAAAAGAAAATAAAAAAGCTGTGAGCTACCTCTTCAGGGTAGGACAAGAGTTACTCTAATGAATGTGTTAATCTCCTTTCCTTTTCCAGCTCCCAATAATATGTATTCATTTTAACTCTGAATGCTGTTAAAAGTTTTTTGGTAAGTACCTTCATGCGGGCAGGTTATCGAATTTTTCTCTGAAACCTTTTTTGTTCTCCACTTCACCATTTCAGCACCCAACTCAATGTTCGGCCACAAGGATGGCCCCAGTGTGCAGAACCTTAGCAGCCCTCACGAGCCCTGGAACCGGCTGCACCGAACGCCTCCGTCGTTCCCGACCCCTCCGCCCTGGCTGAAACCAGGCGAGCTGGAGCGCAGCGCGTCCGCTGCAGCTCATGACAGAGATAGAGATGTAGATAAACGAGACTCCTCCGTTAGTAAAGATGACAAAGAAAGGTACGGAAAGACCCGCTCTCGAGTCCCACTGGGGAGCCCGCTCCGCCCCGCCCAGCCTCGTGCCTACTGTCCGCTGACCCTTAGCCACAGCACCTCCACGCAGCAGCCTGCAGCCCTGAGCAAGCACCCCACACCGCGCAGGGCATCCCTGACCGTAGGTTGAGCACTGTGAGCGCAGACCAGTGGAACAGTCCAGCAGCGAGACGCCTGCCGTCCCCACACCGTGTCTGAGAGCTAGCCAGCCGGAGCCCCGGCCCCTCACGGCATGAATCAACTCCATGCTTGCTTCCCAGTCTGTGCAGCCCATTACCTCATCCACAGGTTTTGCTCTCGCCCTCCTTTTTGTTTTCCGCCCAGCAAGTCATATCTGCATCGCCTCATCCTATCTCCCCTTCAGTCGTGTTCACACACCCACCAGCTGAATGAAATGGGGAAGGCCGACAAGCAGGGGTGTTTGCCAGTGGAAGTATCCACTAACCTTTTCTTAATCTCCATGCTTGATAGTCTGTGCCTGAAAAAAGAAGTAGCCTTAAAGAGGAAATGGTCTTAGGCTATTTCATCTTGACAAAATAGGGCGTCAGGTTTTCTCTTCTATTTAAACAAATTGCCAAAACAACCCAGCCTCATTCACGCGTGTCACAGGAGAGCTGTGCTCTGAAGGATGTGTCTGGGGCTGAATTTTCAGAAGCGGCTAGCCCTTTCTTCTCCACTGTCTTGGGAGGCACTCGAACCTCTGATCCAAGCTCATTAACCATTTGCACCAGGCCAGGAGTCCCAAGTCTTCACAAGAGAGGCTTCTCAGAAAATGCCTTATGACAGTTGCATTTTTTTTGTTGTTTAAGACAAATTTAAAGAGGCTCCCTCTGTATCATTTTGTATTTCTGTGTGTGGGTTCCCAGTCACCAAAAGGATTTCATCTCTTGGGCCTGTGTGTGTGGCAGGCTGTCTGTCACTGGCCATAGGTTAATGGATTCTGTTCTTGGACAATGTACACTTTGTCCTGAAGGCTGTATGACGCGCTTCCCTCAGCCATCCGGAAGACCATTCTAATCAGCTGGCTCGACCCCTCTAGACCTGCAGAGAGCCACAGGTGACTGCCAGGCGTCACATCTTAGCTGTAGAAGTGGTTTCCCGTCCGTCAGGAAAAGTGAGGGAATGCTAACAGATTTCACTCTTCTCTTTCCTTACCTCTTCGACTACTCATGGCTCAGCCCTTGCACGCTGCCTAGAAACAAGATTGTTCTGAAAACCTCATCTTCCTGCTGCCACTGTCCGAGTCCTCTGATCCTGGCCATCACTGACATTCTTGTCAGCATCACACAGTTGGTCAAGGAACTTTCCCAGAGTCTGGGCTCCCTCTTCAGCCAGACTCCCCGAGTCTCATCGTCTGTCCTTCTGCCCCACCCTCAGACAGGGGTCTCGTTCCTCAGTCCCTCACAGATGCCCTATAATGCAGTCCTGCCTCATCGTCCATCCTTCTGTCCCACCCCAAAGTGGGTCCCCCTGTGTCTCATTCCTCAGTCTCTCATATATACCTGTAACGCAGTCCACACGAGTTTTTATGTGTTGTGGGTCTCCCCCTTCTGACTTCTTCCATCATCAGACTCTGTCTTTCCTCTCTCTCTCTCTCAATGCAAAAGCATCTTCTCCATCATGGGTTCCTCCTCCAGGCACCCCGTCTCAGATACATTGTGTCTACCTTCTTTTCTATGAATCCCACCATTGTCACAAGGGCCAGCAGCACGTGGCTCATGTGGTAGCCACACCCTCCTTGTATTATCTGAGTTTGAAGGGACACATTGTGTCCTGTCTCACAGGAAACCATTCTTTCTGAGTCTTGCAGATGGAGCCTTGTCTCGTTAACGTCTTGACCCACTTCCAGAGGGAAAAATCTAGAACCTTCTCTATGATCCTAATTTGAGACCCATGACTCTTAAGACTCTGACAATGATCTCCCGCAGATGCTCCCACTCCCCTCGTTCCTAGGGCCTCACCCAGAGCTGCTCTCATGTAGGCAGGTCAGGCCAGGCAGTCGGTCCCATCACACCATCTCATCGGCACCCCCGCAGTCGACAAGCCGTTTCACCTGCACGCACCTTGCCTCTTTCCTCTCCAGGGACAGCGTTGAGAAGAGACACTCCAGCCATCCGTCGCCAGCACCTCTCCTCCCGGTGAACGCCCTGGGACACAGCCGCAGCTCTGCCGACCAGATCCGGGCTCATCTGAACACAGAGGCTCGCGAGAAAGACAAGCCCAAAGAGAGGGAGCGTGACCACACGGAGCCCCGCAAGGACCTGGCGGCCGACGAGCACAAGGCGAAGGACGGCCACCTGCCGGAGAAGGACGGGCACGGCCACGAGGGGCGCGCCGGGGCCGAGGAGGCCAAGCAGCTGGCCCGCGGGCCGTCCCCCTACACTCGGACCCCGACAGTGGAGGGCGCCCGGCCCAACAGCACCTCGAGCCGCGAGGCCGAGCCGCGCAAGAGCGAGGGGGCCTATGAGAACCCCAAGAAGAGTGCCGAGGTCAAGGTGAAGGAGGAGCGTAAGGAGGACCACGACCTGGCCCCCGAGGCCCCGCAAGCCCATCGGGCCTCTGAGCCACCGCCACCCAGCTCCTCAGCCAGCGTCAACCCGGGGCCCCTGGCCTCCATGCCCATGACCGTGGGGGTGGCCGGCCTGCACCCCATGAACAGCCTCAGCAGCCTGGACAGGACTCGCATGATGACACCTTTCATGGGCGTCAGCCCCATCCCGGGCGGAGAACGCTTCCCCTACCCCTCCTTCCACTGGGACCCCATCCGGGACCCGCTGAGGGACCCCTACCGGGAACTGGACATCCACAGGAGGGACCCCCTGGGCAGAGACTTCCTGCTGCGGAGTGACCCCCTCCACCGCCTGTCAACACCCCGCCTGTACGAGGCCGAGCGCTCATTCCGGGACCGGGAGCCCCACGACTACAATCACCACCACCACCACCACCCCCACCCGCTGGCCGTGGACCCCCGGCGCGAGCACGAGCGTGGTGCCCACCTGGATGAGCGTGAACGCCTTCATGTGCTGCGTGACGACTATGAGCACCCCCGGCTGCACCCTGTGCACCCTGCCTCGCTCGACGGACACCTGCCGCACCCCGGCCTTATCGCCCCCGGCCTGCCCAGCATGCACTACCCCCGGATCAGCCCCACGGCGGGCCACCAGAACGGACTGCTCAACAAGACGCCCCCCACGGCCGCACTCAGCGCGCCGCCCCCACTCATCTCCACACTGGGGGGCCGCCCCGTCTCCCCGCGAAGGACCACCCCTCTGTCCGCAGAGATGAGGGAGCGGCCACCGTCCCACACCCTCAAGGACATCGAGGCTCGATGAGAGGAGCCACGGTCCTCCAGACACCATGCTTGACTTTCCACAGAAGTAAATTGGACACTTCGGGGGACTTCTCACTGCCCTTGGGGCTGGCCAGCCCCCAGCTCTTGTAAAAAATGTACAGACACCAGTGCAGATTTTGAACCAGTTTTGTATCTTCTCTGTTGAAATTTTTCAGATCTTTTAGCCAAGTCATCTGTTCTTACGTCTCTGGTACTTTATATTTTCCCCCCGGTTTGTTTCTAATCGTATAAAACTTTCTGAGTTTTGAACCAAAATGGTAAATACAACACACACACCAATTTGATGATTTTGGGGGAGGGGGGGACACACACACAACCCACCGCAGAGCTGTTTCTGGGAGAGCAAAGCTTGTACATAGTTATGTAAAAAAGATCGCTTCGTGGGCTAACGGTTCATATATGCAAAGGGTAAGAAGAAAGCTTTACTTTGTACAGATGTAAATAGCTAAAGATTAAGTAACATAATACATTAATACTTCTTAAAATGTGCTATTTGCAAACTTAATATCACTGAACACGGTCAGTCCGGACCGGGTTCCCATGTTATTATAGACAGCTAAACCCTTCAACTATGCAATGAATGTCAGGGCTTTCCAATCAAAGCCCGCCCAACTCAAAGCAGCCTTTTCCAATCCATTTACAACAAGCTTAAGGTCATGTTTTCCCTAAATAGCACTTACATGATACGACTCACTTTTCCTTACTTGTTTTGTTTAGGTTTTTGTGGGTGGTTTTGTGTTTGTTTTTTCTTTTTACTTTTTTTTTTTCCTCTCCCAAAAGGAGAAACAGCTGATTTTGCAGATGGGGGACCCTCAGGCTGACACTTTGCACTAAAGTTGCTGCTTGTGGTCGCTGGGGAGGGGACAGGTGCAGCCCTGAAGGGGGTGATGTGAGGCCATAGGCAGGAGGGGTGGGCTTTGTCAGATGCCAAGGTCATGGGTGGTGGCATCCCTCAGACGGACCCCTGTCTGTACGGGTCACTGAATGCCAGGTGCTCAGGCAGGAACCAAGCCTATTTTCCCACATGTCCTAGCTCACATCCATACACACTTCCTAAGGCGAGTCAGTTAACGCCCAAACAGATCCTGAAAGAAAGCGTCCTGTTTTCTCAGATGATGGATATGTTTTCACGGTATTTCCATAACTGATGAGTTTAGGGTACTGAATTCCAGTTGATCATCAAGTGTGGGATTTGCCAGCACAGAAATAGACCTCGTGTAACCCATCGAGAGTTACAGAGGGAAGGCAGGGAGAGAAAAGTGGCCGAGAAAAACCGAGTGTGTGCGTGTGTTTTTAAGTTTGCATCAACCTTATTGTCTCTTCATGATACTTTTATAAAGCATTAAGCCTCTTGTCTACATACTTGGAGAGAATATGACTGTACTAGCAGAGAAATACAATATATCTTGTCTACTGGACTGTAAAATATATGTATGAAATAAAATTAGTTCCATTTGGTCTTCTAGTATATTCAAGTGCTATCTGACGTTGTTACCCTGTTTTTGCAAAAAAGAAAAATAAGAAAAAAAGTTAACTACAGACCCTTGTTTCTAATAAGCAGAGAGATCTATTTTAGTAGTAAATGAAGGTTTAGTTGTGAGTTTCCAATTTTGTGAATTCCAGATGTTGTGCAGTGGTTTTATTTTGTTTCGGGGGTTCTTTTTGGTTTGTTTTGGTTTGGGGGTTTGTTTTGGTTTGGGGTTTTTTTTTTTTTGTTTTTTTTTTTTTTTTTAAGATGACAACTAAAAAATAAAAAATATCTGAGGAATATATACACTGGAAACTGTAGTGGTAGCTTTCAGTATTGTAAAGAGATTGTTCTATACAGACCTTTTTGCTGTTTATCCTGTATGTAATAAAGTCCTTTCTAGACCCCATGTGAAAAGAGAAGTGCAGCGATTGAATCTTCAGCATGTTTTCATCGGCGGAGACTTCTTGTGTAATGTTAACTGTGCCATGTTATTAAAAAATGTGAACTGAGCTTCCAGCTGCTTGTTTGTGTGAGGTAGCCATCATTCGCTCAGGGTAGAAGCCGCCCTGGTGACCACGGAGCCCCAGAACCCGACCTGTCCAAGTCGTCTTATTCTGGTTCTGTTCAGAACAAAGTGCTGTCGCGGGAAGGTGCTTGTAGATTCTGTAGCTGAATGGATGTGGAGACAAGTCAGCAGAGTGCTCTTCGGGCCTTGAGCTGATGCCAAAACTCTGCTTTATCCGCATTGATGAGAAACTTGAAGACCTCTGAAATACCTGTTCCTTTGCATTTCAGTCTGTGCAGACGATGTGTTTCTAATTAAGACCTTGCAGTAATCTCATCTTCTTCCTGTCTGCTTTTTCTGTATCATCTTGGTTGATTCCAGTGGCACATCCCTTGTGAGCCTGCAGACCCATCATCCTCCCACGTCTGGTTTTAGATGTGAACATTGTTGCATTCCTTGTGTTGACCGGATGAAATGGCTGTTGGGATGAGATGATTCAGGTTGGTGTCTGTGTCTCCCTAGGGGAAAACAAGCCGCCTTCTCTCCTCACCAGGTTGGTACGATGGAGTGTCTATCCAATGGGAATTTGTAAGGGAACTGGGCAGGCATCATGAGACTGTGTCTTGGGGGTGATGGGGAGTTTGGAAGATTATCCTGCAGTCTGAATTACTAATATCACTACTAGATGGTGATCAGAGACTCACTTAGCGTTGTTTTTACACTTGATCTTAACCAAAAGGCCAAGAACTGATCAGCACTGTTTTTATATGCTGATACCCGACTCCCAACCTGGAGAAGATAATTTTAAAATCCAGTGTGTTGGAAAACAGGGTAAGTGCCGTTTCTCCCAATCCGGGCGCTCATGCGTCCTCGGAACCTTCCAGTGTCGGTGGTGTCTGATTTGCCGTGTGTGGCAGCATGCCTCCACGGGCACCATCTGCAGTGTCAGAACCCGAGGAGAGTGGGGCTCTCCAATCAGTCACGGTATTTAATCCCTGGGGCTTGATGCGTCTCCACCTCTGCATATTTTCCCTCTAATTACACGCAGCTCCTCAGCAGTGATGGGTCCCAGCCCCAATTTGATTTCCTGCTAACCTATAGATGCTCTAATTATCTCCACAATCTTTGACTGACAATGATCTTGTTACCTGCTAATGGTACATGACAAGTAAAATAGCGAATATAATGATGCGATAATTACCATTTTGGATGGATATTTGCAGCAGCATTTGCTGTTTATCCTTTTTTTCTGCTTCAATCAAGGTGAGGAAGAGGAAATAAGATGTTGCTTCATATATAGATGGCATAAGAAGTGCAAGGCAGGATTTTGCAGTAAAATTAGCCATTAGCTGTGCAACTGCACACTTAAGACACATTCATGTATTTGTACCCGTAACTGGGGCAGAGGGGGAAGCAATTGGGCCTGAGAGTTAGATCAGTTAAAGGGAAAAGGTTAACAAAAGCAGTTAAGAGCAGGGAGCTCTGGTGGCCTAGTGGCAAGAAGCTGTGCTGTAATCCCGAAGGAGTGTGGTTCGAATCCACCAGATGCTCCACTGCAGAAGGCGGGGCAATCTCCTCCTATGCTAATCGGATCTGACTTGATGGTACACAGCAAAGGGGGCGGGAAGCAGTTATGAGCATTCTAATACGTTAGTGTTTAAATTCCTCTGTTTTGCAAGACAGGGTGAGATTTCAATCTGTTGTTTCTGAGTCAACTATGAGATTTATAATCTATAAAACTGTCATGTAAGACTATATACAGTCTATAAAAACCTTTATAGCATAAATGTAAGAGTCATAACTCAATGGCACCTAGTGATTGTTTTGTCTATGGATTCCTAAGCAGTTTTTTAAATTATATTGGTTTGCATACAAAATTCATACACATTGTGTTTCACACTTTTCCTTCATTCATACTGTGTTTCACACAATCATTCCCATACATTGTGTTTTCTAAACTTGACCCCCATTGAATTATGCCCATCATTACCCTGTCTCTTCAGGTTGCTGTCAGATCTTTCCTGTCTAAGCAATTTCTTCAACTTGCTGAGCTCCCTTTCTGTCTTGTTAGGTGCTGTCAAGTCCACCCCAGCTCCTTAGATGACAGAACTAAACGCTGGCACCACTCCTAGCCTTCTTCCTGTCTGTGTGCCCATTATTGAAGCCACTGTCAGTCCACCTTGTTAGAAGTCTTCCCCTTTTTTCACTGGCCCTTCATTTACCCAAGCATAGTGTCTTTCTCCAAAATAACACGATGATATGCCCCAGGTATGTGAGAAGATGTTTCACCATCCTTGCCTCTAAGGAATATCTTGGGTGTACCACCTTCAAGACAGATTTGTTTTTCTGGAAATTCATTAAATATTTAGTACTCTTCTCCAATACAATTCAAAGACATCAATTCTTTGTTTGGTTGTTTTTTAATGTATTGTCTAACTTTTAGAGGCGTACAAAGCAAAACATGTACCCTGGTGGAGAGAGAGGTCCTATACAAATGAGAAAATTGTTTGGTTTTCAACACTCTTGCTACATTGTCATGAAGATTCTTGGAAAACGCTGATGTTTTCTGGCAGGACCTGATGGAGTGGGTGGGGAATTAATTCTAGGATGTCAGACTGCCCCCATCCAGGTGTTTATCACCTTAGTGCACAAACAGTGGAGCCTAGTCTCTGAGCTGGTATTTGGGCCTCTCACTGAAGCCTAGAAAATGAAGTTCTTTTTGAAACCTAAATTTCTGCCCTGGACAAGACCCTGGGCTAGTCAGTCAGTTTCACCATCTGTGAGGTGAATTTTTCAGCTGTTATCTTATCCTCTTGCAACTCCATCTGTATTTGTAGCTGTTTTAGTCCTTGGGTAATTATGGTTATAAAAATTAATATTTTCAGATGTGACCTGATTTTGGTCTGGGTTTGTATTTTATTTTTTAAAGAACTCTTTATTATTTTTGTGTGAGTGTACCGTCAAATCAGATCTGGTACAGGAAGAGATTGTTCCTCCTTCCCCTGGCAGAGCATCTGGTGGATTCGAACCATGCGCCTCTGGGATTGTAGTTACAGCTCCTTTCCACTAGGCCACCAGAGCTCCGGGTTTGTATTTTTTAGAATTGTGAACGCATTCTATTAGTATCGTTTGGAATGACATTTAAGTGGTCATGCAGTTTGCTGGACGAGGAATGTCTCTCGTTGCTCAAGCTGTGAAGCAGTTCTTTCATAATCCACATTAGCTGATAGTGTCTCACCCTGCGGATCAGGTGCACACCTGAGTTGCCTTTCCCATTCCCTGTGGCAGTTTACTGGGAACGGTGACATTTCTTTCTTTCCAGAGAGCTTTTGGGCACCTGGTTGGTTGGGTCGCCCCTCAGGCTGATTCTGCACAGACCTCTGGCTTGCTGTAAACATCTGTCTGTCTGTAAGCCACAGTTAAAAACAGCTCACTATCCAACACACACAATTCTGGAACAAATCTGAGGAAATAATCCTTGTCAAAGACGGTAAACTTTTCCACCCATTTTGCAACTACTACTTTTTTTCCCCATTCTCCCTAAAACCCACATCTCAAGTTCCAGTGAGAACACGCATCACGAGTGGCAGGAGCCCTGTGGCACTGTGTTTAAACACTTGACTGCTAACTAAAAGTTCAAGGTTCAAACCCATGCACCAGTCTAAGGGGCCAAGATGAGACAGTCTGCTTCTATTTTATAAAATATTACAGCCAGGAAACCCAAAAGGGCATTTCTACTGTCACCATGAACCAACTGGTGACAATGAGCTTTAAGACTACCCAGGACAAGGATGTAGACACTTGTCCCACAGCGGCTGCTATTAGCTGTTCACTGACTCACGGCCCCATGTGGACCTCTGTGATCCACAAGGTTTTGATAGGCTGATTTTCAGAAGTACATCACCAGGCCTTTCTTCCTAGTTCTAGTCAGGACTCTTGCTGAAAGCTATTCGGCATTTCAGCAACACAGGCCTCCACCAACAAATGGGTGGTGGCAGCACATGAGATGAGCTGGCCAGGAATCGAACCAGTGTCTCTCATACATGAAAGAACTCTACCGCTGAGCTACCACTGCTTCTGCTGATCTCACCAGCTGTCCTAGCAGCATCTTCCTGATCTCTTTCTTAAATTACCCTTCACATTTCTGCCAGTTCTGATGGCATCTCTGCTAGGTTCCAGTCCATGCTTTGCTTGGGTGGCCAGGGTGGAGTCTGAACTTCCCAACTGGTCTCAAGATACTGAACCCCTAGTTCCCAGAATTGGTTAGCTTCATCCCCCATCTATCACACCTGATTAGTCCCAGGCACTCCTAAACTTCTGTGCTGTCCCCTCTGATGCCCCATCTCCACCTGGCAAACATACTCAAAACTACCATTCCTGCAGAGCCTCCCGTGACTGCCTCCCCCACACCCCCACAGTTAACGTCATAGTCCAGGGCTCTCACAGAATGACTCCCAGACCACCAGCAGCACCTGAGAACTTGCTAGAAAACTCCAATCCACCCCTCACTTACTGACTTCTGGCAAACCATCCTGGAAAGTCTGATACAGATCAAGTTTGCCAATCGCTGGCTTAGACCGCAGGAGGGAGTTCTGGCCAAGAGTTGCAAGAAGAGTCGTCTGGTAACAAGCTCACTGGATGAACAGCTGTATGTTTGTTCGGTTTCTGTTTGTTTTGCTTCCAGCCTCATCCTTGATCCTGTTGATCAATCACTTGTAACCTTATTTGAACCCCGATGGCATTTTCTGCTTCCATTCAGTTACCGTCAAATCAGTCGTGGCTCGTGACACTTCTGTGTCAGAGCAGATCTGTGCTCCAGTCCCTGACTTTATGGACGTAAACCACCAGCCTTTTCACCTTTGGGTGGTCTTGAATTCCCAACCTTTGAGTTAGGAGTCAAGCGTGTCAGTCGTTTGTACGACTCAGGAGTACTTTCTGCTTTCAGGTCTACACCAAGTCAGAATGTCCTTGCTGATTCACTTAACAGCAACAGTGCGAAATAGGGGGGAGTTCAGATAATGAAAGCAGCCCAGTTAAATGAGTGCTTTTTGCAAACCAGGCACTGAGTGATCATTGAGGATTCCCTCTTCATGATCTCATGACCCGGTGTGGTAGGTACAGACATAATCCTGACTTGGATTGATGAGGTGAAGTTAAATGTCCACAGGAAACTGCATAGTTAAGAGAACCACCTGAGGGTCTCCCTTTAGAACCTGACCTTGAACTACCACAGACTTACTGAATTAGTTACCCTCATAACATGCTCTTGTAATTAGCAACGTATAGATTCCAGAGACTACAGATCAGCAGCCTGAAATGAATAATAAAAGGGAGTGTGCCAATATTTTCTTTATGGTACTCATAAATATATACTACTGTTTCCTGTTATGTCATGTACCAATATGGCATTGTACAACAAGCATAATGCCATTTGATTCTTACAAAAGTGAATCATTTAAACAAGTCAGTAAAATAAATGGTAGTACCCGCTTTTAGGCATAAAGATTGTAAAACTGAAGTTTACTTTCCTTTGATAGGTTTTGCACAGCAACAAAAAAGGTAAAACTCATAGGAATCAAAATGGCTAAATATGCAAGAAATTGTCATTAACAGTGGCATGGCTACATAGAATACATTATTCTATGCATGTTCTTTCCATTTTATTGAATTTTAAGCCAAAAAGTGCTTGTTTTCAACAGGTTCACAAAACATCATAACAAGTAAGGAGAATGTAATGTAGGCAGTTAGTTAAGAGATTAACAAACTATGGCCCAATTCTTATATCCACTGCAGAATACTTCCAAACAGTGGTTGTAGAAACCATTTCATGTTAAAGAGGTCTTTTGCAGCCGATTTCCTCAATGCAATACTTTGCTTAAATTATTAAATGCTGTTTCCATGATTGTGGATCCAAGTAAAATTAAATCCTTGCTAACTTCAAAAAGAAAAAGGGAGTGTGCATGGCGCAGTGAAGAATGTGTCATTAATCAACAGTGATGGTTAATTAACCTGCACAACTATAGCCTTAGTGAGACAAACATTAAACACTAGGCTACTGACTAGAAGGTTACTGGTTCAAACTCAGCCGAAATACCATAGGAGAAAAAAACTGGTGATCTGGCCTCAAAAAGATGTACGGCTTAGAAAACCCGATGAATTATCTTCTGTCTCACAGAGTAGGTATGAAATGAAAACTGACTCTGACACCTATCAACACCACCAAAAAGAAAGCTATTAGAACTCACAGAAGAATTCTGCAAAGTGCCAGGGTACAGACAGCACACACAAATCAGTCTGTTTCCTCTACACCAACAATAACAACTCTGAAAAGGAAATTAGGAAAACAATACAATTTATTTTAAAAATACAATTTAATTCAAAAGTGGAAATAATTAGAATAATCCTACATTGGGATATAAAAGACTTACACAAAAAAAAAAAAAACCACCAAATACCACTGCAAGAAACCCAGAGACCTACAAAGTTGGAAGAATATACCATTTTCGTGGATAGCAAAACTTGTAAAATATCAGTGCTGCCTAAATTGATCTGTAAATATGTTATTCTGATCCAGAGTCCAACATTATTCTTTAAAGAGAAGGAATAAGTTTATATTGGAAGGAAAACAGTTCCAGATAAACCGAACACTATTGAAGAGTGTGAAGTAAGGCCTCCCTACTCCCCACTGGTCCTACCTGTTCTGATGGAAGTTCGTTCTGTCTGTGAGTACTGGGAAGATAAGGCCTTGTCTTCTCCATGGAGGTAGTACTAGTAGCCTTAGTCCTTCATTTTTATTTTCTTTTTGTGAGATCTGATCCCAGGTTGGCCTGGTATATGGTGTTTCTGTTTATTTGGTCTTTATCTATGCTTTCTCTCTCCTTTGTGACTCCTGTGCTGTCCCTCCACCCTTCCAAGCAGGATGTCCTTCTCCAAGGACTGGCTTCTCCTGGCCATGTGCCCAAAGTATGCGAGACAGAACTTCAAAATCCTTGCCTCCAGGGAGAAATTCGGTTTCACCCTCTCCAGTACAGACCTGTTTGTTCTCTTGGTGGTCCATGGTATGTTCAATACTCTTCTCCAGCACAATCCAAAGGTACCAATTTTTCTTCTGTCATCCTTAGTCATTGTCCAGCTCTCTGATGCATAGCAAGTAATTGCGAAGATCCTTGCCTGGATCAGGTACACCTTAGTCCCTAGACTGACAGCATTACTCTTTAGCACTTTGGAGAGGTCCCTGGGTAGGTGTGTTGAAGTCTGGCTCAGGAAAGGGCAGAGTTTAAAGCTATTGTACATACGGCCACTGTAAATTGCAGGTGACTTGATGGCACATAACAACAACAACAATTTCCCCATCGGTTTCACGGTACTTGGTTTACTGTCCATGAGTGGGCTTCACTATTCTTTCATGATCCTATGAGAACAGGTAGGACCAGTGGGGAGTAGGGAGTGGGGAAGCCCTTCAGCAAGACCCTTCTCCACAATGAGAAGGCCAACTCCTTCTAGAGCCTGTCAGGAAAGGCCCAATGCTGACACAGAGATGGACCTCAATAAAGCCATTTCAAACTTGGCATCAGAGGTCAGCACATGTGCAGGGTATAGATTTACATATAATAGAAAGAGCAACCCCTTAATGCAAAAGCTATGCACACCAGCTTCATCTGGGACTGCTATGCCATGCTCCAACCCCTGATCCATGGGCATAGGCAAGTGCTGTTTGGGTGGTGAGATAATCTACTGCTGGCACAAAGTCTAGTAGTCAGAAGCCTGGTAGCCTTCAAAGACTCCACCCTACAGCTGGGCATGCCTGATGCCAGCTCAACAGGCATAAGCAACATTCGCTTTTAGCCACAGGCCAAAATGTTAAAAGCGTAGTGGTGTTTTTGCTGTGGACCATCAGGTCAGAACCGACTCGTAGCTGACCCTGCAATGGGTTATTGGAGGCCAGTGGAAGGAGACTGATTGCCTTTCTCCCACAGAGTGGCTGGTAGACTTGGGCTGCTTGCCTGTGGGTTGGCCAGCCCAGCTTCTTTCCACTAGCTCACTAGAGTTCTCCAAAGGTGCGATAGCACAGTGAACTACTGAACAAAAGAGACTCTAATTCACAGAGAGCTCTGATCCACAAATAGTCAGGGATCCAGAAATTCAGTGACCCAGCAAGTTCAGCATCAAAGGGCAACAAGGAAAAGCAACACTCACCAGCCCCTTCAGTGCACCTGTTCCTATACCACATTGATAATGGACCTCATGACGCACTGTACTACAGCAAACATACTCCATCACAATAAGATTTAACATGTACCCCACCTTTCCAACATTAGACATCAACCACTGTCAACTACCCAACCCAAATCAATAGCGTTGCACAGAGAATGAACAGACAATTACACAAATACCTGACTGGCTATCACATACATGCTAGAAGAAAGGCGGTGGGGAAAAATCTACAATAACATCATCACAATGTTCTGGAAAGAACAGCAGATGATAAAAAACTACAAACACAAAACCAAACAAGCTGATGCCATTTAAAAAAGAAAAATGACCAACAGGTCAGAAGGTCTTTCAGAGAAGGAATGGATGATGGAGTTCTCAGAATTCAGAAGAATAATGGCAAGTGTTTTCACAGGATGAAAGAAAAATACAAAGAATTGAAGGAATCCACAAGTAAAATTCTAAACGAGCTTTTGAAAAACCAATGCTAGAGAAATCAGTCACAACCAATGGAATATTAAAAACCAAAGAAAAACAAGAAACTGCAATCCAGATTATACTACAAACATTTCAGAAGCTGGCAACATGTTGGAGGCACAAAAAAAGGGAGTTGAATAGATGGAACACAGAATCAAACAAAATAGAAGATAAAGCCCTGAGCACTAATCTGCTGGAGGAAAAAGAAGAAATAGGAAAGGAAGAAAATAAAGCAGCCTAAGAATTATGTTGGCTACCAGCTAGAGGAATAATATACATGTTGTTGGAATTCTAGAACAAAAAGAAACCCCCCAAAAAGGCACTGAGAAAACTATGCTAGAGTTAATAGAAGAAAACTTTCCAGGCATCATGAAAAATGAGAAACTATACATGCAAGAAGTTGAATGAGAGTGAATAGATAATGAACACTGACTTAAAAAGGATGAGAGGAACACTTGTCTGAAAGGAATATATGTTTATGCATTATTTGTATGAGGACAATCTGGAAGAAGGGATGCATTGTGGAGTGGGCAGAGGAAGGTGGAGGGAAGATGGTAAGAAAATGTGCAACAATTAATAAATTTTAAAAAAATTGAGGGTACGCAACCCTGCTTGCTGCCACTGAGGAGGACCTGAAGTACTTGCTGCAGAGGGTCAAGGACTGCAGTCTTCAATATGAATTGAAGCTCAAAATCAAGAAAACAAAGATTCTCACCACTGCAACAATAAGCAGCATCAGTATGGATGGTGAAGAGATTGAGATAGTTAACAGTTTGCGTGGCTCCATGGTCAACACTCTTGGTACCAGCAGCCAAGAAATCAAGAGAAAAATAGCATCGGCAGAGTCAACTGTCAGGGACCAGTCCAGAGTATGGAAGAGCAATGATGTCAGGCTAGAGACTGAGGTGTGCCTAATCTGGGCTATAGAATTCGCAATTGCGTACTATGCATCGGAGAGTTAGACAGTGACTAGGGATGGTAGGAAGAGAATCCATGCCTTTGAGCTGTGGTGCTAGAAAGGAGCGTTGAATATATCATGGACTGCTAGGAGAACAAACACGTTTGTCCTGGAGAGGGTAAAGCTGGGCTGCTCCTTGGAGTCAAGGATTCTGAAGCTTCGTCTGACATACTTTGGGAATGTTTCAAAGAGAGACCAGTCTTGGGAGGGGGACATCATGCTTGAGAGAGTGGAGAGAGAGAACAGGAGAGGAAGGCCCTTGATGAGATGGATTGATTCTGTGATTGGGGTGATGGGAGTAAGTGTGTTGGAGACAGTGAGGTTGGCATGAGATAGAGCAGGGTTTAGGGCTCTTGTGCATGGGGTCGCTATGAGTCACAAGTGACTCAACAGCACATAATAGCAATAACAGCAGAATAAAGGAAAACTTATACTCCAATAAATTTTAAAATCTAGAGAAAATGGATAAACTAGAAAAAAACTTGTACCCTACCAAAACTGACATAGACTGAGGTACAACATTTCAATAGATGCATCATTTAAAAAAAAATGTAAGCAGGTCACAAAATAAACCTCTTAACCAAAAAAAGCCCGAAGACCAGATGGCTTTAGTGGCAAATTTTACCAAAGAACTGTAGTAAATCCTATTCAAATTTTTTCAGAATATAGAAGAAGAAACATTCCCAGGTTAATTCTCTGAAGCAAACGTAACTCTTGATACCAAAAGTCAGGAAAAAGACACCATCAAAAAAGAAAACTAAAGATCCCTTTTCTGTGTTCTCTGTTATGGTACAGAAATTAAACTGATTTTTGTATGTTGATTTTGTATCCTGCCACTTTGCCAAATTAGTCTACGGATCCCATTAGTTTTTTTTGCTGAGTCTTTGAGTTTTCCATACACACTATGTCATCTGTGTAAGAAATAGTTTTACTTCCTGCCTATTTAGTAGCTTCTTATTTTCGCCTCATTTTATTACTTTAGCTATGACTTCCACTACAATATTGAATAGGAATGGTGATAATAAGCATCTTTGCTTGGTTTCTGTTCACAAGAGAAACACCTTTAATTTCTCTCCATTGAGGATAAGGTTGGCTATTAGTTTAGCATCTATGCTAATAATTATATTGAAGAATTACCTTCTATTCCTGTATTTTCAAGTGTTAAAATCAGAAAAGAGTTTTTGTTTTTGTCAAAAGCCTTTTCTGCATCAACTGAGGTGATCATGTGGTTCTTTTCCTTTGTTTTATTGATGTGGTGGATTTACACTGGTTGTTTTTCTTATACTGAGCCATCCTTGCTTGTCTGTTATGAATCCCACTTAGTCCTGAGGTATTATTCTTTTGATATGTAGCTGGATTCTATTGGCTAAGGTTTAGTTAAGAAATTTTGTGTCTATGTTCATGAGGTAAACAAACTCATCTATTTATGGTCAATTGGTATTTGACAAGGAGAGGAAATCCATTAAGTGAGGAAATTACAGCCTCTTAAATAATACTGATAAAATTTAACTTCTCTCTGCAGAAAACTGAAAAATCTACTTCTCACACTATACACAAAAACCAACTCAAGGTGGATCAGTGACCTAGGCTTACCCTTCAAACCTATAAATACCACGAGAGAAAAAATAGTAACAAACTTAGGATCCCTAATCCATGATATGAATAGACTTACAAGAATAATGGAAAATCCAAAACCAGAAGAGGATAAAATAGATGAATGGGACCTAAAAATCATTGTGTGCATTAACACCTCCCCAAACTTCTCCAAAAGAGGCAAAAGAAAGCCCACAGTCTGGGGAAAAATATTCAGCAATGACATATCTAATATGAGATTAATTTTTAAAATTTATAGAATATTCCAGTACCTCAAAAAGACTAATAACCCAATTACACAATGGCCAGAAGATATGAAAATGTTCATCACCAAAGAAGATACTCAGACGACTAATAATTAACAAATGAATAGATACTCACGATCACTAGCTATTAAGGAGATGCAAATAAAAACAACAATATGCTATCATCTCACCCCAGCAACAACAGTAGAGTTTAACAGGACATAAACAATGTTGGTGAAGATGTAGAGAGATTAGAACTCTCAGACACAACAGGCGAGAATGTAAAATGGTCCAATCATTATGCAAGGCAGTCTACTGTTTCCTCAGAAAGCTGAAAAAAAGAAATACCGTTTGATTCAGCTATTCTACCACTGGGAATATAACTTGAAGAAATCAGAGGTGCAAGCTGTTCCACTGAGAATATACCTTAAAAAAAAAAAACAGAGCTGAGGCACAAGCAGGCACGTCTATGTGTGTTGCAGCACTAATTGCAGTAGCAAAGCTATGAAAGCATCTCACATTCCCATCAACAAATGAATAGATACAAAAACTGTGGTGCATTGACATCATTGAAAATAAAGAACTCATGAAACATTACGGATGAGAACATTATGCTAGTGAAATAACTAATGGATGAGAACATTAAGCTGAGTGAAATAACTCACTTACAAAAAGACAAATATTGGGGAGCTCTGGTGGCCTAGTGGCAAGAAGCTGCAACTACAATCCCAGAGGCGCACGGTTCGAATCCACCAGATGCTCTGCCGGGGAAGGAGGGGCAATATCCTCCTGTACCAGTCAGATCTGATTTGACGGTACACTCACACAAAAATAATAAAATAAAAAAAGACAAATATTGTATAAGACCACTGTAATAAAAATAGGATTGTTAAGGAGTTAGAGAGGTTGGCAGGAAGAACAGTAAAAGAATGGATAGATAATGAACACTGTATTGGAATAGATGAAGGAAAAGTCAATCTTATGTGAACAGACAATCAGACACTATGTATATTGCAATTAATGATCTGGAACAGAACATACACTATAGATTGAATTGGGGAGAAGCGTAATGCCAAAAAGAAAATATCTCTAAAAACACAATGTATGTGAATGAGTGAATGAAAACCCAATTTCTCTGTAAGATTTCATTCAAATCACAAAAATATTTTAAACAAAGCCAAAAACCTTCTTACTATACAGCGATGGTAAGGAAGCTCTGGCGGCTTTAGCAGTAAGAAGTTGAGCTGCTGACCAAAACAGCACGTGGTTCAACTCTACCAGCTGTTCCATGAGTGAATGGTGGGCAGTCACTTTCAGTGTGTTTTCTTGCCTCTGACACGCACTGGAGGGTCAGCTTTGCATTGGTTCCAACTACATGGTATGAAACAATAACATACAGCCACAGTAGTCAGTCTGGTACTGGCAGAATGACAGACACACACAACTGAACAGAATTGAGAATCCACAGACAAATTCATTCACCTATGGAAAACTGATCTTTGACAACCGATGAAGAAGATAGAGTCTCTATAACAAATGATACTAGTCCATCTCAATATCTATTTTGCAGAAAAATGAAACAGAATCTACACCTCACACCATATAAAAGAACTAGCTCAAGATGGACCAAAGATCTACATGGAAAACCTAAAACTATAAAGATCTTCTCAGAAAAAGAGGTACATTAGGGGGCACTAATTTATAGAATACATACATTATCACACCTTACTGAAAACAGCAAAAGATAAACTAGATAGACTTGAATGTCTAAAAATTAAGCAATTATGCATAGTAAAAGACTTTTCTAAAAGATTAGGAAGATCATTTATAGATTGGGGGAAGTTTTTGGTAATTATATGACAAAAGACTGATGTCTAAAATGTATATAGAAAACTTCAACAATACAATCTAACAACAAAATGGAGAGAGGACATGAACAGCCAAAGGAAGCCAAGAAACTCATGAAGAAATACAATCCTTAGTCATTAGAGATACAAATGAAAATAATGAGACATCATCTCACTTCACTAATAACATCAAAGTTTAAAAAAAAACAAACAACCACTGTTACTGTGGGTGTCAAGTGGCTGGAACTCTTATATACTGTTAAATTGTGTGATATCTGTAGAAAACAGTATGATGCCTCCTTAAAAATAAAAAATTGGAAATAGAAATGTCATATGATCCAGCAAGCCCACTACCAGGTATATGTCATTGTTGTTATGTACTGTTAAGTCAGAAGCAACTCATGGCTGACCCTCCAGTGGGTTTTCAGAGTCAGTAAATCTCGTGGGAGGAGATGGCCCATCTTTCTACCACAGAGTAGCTGATGGATTTGAACCATGTGCCTTTGGGTTGGCAGTGTAACTCCTTACTACTATATCAAGAACCTTGACATGATCAGATATACATACATTCTTGCTCATAGCAACATTATTCACAAAAGCAGAATGAACTTAAGAACTCATTGGATGAATGGATAAACAAACCATGGTACATCCCTACAATGGGCTACTATGCAACATTATATAGGATAGTGAAGAATCTGTGAAACACCTAATAACATGGGTAAAGATGGAGGATAATATAATGAGTCAGTTAAGTCAATTATAAAAGGATATTTCATGAGACTGCTATTGTTAGACATCAATGAAAGGTTTGCAAACAGAAAAACACTATTTTTGGTGGTTACCAGGAATGAGGAAGATAGATAATAACTCACTCAAAAATAGAGAAAACTGTTACCTTGGCTGAATAGAAATGCAATATACAACAAAGAAGAGGTCAGTCAGCACAATATACCAGTGACAAAACACTGTGAACAGCACAGAGTAAAAGACAAAGGTAAGGACTATTATATACACAGTCCTGTAAGAAAGTAACAACGTCTATGAGAAGTTACACAGGTAGATATATAAGCTAAAACAGGTGTGGGAAGACAAATGGAACTAAACCAATGAGTGAAAATATATATATATGTATGTATGTATGTTTGGCAGAGAGTGTTTTTCAGCATGTGTTTTTATACCCTTGTATGTCTTGCAAATACAAGAGGATTTGTTTGTATATCTTACAAATATATTCAAGGATATAGTAGAGCATACAGTTACAAAAAATTCTTAGCTGTAACCAAATATCACTGGGTTAAGATGATGACAGTTTTGGGGGACAACTGACGTAACAGTCATAACATAGAGACAAAGTTCTACCTCCCGTGGACAGCCAAAAGAACAAACAGATGTGTTGTGGAGAAGGTGCAGCCAGAGTGCTCCTTGGAGGCAAGGACGGTGAAGCTTTGTCTCACGTACTTGGGCATGTGGCCCTTGAAGAGGGACATTCATGCTTGGAAAGGTGGATGGTCGGTGAAACAGAAGACAACTCTCGACAAGATGGATTAACGCAGTAACTGTAGCAATGGGTCAGGTGTGTCAGAGATGATGAGGATAGCGCAGGACAAGGCAGGGTTCAGACCTGTTGTTCACAGGGTCTCTATGAGTCACATTTGACTTGATGACACCTAACAATTCCAAATGGGGAGAAATGAAAGCAAAGAGGGATTGGCCTCTGAAAAATAGCATGGTGAGGGGGCATTTTCAAGGACATGTTTGAGTGCAAGAAATGAACTCAGTTTCTGTCGAGTTTTGTTGCAAGTTGGGTTTCCTCAAATACCTTTCAGACACCCCCCCCCACCCCAATCTAGAACAAATCCCCTGCTCTCATCAATTCCAATGCATGGCAGCCCTCCATCAGGTTTCTGAGGCTGTAATTTTTTTAATACATCTTTCCTTGTAATAATAGGATTAAGATGGGGGAGCGAGGCTGTAAATCTTCATAGAAGGAGCCTGACTTGTTCTGCTGAGCAGCTGGTGAATTTGAACCACCGACCTTTCGGTTAGCAGTACAAGACATAATCCCATTGTGAGATCTCTGGGAGGCATGGCCAGTTGTCAGCACCGACCACCCTTTTCCACCTGCTCTTCTCCAATGTCCCTTCACTATCCTCTTCCCTCCAGGACCTGACTCCTCTGAGCTCTCTTCCTATGGCCTTTCTCGATGGGCCCTCAGCTCAACCTCGTGGACACACCTGACCTCTGGGTATGTCACTACAGTTTCCATTTGATCTCACTGCAATCACAGGTTTTACTCACTTCTAGCTGCCCCTGTCCCCAATGGTCCTTTGACGTCTCTGCTCCCCAGGTATCCAGTCTCCTCAACTCTGTTACTCATCTATCTCAGATCCCGCCTTCCCTAAATTAAACCCCACAGTGAATTATTACAATCTCTCTCTCACATATACCCTCAACTTCCTTGTGCGTCTCTTGTTTTACTGGACCACAAACTCTCAAAACAAAAACTAATTGCCTTTGAGTGGGCTGACTCCTAGGGACCCTGCAGGACAGACTAGAATGCCCCAGAGAGTTCTCAAGGCTGCATTTGTAACGGGAGCAGATTCCCCATCTTTCTTCTGCAGAATCACCAGGGATTTTGGCATGGCTGTTAAGTTTGAACTACCAACTTTTAGGTTAGCTTAGAATGCTTTAGCCACTGAGTCCTCAGAGCTCCTGTCTGTCCGTCTGTCCGTCCATCTCTCTCTCTCTCTCTCTCTCACACACACACACACAGTGTTTATCAAAAAACACAACCACTGCTGTCACATACTCTGGCTTGACCATGCCCCTAATGTCCTCTCTCATGACTACTACCATTCAAGTTCAAGGATCCACTTCTCCACCTTCCACTTTACCCCAGCATCATGAGGGATGGGTGTGCTGCAGGCACCAACCGGGGACTGGCATTAGTTTCAGTGTGCTGTGGATTCAACTGGTGGAAGTACTCAGATAATACAAATACTATTCAATTAACTTGTCCAACCCTTCCTCTCAAGACAGCATTAACACAATACATGCTTGTACAGAGCGCTATTGTTTCCCAAGTGCTAGCTTTCAGATCTCTCATGTTTCTTGCGATTTTAATTTGCAGTTCATGGCATCCTTAGAAATTATCTCAGGATTCATAACATCTGCATGGGGCAACAGAATGCATTTTGTAATGATAGACAATGCATTTCATTCCTGAACGCACCTCTATCTTCAGATGCACTGAGCACCACTCTTCTTCGTTAGGTGCTGTTGAATTAGTGGACTCACGGCAACCCCATATACCACAGAACTTTATCCAAGCCTGCACCGTCGTCACTCTCACTGTTTGCTTGACCCGCTGCCACAGCCACTGTCAATCCATCTCGCCGAAGACCCTCGTCTTCCTGGATGACCTGCTACTTTTCCAAGCATGATGTCTTTCTTCAGGTCCTGCCTGCTGCAACAACATGCCCAATGTATGTCAGACAGGCTCATCATCCTTGCTTCTAGGGAGCATTTGGTTTGTTCTCCTGGCAGTTAATGGCATATTCAATAGATTTATCAACACAATCCAAAGTTCTTTGGTCTTTGAAGATCAAGACGTGCCTTACCTCATGGTATTTTCAATCACCTCATAAGCATGTCAAAGTTGGACAGTGAATAGGAAGACTATAGGAGAACAGATTTCCTGTCGGGCTCTCAGTTCTGTTCCACTGATCTACGTGTCTTGTTGTTGTATGTTGATGTTAAGTGCCATCAAGTCAGAACCAACTCACGGCTGACCCCAGCAGGTTTCCAGAAGTGGTAAATTGCATGGGAGGAGACTGTCCATCTTCCTCCTGCAGGGCAGCTGGTGGATTTGAACTGTGTGCCCTGAGATTGGCAGCTCCTTATCGCTGGGCCACCAGAGCTTTTGTATGAACACCAGGTTGTTCTGACGATGGTGAATTTCTAATACATTCTGAGACCAGCAATTACGAAGCTTTCTTCTTTAGTGGTGTTTCATTTCTTCAGGATTTCTTTCCTTTCCACATAAAATTAGTGATTAATTTTCCCATCTCTTTAAACATTGTTGATGAAATCAGAATTGGGATTACTTTATATCTGTGGATCACTTTGGATAGTATTAGCATCTTCACAATATTAATTTTTTCTGCCCTACTATCGTCATTTCTCAAGGTTCATAGAGTTTCCAGAGTCATGTTTTTTAGGAAGTGGATGTCACTCCTGCTTCCAAACCTGTCTTGTGCTTGGGAGCTCCACCAAACAGTGTCTAGAAGTGAATAAAACTTGTGTTTGCAATGAGATCAGATGGAAGCTGTAGTGATAATCCCAGAGGTCAGGTGTGTCCACAGGCTGAACTGAGGTCCCATTCTTTCCAACTGATTCAAGTGACGTCTCTCTCCATTGAATAGCCTCTCCTAGCAACATGCCCAGAGTGTGTGAGAGAAAGCTTCACATCCTCGACTCCACAGAGCACTCTGGCTGCACTTTCTCCCACACACCTGCTTTTTCTTTTGGCAAACCATGGTATAGTCATCACTTTTCTTCAACATTACAGCTCAGAGGAAAGCAAATCTTCTGTTATCATTATTCATTGTCCAGTTCTCAGAGGCATAGCAGTGATTGAAAGGATCATGATCTGAATCAGGTACACCCTAGTCTTCAAGTGGATATCATTGCTCCTCAGTAATCTGGAGAAGTCTCTGACAATGGACTTGCCCAAAACATTGTCCCTGGATCACCCGACTGCTGGTACCAAGGGTGATGGCTATGGAACCAAGTAAGATGTAATAGTTGACAATTTCAACCCGTTTTGCATCTATCATGATATTGCTTATGGGTCCAATGGTGAAGACTTTTGTCTTCCTGATGTTGAGATGTAACCCATATTGAAAGCTGTAGTCTCTGATCTTCTGCAGCGAGTGTTTCAAGTCCTCACTTTCAGCAGTCAAGGTTGTGTTATCTGCATTTCACGGGTTGTTAGTGAGTCTTCTAATCCTGATACCACATTCTTCTTCATAGAGTCAAGCTTCTTGAATGATTTGCTCAGCACATAGACTGAGCCAGATATAGCCAGATTTAGCCAGTAGTTTGCCAAGTCTAATAATAATTTCAAAGAACCAACTTGTAGTCTTATTGATTCTACTGGGTTTCTAGGCCTCTCCTTACTTTCAGTTCCATTTATTTTTGCTTGGATCTTGACTACTTCCTTTCTTCTGTTGACTATGGTCTTTCTGCTACTCATTGTTTGCTGGGATTAAGGTACTGATTTTTTTAAATAATTCTTCCCTTTAGATGTGTGTTTACTGCTATAAATTGACCTCTGAGCATGGCTTTTGCTGTGCTTCTAGAGATTTGACGTCTTTTATTTTCACTCTTGTTTGATTCTAGATTTTAATTTAAATATTTCTTTTATTACCTAGTGCTTTTAAAAGCATATTATTATCCAGTTTCCACCTAGTTGCTTCCTACCCCACTTTCTCCTACTTATTATTGATTTCTGGCTTTACAGCATTATAATCTAAGTATATGCTTTGTATTATTTTTTTTAAATGTATTGATGCTTACTTTGCAAATTATGATGTTATCTCTGCTGAAGAATGAGCCATGACTGCTGGGAGGAAATGTGTGATGTGCTTAAGTTGACTGGTTTCATTACTTAGAGCTTTTGTATCTTTACTGAGTTCAAAAGAGATTTTTAAAAAACTTCCAAAGACTTTTATGGCTAAAAAAAAAATGAGTAAAATTGTCCAAATTCCTTTTCTTCTTTTTTTTTTTTAATAAATAAGTGCAACACTAATTCCTAAATAGCTACCAAAGATATTTTATAAACAATTGGGGAAATCTGAATATGATTGGTATGCCCCATTATGACATTTTATCAATGTTTCATGTCTTGAAATCAATCACTGCTTATATAGAAGTGTCTTAGGCTATTTTATTTAGAGAAGCAAAACTTGTGAAGCTTATGTGTGTAACTGAGTGTGTGTGTCAAACAGAGCAAGATTGGTTTATTTTTATATTGGTTTGCTTGCAAAGTTCATGTACACTGTGTTTCACACTATTCTTCATTCACATTGTGTTTCATACAATCATTCCCATACATTAGATCAAGGTTTTGATTTGTTGTTCGTAGGTTGCTCTGAGTCCTGGTAGACTCAATAGTGTGTAACAATAACAACATAGAGAGAAAAATTTATTTCAAGGAAATTACTCAAGTGCTTGCAGAGGCTGGCAAGACCCCAGAACAGTGAGTCCAAATCATCAGCAGGCAGGCAGGGTCTCAGACTTTGAAGGTTGATGAATCCAAAATTGGCATGGACACCAGGCCACTAGCTCGAGTCTGACGGCCAGAAGACAGTTAGCCAGATGTTGTTATTGTTATATGCCATCGAGTCAAGCACAGCTCATAGCAACCCTCCAAACAACAGATCTGAACCCTGTCCTATCCTGTGCCAGCCGTATTGTTTTTGATATATTTAAGCCTATTGTTACTGTCACTGTGTCAGTCTGTCTGGTTGAGGGTCTTCCTCTCTTTCATCAACCCTCCACTTTTCCAAGCACGATGGCCCTTAATAGCCTCTCCTAATAACATGCCCAAAGTGTATGAGACAAAGTTCTGTCATCTTTGCCTCCAAGAATTATGGCTGCACTTTCTCTAAGAGTGATCTGTTTGTTTTTTTGGCAGTCAATGGGACGGAAAATACTCTTATCCAAAACTACAGCTCAGCTCAACAGCGTTAGTTCTCCTTTTGTTATTCTTGTCCGGCTCTCAGAAGTGTAGCAAGTGACTGAAAGGATCATGATGTGAATCAGGCACAATTTAGTCTTCAAAGTGACATCACTGCTCCTCAGTACTTTGGAGAGGTCCCTGACTGCAGACTGTCCCAATGCAATGCATCTCCTGATCTCCTGACTGCGGATATCAAGGTGTTGGTTATGAACCCAAGTAAGTGGATATTGTTGATAGTTTAAATCTCTTCTCCATCTATCATGATGTTGCCTAATGGTCTGGTGGTAAGAATTTTTCTTTTCCAGATAGTGAGATGCAATTCATATTGAAGGCTGTAGTCTCTGTCCTTCAGTGAACACTTTAAAATATAACATCAGGAAAAAATGCCCTCGCTTTGCTAGAAAATCCAAACATATATTCCATATAAGCTATACCCAGAGATTCCCCCTTCTTCAGATAAGGCTGATCATGTCTTTAAAGAACCGCTGATAATTCGGCCTCGTCACATTGCTATGTACCATTCAGCTGACTGCTACTCTTTGTGACCCTTGGTACAATCGACTGAAACCTTTCCTGATTCTGCACTGTCCTCACACCCTACTCCATGCCCAAGCCCACTGTGTCAGTCCACCTTGTTGAAGGTCTTCCTCTTCTTCTCTGATGCTCTATATTTCCAAGCAGGATGTCTCCATCCAAGAACTGCCCCCTCTTGCCAACATGTCTAAAGTGTGTGGGATGAAGTCCCATTATCCTTGTCTCCAAGGAACACCCCAGCTACACTTCTTCCAAGGCAGATTTGCTTGTTTTTCTGCTGTCTGGTATATTCAGTACTCTTAGCCAACACTATTTAAAAGCATCCCTTTTCTTCTTTTGTCTTATTCATGTTCCAACTTTCATATGCACAGGAAGTAATTAAAAATTCCTGAACTTGGATTAGGTACACTTTAGTCTTGAGACTGACATCCTTGCTCTTTGTCACGTTAAAGAGGTCCTGGGCAGATCTGCTCAATGCAGTACGTCTGTTGATTTCTTGACAGCTGCTTCAATAGGCACTGACTGCAGATCCAAGCGAAATGAAATCCTTAACAACTTTGGTCTTTTCTCCCTCTGTCATGCTGTGGTCCAGTGGTGAGGATGTTGTTATCATAGAGGTTAGAACTGATAGCACATATGAAAGTTACATTATATTGAGGACCATGGCCATGCTGATTCACGGTATTAGCCATGACACAGAAGATGTACTCATTCTCTGAAGTTTTAAGAAGTGATGGGCCATGACTCCTGCTGCTTGTTCTCAAAGGGTAAATTAAAAAGTGTCTGTGTACGCACGCACACGGAGGGAGAAAGACAACGCCACAAAATCTTAATAATTGCCAATTATGAAGAAGGGTATACGGACGTTTATTGCATTATCCTTTCAAATTCATTGCAAAGGATTTCCGTAATGAAATTCTTTGAAACGAATATGGGCACACAATGGAAAGGATAAACAAAGCCAAGAGTTTGTTCTCTGCCAATACTAATAGGATTGACAGCCCTCTCTGGGGAGATTAATTGAGAAAGAGAGAGAACAAATTACTCCTATCAGCAATGAAAAGAGGCGCCTCACCTCAGACAATGGAAGGATATTCTATTTACATTCTGAAAATTTGAAAATTTAGATGAAATGGAAAAGAGAGAGAGAAGTGCATTCTGGTGAATTCTATTTTCAAAAAAGAAAGCGACCCAAGGGATCCTGGGTAGAATTTCTCTGAACCTATAAACCTATGTAAGGGAAGGGTTGTTTCTTACATCACTGAGCTTTTTAATTCATAGACTATGTCTAAACATAGTTTCTCAAGGCAGCACCGATGGCCTATAAGATTTTAGAAATTAATTTCTAGTAGGCATCTGGCACATGTTCGTTAACTGTACCCCTGGTGTCGGAGTTGAGAGATCCTGAAGAAGACTGAACTGCTACGGGATGAATGGTGTCCCGACGTGGGTGAGTGAGGCCTTGCTGGGGAATTTACTCATTCACTCACTCACTCACTGCTCTGGCGTTAGACTCACAGCTGACCTTCCAGCAGGTTTTCAGAGGCAGTAAATCACACAGGAGGAGATTGCCTATCTTTCTGCCTCAAACTAGTGGATTTGAACTGCCTGCCTTTGGCTCGGCTGCACAACTCACTAGACCACCAGAATAGAACAGCCCATGGGTTTTTTGAAGATATTAATCTGTTCGGTGAAGGAGGTCACACTGGGAAGCAAGGTAGAAGCAGACAGGAGGGAGGAAAAGGAGAGGACCCTGACACACAGGTGTGAAGACTCTTCTGGGGTAATAGAGACTCCAAATTCGGACTTTGTGCCTCCAGGACCATGAGACAGTAAATCTCTGTTGCTCAAGCCATGTGTTTGGTGCTAGTTTTTCTTTTTTTTTTTTAAAAAAAAAAAT
>NW_006399830.1:8053022-8068205 GCF_000299155.1 Elephantulus edwardii | reverse complement strand
AACCCCGAGGTCAGTCCTGTTTTACAACAGTGGCACCATGCAGTATTTGTCCTTTTGTGACTGAGATACTTCACTCAGCACAATGTCCTCCAGGGTCACCCATTGTGATTAATATTGCGTGAGTTCCTTGTTTTTCAATGCGGTGCTAGTTTCTTATGGTAGCTCTCTTGGTTGTGTAGCACTGCTATAACAGAAATACCACAAGAGGGTGACTTTATCAAACAGAAGTTTATTCTCTCACTGATTAGGAGGCTAGACGTTCAAAGTCAGGGCGCTGGTTCTAGGAGAAAGCGCACTCTTGCTCTCATGCTCTGTCAATATATGTGTCTATAGCATCTGTAGTCCTGGCGTTGCTCAGACAGCTCCACAGGACTTGGTCTTTCCTGGTGTCATGGAGCTTCCTAGCCCGGAACGCCAAATCCAGAAGGGAACACTGTGCTCCTAGCGATGATTTCTGGCAGGGAAGCTCGTGTCGTGTCGTCTGTAGGGAGTTCCATCACTAACTGAAAGGTGGTACAGTTTGAATCCACCAGCAGTTCTGTAAGAGACAGATGGGCAGGCTCCTCCTGTGCAATTCACAGCCTCTGAAAACCTCTGGAGAATCCATTTCCACCCTGCACCAATGAGTTTTTAGTGACTGAGTTCCCCAATCATAGCTCTCTTTTCTTTCATCTCTGGTGAGAAAAAATTAAAAGCCACACCCTTGGCAAATTCCCTTACATTAGCTCAGGTAAAAGATAAGAGTAAGAGATGTTGTATTCTACCCTTATGTACAGCAGTTCTGAACCCTTCCCTGTTCTGAACCAGTCCCACTAGTTCTGACACACCAATCCCATTGCCCCAGTCACTGCATCAATCCATCTCATCCGGGGTCTTCCTCTCCTGAGCAAGTCCCTCCACACTTCCGAGCATGATATCCTTCTCCAATGCCTCTGGAAACTCTATCAACTTTGAAAAAAGGCGATAGTCACAGAGGGACTTCAGGCCTTTTGTTCATAGGGCTGCTATGGGTTTTGCTTGACTTGAAGGCAATCAACAACAACAATTCTACCCCTAATCCTTTTACAATTATTTGAACTATTAGAGATCATGGGGGATTCAGGACACAGCTTCCACATTATAGCATTACATTCAAGTATTTTGGGGAGCACAGTTCATGACAGGAGCCCTCAGAAACGATTGCTGTTCCTTACGGTTGAGCCAGAAGAACTCACAGCTGCCCCTCTGGTCGGTTTTCAGAGGCCGCACAATCACACAGGAGGAGATTGCCCATCGGTCTCCATGGGGCAGCTAGTGGGTGTGAACCATGTGCCCTTGGATTAGCAGTGCAGCTCCTTACCACTAGGCCACCAGGTGTCACTTCTAGGAAACTAAGATTAAAAAATGATAGCAACAAAAAACCCAGGTCCATGTGTCACAGAGTGGAACTGCTCCACTGGGTCTTTTTGGCTGTAATATTTTATGTTACCAAGCCGAAGGTGGTATAGCACTGGTCTGTACATTGTACGGAGGTAACTCGTGGTTGCTGTGATGCTGACCACTGTGACACTGATGGGTCAAATGTGATAATGGTTACCCATGGTGGACAGTGTTTGCTGGAGCTTCCTGACTAAAACAAACCTGGAAGCAGGAGTGGCATCCACTTCTGAAATGGCTTGCCTCCGAGAACTCTGTGTATGAACAATGTTCAGGCCTTTTATTCATAAGGTCGCTATGAGTTGTCTACGACTCGACGGCACCTAACAACAACAATCTTTTAATAAACACTGCCATGCCTGTCTTCTCTGATGCATCTTGATAGACTTCAAACCATCAACCTTTTGGTTGACTGGCAAACTCATTAATAATTTGACTCCTAAGTGCCACCAAAAAACCCATGCAAACCTACCACCGTCAGGTCAGTTCTGATTGACAGGTTGGAGCCGCTCTGCATAGAGGGCTCCTGGCAGCTTCATCTTCCTCCATTCCCAAGGCTTCACCCAGTGTCTCCAGACTCCTAGATATCACTTCAAAACGAAAAATATCCACAAACCCACTGCCACTGAGTCCATCCCAACTCAGAGTGACCCCCTGCCCCGCAGCAGTATCCGAGTTAGTAAATTTTCACAGGAGGAGACGGCCTTTCTCCTTCAGAGCAGCTGGTGGATTCGAACTGCCAGATACACAGCCTCTGGTTGGCCGCATAGCCCACCATGGACTTTGACCTCCAGACCTCCTTCAAGGACCCAGCACGGCAGGCTCCGCCCAGAGGCGTGAGAACCACCCGGGCTTCCTGCTGTTGTGTGGTCTGGACACCAGAGGGCACCACGAGAATACAGATTTCAGCAGAGAGAGGCGTGGGCTCTAGGAGGGGATAGGGTCTCAGAAAGCCATGCATGCAGCTGCCCTTCTGGAGAGGACAGCACAGTTCTCAGGTGCCCAGCGTCTAGTTCTGGCTCAGAGTGACCAGGCAGGCTTGGGAGAAATGCACCGCTCACCCAAGTGCCTGGGTGTCCTCTCTCCTCCCTCTCCACTCTCTCCCTACTAAAGTGGACAGCTGCTGCCCTCATTCATTCACGTGCTCTGAGTTTAAACGGCTGGCACATGCATGACCCTGAGAGCAGGATCACCCAGAGCCCTGTTACCAAGCAGCTAATACCCACAAGGCCCCCACTGTGGCCTGGTGTGAGGTGTCCAGACCCCCAGCCAGGAGAGGGAGGCCCGGGCTTCTTGCGTGATGAGGAATGGACGTGACAGTGTCCCCAAATGCTGGACCATGTACCTAGGAACCCATTGCCCCCTTGCCTTCTGGCTGTGGTGTCCAGGTCACTGCTGAGCCAAAGCTAACATTCTGAGGTCTGCACCGGGACAAGTGGGCTCTGGTGGCGCAGCTGGTAGGGAGTTGTGCCGCTCACTCTAGGCTGTTCTCTGGCTGTGCGAGTCCACCAGAGGCTCTGTGGAGAAAGATGAGCAGTCTCTTCCCATGCAGTTTACAGCCCTGAAAGCCACTGGAGGGTCAGCAATGAGTCAGGCAATAACAAATGTGCCTCACAAGAAAGGCCTGGCAATCAGCTTCAGAAGAGGCACTGCTGTTAGGTGGAGTATGACTCATGGTGACCCTACCTGAACCGACCTGAACGTGCCCTGCCCTGTTGCCGTCCTCATCATCCCTGACACACTGGAGCCCACTGCTGAAGTCACCTCGTCAGTCCACCTCCTTGGGGGGCTTCCTCTCCCCCTCCGACCCTCCTTTCCAAGTGTGCTGTCCCTTTCCAAAGAATAGCCTCTCTTAGCTACATGTCCAAAGTATAAAAGAGAAAGCTTCACTATCTTTGCCTCCAAGGATGCCCTTTCCCCAATACCCATTGATAACCCCATGGGGGGACCCAGGACGGAGCTCTGATTTAGAGTGAACGGAAACTGGTTCCTGGGGAAGGGACGTTAGAGAAAACCCCCACAAGTGATGCAAACTGGATCTGAAAACCAGAACTATGACTCAGTTTCACCAGGGGGTGGCACCAGAGCCACATCTAGGATCCTTTAGAAGTGTTTCCTGGGAGGCAAAGGCTGGGAGCAGGTTGAGCCTGGGTGTCTGCGTGTTATGCAGAGTGCAATTCTCCACAGTGCTCTCAATGGCGACTTTCTCTAATGCAGATTCGGAGGCATGTCAGCAGACAAATGAGATATTATTTATTTATTGCAGCACTCAATTGGAAATTCTTTTTTTTTATTGTGATTTAAGCAGAAATTTACAGAGCAACTTCTTCATTCAACTGTTATTATGTACGTTCAAGTCAGAACCAACTCACAGCTGACCCTCTAGTTTTCAGAGGCCATATATCCCATGGGAGGAGATCACCCATCTTTCTTCTGCACAATGTTTAGGAGATTTGAACTGAGTGGCTTTGGGTTTGCAGAGCAACTCCTTACCACACTTACTCCAAAATGCACACATATTTTGTTTTATAACATTAACTACAATATCTACTTCTTTTACTCTAGAGACTAAGATGCACCTGATCCAGTCCATAGTCTTCACAATTACTTGCTAGGCATCAGATAGCTGGATAATGACTAAGGATGATAGAAGAATTGATGCCTTTGAGTTGTGATGCTGGTGAAGACTCTTGAACACACAATGGACCACCAAAAAACAAATAAATCTGTCTTGGAGAAGGTGAAACCAAGTCTCTTCTTGGAGGCTAGGATTTTGAAGCCCTGTCTTTGAGCATGTGGCCAGGAGGGACCAATCCTTGGAGGAGGACATGATGTTTGGAACAGTGGAGGGACAGCGTAGGAGACAAAGACAATGAATGAGATGAATTGATAACATTGACTAGGGCAAGGTGGGTTGTGGTGTGTCTTGAGTTAGTGAGATTGGGTCAGGACAAGGCAGGCATCAGAGCTGCTGTACACAGGGTCGCTATGAGTCATAGGTGACTCGAGACACATAACAACTATTTCATTCCTGTAATTCTTATTTCTGCTAGTCCTTCTATCCTACTCTTTCCTGCTTTCTAGGCTTTGGATAACTTGGGTAGATGCTGTTCCTCTGCTCTGATATAACTGGTTATTTCAAGGAGTGAGGGCCACCCGGGTGTTGTTGATCACTTTGTTGCTGTTGTTAGGTGCTCCTAAGTATGACTCATAATCTTGTCCTCTCCTGTGTCATCTCATCGTCTCTGACACACTTGGGCCCATTGCTGCAGTCACTGTGTTAATCCATCTCATTGAGGGTCTTCCTCTCTTTCACTGACCTTTCCAAACATGATGTTCCTCTCCAAAGAATAATAGCCTCTCCTATCATGTCCAAAGTATGTGACAGGAAGTTTCTTCATCCTTGCTTCTGAGGAGCACTCTGGCTGCACTTTCTCCAAGACACATCTGTTTATTCTTTTGGCAGTCCGTGGGATATTCAGTATTCTTCTCCAGCACCACAAATCAAAGGCATTGATTTTTCTTCTGTCATCTTTATTCATTGTCCAGATCTCAGCTGCGTAACAAGTGATTACAAAGAGCATGGCCTGAATCAAGTGATTCTTAGTGTTTAAACTGACATCATTGCTCCTCAGTACTTTGGAAAAGTCCCTGACAGCAGATTTCTCCAATACATCTTCTGATTTCCTGACTATGTGCCAAGGGTTGTGGTTAGAAGAAAGATACTGACAGTTTCAATCTTTTCTCCATCTCTCATGATGTTGGCTACTGGCCAGCGGTGAGGACTTTTGTTTTCTTGATGTTGAGATGCAGTCTGTATTGAGGACTGTAATCTTTGATCTTCTACAGCAAGTGATCCAAACCCTCTTCACTTTCAGAGTTGTTTCATCTGCAGAGCTCAGGTCATCAAAGAGTCTTGCTCTGATCCTGATGCCGCATTCTTCTTCATAGAGTCCAGCTTCTTCAATTACCTCAGATGGTCCCCTTACAGGCCTTTCTACTGTTTGGCTGAAAGGTGAGCCACAGGGCGGAGCTCAGTCCAGGTTTGAAAGGTGACTAAGGGCCATGGGCTCGGGGCTTCTACTAGTCTCTATTGGATCAGTGAGCCTGACCTTTGAAAAACATGTTTTAGTTTTATTCCACATTGACCCTGTTTAGAGTGGTCGGTGATGGTAGCCAGGCAGCATCTAGTTCTTCTGGTCTTAAGGGGATGGAAGTTGAGGTTCTTAAGGTCCATTAGTCCTTCGAACCAACTATTTCAGCATATCCTTGCTCTTTTTCCTTGTTCAGTTAGAGAGGGGTCCATTGTGACACCCTTGATGGCTGTTCTCAAGGTGTTAGAGGATACTTCCCAAGGAGGATGAGGAATACTGTCTGTGTGGATAGTGTTATAGCACACAAATGAGTGGCCTGCTTATTAATCCTAGGTTTCTAGAATATTAAGTTTAGGAGTGTATTCGGCGAAAATCTCTTCAACAGGAAGGCTCAGAGCAGGCTTTGTCACATTGTGAGGACTTGGTGGGTCTGGGATGAGACCTCTGTCTCCTGTACACAGCCATGGAGTCAAAGGTGCCGTCACCCCACTCCTCCCCTGTACCTCAGGGTACCCGGCCTCCTAAGCAGGTGAGCTGGGTGATCTGAGCCAACATTGGATGGAGTAGAGGAGGAGGGGCGGGGCCAGGGGACCTCCTCCCTGCAGCCTATCAAAGAGGAAGGGTGACTGTAGGGCAGACACATGCTGTCTTTGGAGCTGTTTGGGGGGGCTGAGAACCCTTCTGTTCTCCTTTGAAGACATAGAGGGGCTTCCTCTTCCCTAGAGCTAAGCTGGAGAGAGGGGCGCGCTGGGAGACCCCAAAGAGGATTTTAAATTCATCCTTAGGACAGGCCCAGTCTGACTTACCCCAACCCTCCAACCCCCAGCCTGTGATCTGATTCCATTTCATTATGTTGGTAATTATTTTAAGAATATTGGAATATTAGGCTAAATGAAAGAAAGTCATATAGTTCATGATCCTCTTTATTTGAAATGCCCAGAATTGGGAAAACCACAAAGACAGAAACATTAGTGCTAGAGGATGGAACTGAGGGAGGGAGAGAAGCTGAAAAGGAGGCAGACTGGACAATCCCCTGAGTACACGCAGATCGGGCCCCCCGCACACTTTGAAACGCTTTATGACTTGTGGATTCTTATACATTTGTAAGGAGCCCTGGTAGTGTGGTGCATTACATATTTTGCTGCTTAAAAGGTTGATGGTTCAAATCCACCAGTGGGCTCCACAGGAGAGAGATGGGCAGTCTCTTCCCAGGAAGATGGACAGCTTGGTAATCTGACTTGCTGGCAGTGGGTTATGTCTGTAAGAGATGCAAAGATCACTTGGGGATATTGCCAGACTGTCCATTCGGAGTCTGCATGTTTGGGGAGGAAATGGGAATTCTCAGCAGAGGATATGAACTGAGCGAAGCGGCTTGCAGCCCTGGTGTCACTGTATGTGGATGTCACAGCATGTGAGGACACCTCACTCCTCTCTGTGGCTGTGCGTGTTCTCTGCTGTGTGAATATGTCCCCTTTGCTCATCCACTCATCTGTGATGGGCATTGGGGGTGTTTCCTCTTTGTAAATGAAAGCGACCACAAATGTTTGTATTCCAGTGTTTTTCCGAACATTTGGTTTTGGACTTTTTTGATCTATGTTAAGGAATTCTTGGATCAAGTGGTAATTCCAAGTTTCACTTGTAAGTAAGTGCTATCTTATCAATTTGTTCTAACAAGGCAAAACAAAAACGAAACAAAAAGGGATGTCTTTAGATCGTCATACTGAAGAGGAGTGTTGACTATCCCATGGACTGCCAAAAGAACACACTGAAGGCATTGCCAACAGCGTGCTTCTTAGAGGCAAGAATGATAAAACTAGATCTATTGTTAGGAGGGGTCAGTCTGGAAAAAGAGACTGTGCTGAGAAGGGGGAAGAGTCAGAGAGAGGGAGGGAGGAAGACCCTCGACCAGATGCGCTGTCATAAGGACGGCGGCAATGAGCTTGAGTACAGGAATGATGGTGAGGGCAGAGCTGCACCAGGCAGGGCTTTGTCCTGCCACACTTGGGCATGCATGAGCAGACTTGATGGCACCTGACATCAACAAAAAGGAGCTCTGGTGGTACAGCAGTTACCCACTTGGGCATTCATGCCTACCTGTTGCCCCGTAGAATAAAGGTGAGACGGTCTGCTTCCATAAAGATTTATGGCCTTGGAAACCCTGCGGGGGTTGGGGGACAGGGGGGAGCTCCATTCTGTGGTCCTGTGGGGCTGCTGCGAATTGGAATTGGCTGGACAGCAGTGGGACTGCTCTAATGACTATTGATGTTGGCCATCTTTTCATGGCTTGTGACCGCTCACATGTCCTCTTCGGTGAACTGTTCCCATGCGCCATCTAGTTTTTGATGGGATCACTGTCTTCTGATTGAGTGACTGCTGGTCAGCACCTTCACCTGAGCCATTTCAGTGGGATGGGGGGAGCTGTTGGCAGAAGTCAGATGGTGAAGGTGGTGAGGGACCACAGGTGTTCCGAAGGGTCTGTGCTGCTAGAAAATCGTTTGAGATCAGAGAGCTGCCGAGGCTGGAAGGGAAGACATCAAAGGCAGGAGGGAGAAGACTCATGGCAGAATCTGGTACGAATACGGAGAAGAGCTGGCTTTCTGCCGCCAGGAGGAGCTCCACACTAGCCCATCTGCAGTGTCTCTAGGAAGGAGCTGTAGAAGCTACAACCTTCTGTGTAACCTCTGGAGGACAGTAACTAAATCTGCAGGGTTAACTGACTGAAATGCATTACCATCTGTAGTTATTTACCATCAAGTTGGGTTCTGGTTCACAGTCATTTTACACAGAGCAGAAAGAAACATGGTCTGATCCTCTACCAGCACCCTGGCCTTTGCTATGTCTCAGTTCATTATGTAAAGTTGCTTTCTGTGCATCTGAAGCTGAACAATGGACAAGGATGACTGAAGAATCAAGGCCTTTGAGTTGTGCTGTTAGTGAGTTGGCGGCTGTTACGTGCCGTGGAGTTGACTCCTAGTGACCACAGGTGTGAACCTTGCCCTGCCCGGCACCTTCCTCACCAGCTCAAACCCATTGTTGCAGTCAGTGTGTCTGTCCAGCTTGTTAGGGGTCTTTCTCTGCCCTTCGCCCATCCCGACATGATGCCTTTTTCCAAAGACGGTCCCCTCCTGACAACATGCCCAAAGCATGTGAGAATCCTCACCATCCTTGCGATCGGGTTGTGCTACACCATAGACAGCTGCTAAAACAGCAAAGAGATCTGTCCTGGAGGAAACACAGCCGCGATGGAACCTGAAAAACGACAGCTTCCGAGATGAAGACGGCAGAGGCACCAACACCTTGTGTTCCGATGTCTGTGAGCAGAGTCTTCCACCCTCTCCTGGGATGCTGACCTGGGATAGTCCTGGACTGTCATGTGAGGGAGAAGTGAACTGTTGTCACGTGGAGTCACTTAGTCCATGTTTGAGTCTGTTTCCCAGCCACATCTACACTAACTCAAGACTCCAAGTCACAGATCACAGTGAAGACTTTCTAGTTGACAAAGGACACATCAGGAGAGTTTCCAGAGGATTCCACGAGGTTTGTCCAAGGATGGATTAAGTGCATCAAGGTGGGTGCCTCTGGTGGTGGGCACTGGGAGGTGGGAGAAGGGTATCAGAATCCTGGACGACTGTGATGTGGACGCTCAGAGGCACTCAACTTTCTGCACCCAGGGTCCGAAGGAAGGACAGACAATAGAAGTATAAGGATTCCACGTGGCACCACAGTTAAACATGGCTGTTAACTGAAAGGTCGGGGATTCAAACCATCAGCAGCTTCTCAGGAGAAAAGATCTGACAATCTGCCCCCATGGAGACTACAACCTAAGGAAACGTGATACAAAACTGAAAACCATAAACATGACCAGCCTTACTGGTCCAATAGAGAAGGGCTGGTCACCCCCAGACTATGACCGTTAGTCACTCTTCAAACCTGGAACAGAGTTCATTCTATGGTCTTTCAACCCGACAACAGACAGGCTTGTGGGGCAAAAAATAACACCAGGAGTCCCTCTTTCCTTAGAACAATCGATCATGAAGATTAAAGGGCAACATCTGTCCATGGATGAAGATCAGGAGGCAGGAAGGGGAAGGAAAGAAGGATAGATGGAAATGAGGATCTCAGGGGAAAGTGGGGAAAATGCTGGAAAAATGTGGGGACTGTAGTTAATGTCATAACACAAGATGTGTGTGTACGATTGAATGGAAACCCAGTTTACTTTGTAAGTGTTCACTCTAATTGTGGTTATGTATATTATCCTAATAATTTTATATTTAATACTTAAATGCATACATATACTTTTAAAAGGTCATGTAGCCTATGAAACCCTATGGGGCAGTTCGACTCTGTCATCATGGATTGAGTCATTATGAGTTGGAATTGACAGTTCTTTACACCATCACCACAGGCCCCTCCCACCCTCATCCACACTGAGGAGAGCACCCCTCACACAGCAGATCAGTAGACATTTCCACAATCAGAGCGTAATGAACTCCTCTTAATTGAAGTCATCTCCTGGTGTTTGCGCACACAATGACTCACTGTGACCTCTAATACTTCATTACAAAGCCCGACTTTCAGCTGAGTCACTAACCATCTAACCCAGGACGTCAGGCAAACAAGCATGCAGAGCTAATGGTGCAAATTGGGGGCCTCAGCTTCTAGAAGTTGGTGGGCTGGAGAGCTTGTCGGGGTTGTTAAGTGCTGCTGCCTTGAGTACGACTCATATCAACCCTTTGCAGCAGATCTGAACGCTGGTCTAGCCTGTGTCAATCTCATCATCTCTGATACCAGTCACTGTTGAGTCCATCTCATCGAGGGTCTTCCTCTCTTTTACCAACCCCTAACTTTTCCAAGCATGATGTCTCTCTCTTCAACTAATAACCTCTCCTAGCAACATGCCCAGAGTATGTGATCTAGACCCTCACTGAACGTGACTCTCTGCAGATTGTAAAGACAAGGGTTTCCCATGAGGGGTCAGCATTTGCAGAAACGATTAGAACTCATTTTGGGGTGAGGTTAACAAGCTAGTGAGTCTTAGTTACCCAGTGCTGCTGTAGCAGACACCACAGTGGATGCCTGTAACAATTACTCCCTCAGAATTTAGGAGGCTAGAATTTGGGAGCCCAGCTCCAGGTGAAGGCCCCCGCCCCCACCTGTTGGTCTGGAGGAAGGTCCTGGTCTCCTTCAGCACCTGTAGACCCAGCATTCCCTGGAGATCTTGATGGGTCTTGGCCTTTCCCGGAACTGAAGAGCATCTCAGCTCAGGGACCAAGGTCCAAAAGATGCACTCCACTCCTAGTCTTCTTTCTTGGTGATACTGGGGTCCCCCCTTTGTGAGATTACCTCTCCCTTTCTCTCTTGTTACAGATAAAAGGTGTTATATACCACACTCCAAGGGAACCCTTCCAGTGGAAATTGGATCAGGGCTGTGATGATGGGATTGTGTGCTGCATCTCCTTAATCCTCTTACACCGCTTGGTTTATGAGATTACGGGGAATCAGGACTCTCAGGTCCACATTGCTTCACTGTTGTTTAATGCCATCGAGTTGACTACAATTCGTAGTAAACAGATCTGAACCTGGCCTTGACCTCGGCCATCCTCACCGTCTCCGACAGGCTCCAGCCCCTTGTTCTTGTCACTGGAAATGTGTCTTGTCGAGTCGTCTTCTCTTTCTGACCTTCCACCTTTCCCAGCATGATGCTCTTTTCCTGTCTCTCCTGACAACATGCTCAGAGTATGAGAGACAAAGTTTTACTATCCTTTCCCCTAAAAAGCACTCTGGTTGCTCTTCCTCCAAGATGGACTTGTCTATTCTTTTGACAGTCAATGGGCTACTTACTCAGTACTCATCTCCAACACCAGAATGCAAAGGCGTCGATTCTTCTTCTGCACCATCGTTGTTCGTGTGTGTCCTTGAGTCAAAGCCGACTCCTAGCAGATCCTCCAGCGGGTTTTCAGAGGCTGTAAATTGCACGAGAGGAGGTTGCCCATCTTTCTCCTGCAGAGCAGCTGGTGGATTTGAACTGCATGCCTTTCTGCGTCATTACTTGCCCGTATTTTTGGTGGACACATGACCATGACCAGCAGTGCTCTTTCCAGACTAATCTCTTAGTGAGGCTGGGAGGAAGGTCCCCCCTCTTTGTACTTCTAAGGCTAAAAAAGGGCCATGTGGTTATGCTGGCCTTCACGGAGACACTGACTTCAAAAGGAGGGCACAGTTCTGGTTGAGAGATCAGCCCGGGGAAAGGCAAGGAAGTATTTATAGTTCAGGACAAGTTCAAGGAGAGCAAGTCATTGGATATGAATATAGGAGAGGCACGAAGTTGGAGATAAAACTGGAAAATTGGCTGGGCCCGGAAGAGGGTGTTAGGTTTCTTCTCATAGCTGAGAGCTAACTACAGCATTCTTTCATGAGAGCAGGTCTAGATCAGCCAATATTTGCTCTGAGAAGGTAAGTCTGACCACTAAATCCTTGTTTCGCTCTGCTGTCAGAGACCAGAGACTTGTATGGATTAAGTCGTGTACCCCCCACTCCCAAATATGAGTTTGAATTCCAATGTCTCTGCCTATGGATACCATCCCTTTTGAGGGTCTACTCTGTGTATTAATGAGGTCATACCTCTGTAGGCTGTGTCTTTTTTTATTATTTTTGTGTGGTGTACCGTCAAATCAGATCTGACTGGTACAGGAGGAGATTGTCCCTCCTTCCCCAGTAGAGCATCTGGTGGATTTGAACCGTGGGCCTCTGGGATTGTAGTTGCAGCTCCTTGCCACTAGGCTACCAGATGTAAGCTGTGTCTTAACCCCAGTCACTCTGAGTTATAGAACTAGCAGATTAGACACAAGGAGGGTCAAGAAGAGGAGAAGATCAATTCTGAGAAGATTAGGAAGATCGCCAAGGAACCTAGAAGGCCTGGAGCTACAGAAGCTCAAGGAACAGACACTGAGAGTGCACCTTCCCCTGGAGCTGGGGTCCTGCATTTGGACTTCTGCCACTAAACTGTGAGAAAATGAATTTCTGTACCACACCAACCCCCACTTGTATTTCTGTGATGGAAGCTCTGTTGGATTAAGAGCCAACAAACAGGAATTCCAGAGAGAAGATGTGGCAGATTACAATTTGTGAAATACCTGCACTATTTCCTGCTTGGTGTTGGAGTGCATGGAGTTGGGCAGGTAACTGAAAGGTCAGTGATTTGAATCCACCAGCTGCTCTATGGGAGAAAGATGAGGAGCATTCTTCTCCAGCTAAGACTGTCAGCCTTGCAAACCTGATGGGGTCATCATGAGTGGGAACTGACCCACGGCAGTGGGTTTGTTCAGACTTCGTACAGCATGACTTTGACATTCTTCTCGTCGAGGGTTGAGGTCTCTGTTGCCTCCTTTCAAGGCTGGGTACTCTTCTGACCATGCTGGAAGTGATGCTCTGTGACTTCTGAAGACAGCCCTTCCTTGGTTCTCTTGCATGTTTGCTCCTAGAACCAAGTGAGTGGCCATATTGGGAGGGTGAGCCAGTGGACACAGGTGCTGATAACCCCAACTACGTTCCCAGCTGACAGCCAGCATGAGTGAGTGGACCTGCCATCAGATGACTCTAGGGTCATCACCAGTTATTGACCTTCCAGCTGAAGACTCAGACATCAAGGAACAGAGGGAGGCTGATCCCACTGTGTTCTGTGCAAATCCCAGGCTGGAAGCATAAGACGGTTATTGTTGTCTGATGGGAGAAGAGAGGCATGAAGAGGACACTGTCTTAATGAGGAATAGGAAGAATGTGTGTGTGTGTGTGTGTGTGTGTGTGTGTGTGTGTAGGTCTGTCTCAGTGGATATGACAGTGGATGGGTCTGATACGAGTCAATGACAAGATCTAGTTCAATCTGCTGTTAATAGGTGCCATCGAGTCTATTACGAAATCATCAAGTCATAATCAAGGTACCCTGTGAACCACAGACAGAAAACTTTGCCTCTCCTGAGCCATCCTCACAATCTCTGCCCATTATTGCACTCACTATGCCAAAGATTGGCATTTTGAACCCTGATTGTTCCCAAGTCAGAAGACATTTCCATGAAAGTGCAGGAGTAACCCTACGGCTACCCTGGAAATCCACCAAGGCTCCCACCACTCCCACCGAGAAGCTTCCCTCCAAGACCTTCCCTGAATTCCCTCCTCATAGTGATTTCAATTAGAATAGCCTTTTGCCAGCAAATCGACTTCAGTTCCTGGAGGCCCCATCTGTGTGAGAGGAGAACTGCCCTCTGACGGTTCTCAATGGTTGACTTATTAATCGATCACCAGGCCTTTCTTCTGAGCCACCTGGGGGGGGAGGCGGGGAGGGACTCAAACTCCTAACCTTTCTGCTTGCAACTGGGCATGTTTACCATTTGCACCACCCAGGGTCAGAGTTTAGAATTTCAAATTTGCCAGTTAGAATCACACAGCAGAGCATTTTAATAGTTCTACCTGTCTGGTGCTGAAGTTCCTGAATGTGTTTCTCGTTATCTGGCAATCTCATCAGAGAAGAGTCTGTATATTTTAAAAAATGTATTGATAGCATGAGGGGCACTGATACGTTAAAGGAAGCTAGGTGTTTTGGGAAAGGGTAATGATGATGGTGACACAACATTAAAAATGTAATCAATGTTATTGATTTGGAAGTGTGGACATTGTCTTGGTTATCTAATGCAGAGATACCACAAGTGGATGGCCTTGAAACCAGAAACGCACTCCCTCACAGTTCAGAGGCCTTCAAGTCCAGGTTCAAGCTGCTAGTTCTAGGGGAAATCCTGTTGGTTGTGGAGGAAAGTCTTTGCTTCCTTTGGTGTCTGTGGGCCTCACACTCCCTGGTGTCACAGAGCTCGGTGGTGGAGTCCAAAAAGACACACTCCACTCCTTGGTGCTACTAAGTGTCCACAGTGGTTTTTGTTTCCCCCCTTTTAAATCTAGTGAGATAAAAAGCACTTAAAGACCACATCTTAGGGGAATTGCGCTTATTCCTAATTAGAGTTTTGATGGGGTTAGAGGGTACTGTGTTCCAGCCATAATCCTCCTAAAACTGTTTGGTTTATCGGACCAAGAGGAATCACTCCACAGCTTTCACATATCACAGCCTACATGTATTTTGGGAGATACAATGCAATCAATGATAGATGTTGTGCTAATGGGCGATCATAACAATTTTCACATCTTATCGTTCAAAAAGCTTAAACTTATTGCTGTCCAGTCAGAACCAGTTTATAGCTGACTCTTCAGCAGGTTTTCAGAGACATGTAAACCACATGGGAAGTGATTACTCATATCTCTTCCACAGAGAAGCTGACAGATTTAGCCCACTTGCCTTTGGGTTGGCCACATTTCTCCCTCCCCACTCGGCCACCAGAGCTGCCCATGCATGCATTTTGGGGGACACAATTCAATCCATGACAGCCATGCAGGAGGATATTTTTGGTAAGTATATTTTTACCACATTACCATATTATTTTTTTTTTATAATTTTAATGAACATTTACAGAGAATTTGGATTTCCATTCATTCATTGCTGCACTTCTCTACCCGCCCAGCCCTCTCCCCCCGCCCCCCAGTTCACTCCTCTCTTTCAAAAGTAAAAGAAAGACTCCCTCCCTGGTACACAATCCCCCCACACCCCTCCCACCTCCCCAAGTACATTGCACTA